>NW_024070201.1:26828800-26871144 GCF_014754425.2 Oryx dammah
GTTAGTCACACAGTTGTGTCCAACTCTCTGTGACCCCACAGACTGGGTCTCACCAGGCTCCTCTGTCCATGGAATTCTCCAGGCAAGAATACTGGAGTGGGTTGCCATTTCCTTCTCTAGGGCAAATTGCCCTTAACTGAACCAAAATGGTTCTAAATTCAAAATCAAGAACAAAAAAGCATAACAATTTTTTCTTGATCTTTGGTCAATAGAATAAGACTGGAGCAGAAAACCTGGGCCTTTTTTTTACTCACTACCTTAATTACCAATCCAAAGAGCCCTACAATGACATTTGTGGCTGGCTGAGTAACAGCCCTTCAAAGATGTCCCTGTCCTAATCCGTGGAACCTGTGAATGTGTTACCTACTTTCGCAGACATGATTAGGTCAAGGACCTTAAACTTCATTTATTAAAAAAAGGATCTTTTTTTTTAAACTTCATGTATTTATTCATTAAAAACTTTATTTATTTATTTATCATTTATTTGGCTGTGCAGGCTCTTGGTTGTGGCGCTTGGGATCTTCCATCTTCGTTGCAACCCGTGGGATCTAGTTTCCTAACAAGGGGTGGATCGTGGGCCCCTCCACTGGAGTGTAAAGTCTTAGCCCCTGGACCACCAAGGAAGTCACTAGGTTAAGGATCTTGAGCAGGAGAGACCATCCTGGAGGGCCCAATATAATCACCAGGGTCCTTTCAAGAGGGAAGAGGGGGAACAGATTAGGAGTGAGAGATGTGGCAATGGCAACAGGAGGCGGAAGAGTGATGTGAGAAAGGGCTGGAGCCAAGGAACACAGAAGGACTCCCGAAGCTGACGAAGGGAAGGACACGAATCCCCAAAAGCCTCTAGATGGAGCCAGTCCCACCCCACCTTCATTTCAGCCCCACACGACTCCCTCCAGATTCTGGACCTCCAGAGCTATAAGATAATAATACACTTACATTGCTTCAAGCCACAAAGTGTGCAGCCATTTGTTACATCAGAATAGATAATTAACACAACATTTTATTATACTTTTAAGGATTGTTAAGCTTAGTAAGTATTGTTATCATTAATTCAATTGAAGCTACAATAATGACAAAAGAGAGTTTGAAACTGTGAGGCCTTTCCCCCTGCCCAGCCTTGTGAGAACTGTCGGCATCTAGAGAGCATTAAAGAATATAAAACCGATATAAGGGCAAAGGAAAAACTTAATTTCATGTAAGAAAAAGAAAGTATCTAATTCCTGTCTACTGTATATTGAGCAAATATAGGACTCAAAGAGCTCACAGCTGAAAAGTTCTAATCAGCCTAACTCAGATAAACATAAGGCTAGGTGAATTCCAAGGATGTGAAAGCAGAGCCTGGAAAGGGGGCAGTTATGTACACAAAAGAAACTGTCAGAAGAATCACCAACCTACATACAGGGACTCTGACCTCTCATGTATAATATAAACTTGAATTCTGAATTACCATCTGGTTAAGGACGGAAATCTTTAGAACTGTTTCTTACTTAGGTTTTTAAAGACAGTTATATTCTAGCTACACTTCTGTTTTCTATATGAGACTCCCTTCCTTTTTTATCTGGGAGATGAGGGACATAAAGTGTAATACCAAAAACTATCAGAAAACAAAAATGGCTTATTTTCATATCTATAGTTTCCATATAGATTGCAGTCACTTTCTTCTTTCAATAGGTGGTGAGCTTGCATTGGTTAGGCAAATGCTGGCAGTCTACTAAAACTGAAGTATGAGGAGACTGAGGCAGTGAAAAGTGCTTTTCCAGGCACTGTCGGGTGAACAGATGAATGAAATTTGAGGATGAAGAGAGATGTATTGCCTTTAAACCACAATAAGATCTATTCTTAAAACCACAGTCTTAAGAATAAGCATGCTCTGTATCAGCAATGACAAATCAACCTTCTCAAGTGAGGGTGGGCATACAATTTTATGAGGTCTTTTACTACTTTATTCTATGTTGTATTCCTTACTTAAAAATCACTTTTTCTTTTTTCTCCCCAACCTAGTTGTATCAGAAACTATGTGAAAAATTTACATAAGTGTATTTTGAAGGTTTATTAATTTTCAAGCCACACACACACAAAATCCTTTTCACAACACTTCTTTCTGAATAGATAGAAACAAGACAATCCCTTGCTTTAAGAACCTTGAAGGAAAAGCTCCTTTATTCCTATTGCACATCTTCAGCACACTTCTCACCTGCTATCTTGATATTCAGATTGGCGTCCAGGAGCAAATTTTCAGCTTTTAAATCACGATGAACAATGTTCCGACAGTGACAAAAATACACGGCTGCCACGATCTGTTTGAACTTGCGACGGGCCTCCTTTTCTGCCATCCTGCCGTGGGCCACCAGGTGGTCTGTGCCAAAGAAGAGTACCGTCAGTTCTCGTTGGGGACTGGTGTGATTTCAAAAGGTAGACAGAAGGAGGGCTGCAAGTGGGCCCAGCACAAGAGTGAGTCAAAGAAGTGACACAAACAGATGGAACGCAATGCACTCGCAGTCTTGATTTGTATCTATAAAATTCATTAGTAAAGCACCCAAACTCCATCAAGTATAAATCCCATTACATATATAAGAGCACACTCACCCTACCATAGAAAGGGAGAGTTGTGAGGGACACACGTAATGGTTTTCTTCAAGGATCATAATACTCAACACCTTCCTGTTCACAGTTCCACTGCAAAAGTTTACATATACAGAGCAAACATGCACATGAGATAAGTATCAGTATCAGCAATATTTCCTGTGCTAAAGAGTGAGTCAAAAAGCAGAGTCACAGTAATCAATCGTTTTAGGAGAGAACAGACAGAAATTAGTCATTGCTAAGGGGGGGAAATCCTGCTTTATATAGGCCTCTGTTCAGGCTGATCTCTTTTGCTCTCAAGTTTTACAACTTGACATAAAATGTATGTATTTGGCGACTATTCTCTGGAATGTACAGCAATATGCCTGCATCTTTACATGTGCATTTACTGTGCTTACCAAATATTTTAAAACTGTGTTATGAAGCTTTACTGATAACATCAATAGAAAACCAAATGCAGTTTCTACCACTTTAAATGAAATAACCCCATTGGCTATGTTGCTAACTAAGGGACAACAAAAGAATTTACAAGTGATAAACTTTGTGTATCTCTAAATCAGGCTAGCTACTATGTTTAAAAGCTACATATCATAAGTTCTATAACTTTTTTCTAATCATGGCAGTAGGTTTATATTAAACCAATGACAGGCATATCCTAACCCAGCTCTTCATCTAACAACAAATACGGGTCATGACAGCTGATGGGATTAGAAACGTTAGTGACACAGTTTGCTCTGTTTGAAATCTGTAATAGCTTCTCAGCACTATCCTTAAACCAACTGATCCAGCTTGGGAAAAGACGCATTTGCCATCATAAGCATCCGAGATAGTGGGAAAGTGAAAAATTAGACAACATAAGTGACTATATTATTGTTCGTTTTCTAATAGTAGTTTCAGTAACACTACCCGATTGTTTTGGCACCATATCAAACCCCCATGGGACCAGTCAGATATTTCTTTCTTTCACCAGAGAGAAGAACTCTGAAATAAAATATATGCTCTAGTAAAGACTAACAAGATTAAGAGCTCAGGACAAGAAATGGGGGAAGAGGGTGTAAAGAAGAGGGGGAAAAATGGTAATTCATCTACACAGCAGATTTTCAAACAATTCGAACAACATTCTGACCACAAAGAAGATAAGACTTTGGAGACCAAATACAACAGTAATTTTAAGAACAATGTTATAAGTAGGTTATTTAAATTATTAAGAAAGACTCCTCAAAGAAGCTGCTATAATTGCTAAGAGTTATCAATGACCCACACACAAAATCTTTGAAGCATTTCCCTCAAAAACAATCATTATTATGGCCAAGATTACCAATTTAGTAGAAATAAAGAGAAAATAAGATAACTTTAGCTTAGATATTAAAAGGACTAGGATACAGCTTTCCACCAGAGTTTGGAGGTGGTGATAAATGAGCTCACACATTGGTATGTTTAGGCTTCTGGTACAATCTGTCAAATGAACTTCAAGCAACACAAAAGCCTCAGAGAGGGACAAGGAGTGAACATAAGCTGCTGAAGAACTGGACAACCATCAGAAATGGACACCATGCACCACTGCAAGAGGCCACTCTCTAACAGTGCCTGCTCCTTTGACCCACTACTGCTCTTAATCCAAGGCCTAATTATTCTAATAATGTGTTTTAGCTGCTAAACTGTCTAATTAAAGAGCTTTGAAGAGACAGCTATTCTTGAGAAACAAAAATAAGCCCTTATGAAGGTTTACCATCAGAAGCTCATTTGGCCAAGCCACCCATTAATTAAAATGCCCAGGAGACATTCATCTGGCAGTAAATACTAATTACCAGAACACATCAAAGAGCTTCTTAAACACAACAGAATGATTAATTTAGCCATTTCCAAAATAAGTGATTTTCTTTTATTAAAAAAAACTCTTTATATTTTCCAAGTACTTTGTTTTCCTAAAATGATTGGAAAGTTCTCAAAAATGTTACACAGGCCAGGAGCTGGTGGAATGCAGACTAATTCTGTTTTATCTCTAGAATGACACATTGGTTGTCCTTGGATGAATCATTTATATTGCCAATATCTCTATCTCTTGATCTGCTAAACAGAAATTCTGTTACATGCTATGGCCAAAGAAACAACAGCATATTTGGGAATATACTCGTACTTTGACTAAGAGTTATCATATATGACAAAATTTTAACTTCCAAAGGCATTTTTTTAAAAGCTATTTTTTAAAAAAGTTCCACTCAATACTACATAAATGCTATTTCAGCATTTGGTTAACAGATCGTAAGGCTCTTTGTTCAGGATACTGTAGTGCTCAAAACTGATTTTTATTATTATACACCAACTGTCAGTGTTACATGGCTCTGGTTACAAGGTATTTGTGACAGCACACTGGGTGAAAGAGCTGAAGTTATATAGCACTTTCACTAAAGAAGGCTTCCCTGGCGGCTCAGATGGCAAAGAATCTGTCTGCAATGCAGGAGACCTGGTTCGATCCTTGGGTTGGGAAGATCCCCTGGAGAAGGAATTGGCAACCCACTCCAGTATTCTTGCCTGGAGAATTCCATGGACAGAGAAGCCTGGCAGGCTACAGCTCATGGGATGGCAAAGAGCTGGACATGACTAAGCAACTAACACTTTCACTTTCTTTCCCTAAAGATATCTACAGTATCCCTATAGCTATGAATATAAAGAAGATACACACAATTTACTTTTTTCAAAATATGTTAGCTGTAAACATCAGATGTTTTTTTTGAGCCATTGTGTTTGATGTTTAAGTTCTTTGGGGGAGTGTTGTGTTCTTCCCCACATACTGGACCTTCATACTGGCTCAATGCCATTCAGACTTCAGCCTCTGCTTTTATTTTTGCCCATCTTATTACCACCACTCTCCCCCACCTACGAACCCACAGTCCTTGTTAGTTTGCTTTCAGTGTAAACCTTAGGGTCTACTGGGTGTGCCAGGAAGCCAACAGCCTGCAGTGGTTTGCAGTCCCTGCTGAAATTGCCTTTCAGCTGCCTGCTGACAAATGGCTGCTTTATGTTCATGAATGTTCCATAGGCAAGTAGCAAAAATTCTTCCAGTTCAAATATGATATTTAACTTTTAGCGAAGAAACCCAGAGGAGGAGGCCAGCCTGGACTTAACACAAAGTCACAGCACTGGAAAACACACTGGGGTAATTTCAGAAGGCAAATGATACAAAACAGCTCCGGAACCACTTCAACATTCAAAGTAAAACACATTTTGAAACTTGTCAGGAGACACCCAGTTGCAAGGAACTCTGAGAGTTGCTCTGCTTCTTCTGGACAGCTTAGTTAGCTAGTTCTCCGAAATACTGGGCAAGATCCCACCCACATCACTAGTCCCAGGCAACTCACCCTGCTCGGACACTAGCTTCCTGTATTCCTAGACTCGTGCCCCCACCCACTCACCCGAGTCTAGACAATATGCAATCCGTCACAGTAAACCCCTTTTCACCATCAATTAACTACTAATCTACTTAGTTCCCACTGTACCTGCAAATTTAAAGGTATCCTCTATCATAACTTCAACCATTTCAACGCTGACAAAGATGAGGTGACTCTCAATTAGAAGGAGTTCTAGCTCTTATTACAAGAAATCTATGAAATAAAAACTATAAAATCAAACAACAAAAAAGTAAGGAGTCTAAGTTGTCTTTCTCACTTTTCAATCACCACAAATCACTTGGCACCGGGTTTCTACGATCTTTTTTATCTGTTTTTCCTTACAAAGTTAAAAAAAAAAGTTAGTGACACTAAGGGATTTATATACCTCATGAAGAGTATATTATTAGAAGCAGAGGGAATGAATTCTGAAGTTTCAAAAGTATTCAAGCACCAGCATTTATAAAGTTTGCTTCAGAACTGACTGCTTGTAATTTTGTCCCAATCTGACTCAAGAAGAAATATCTTGTGGTACATTTAGATTCTAACCTTTCAAAGAGCAAAAATACACACAAGGCAGTCTTAACGTCCCTAGACCAGCTCACTGGAGTGTCAGAGGCATGCCACTAATGGGGTAGTGGTGGGGAGCCAACATTTCTTAAAATAAGTCACTTTTCCACTATAAACAGACAGTGTCTCCATTTGTCTGCTAGGTCTACGACTCGTAACTGACCCAAACACTAGCTGAAAATGAACATACCCTGACAGCAGGTCAAGCAGCAGGGCAGAGGCTTTTCATTTTTCATGATGAAGAAATAACTCAGTCTTGAATGGGGAAAAGGTGGCTTGTGTGCTAAGCTAGGTGGCTACCTGCAAGGATCTCTGCCCATTCCAGGCTAACCACAGCTAGCAGTTCTCTGCTGTGCCACTCAGTTCTAGCATTTCTTCTTTCTACACCCATGGAAACAACTTCCTGTTTATCAAACACACGCTTCTTTCCAAAAGAGCCAAGGCGAGGCCAAGATAACCCAGCTGCCTGGTAGCAGGTTAACAAGAGTGCACTCACTTAAATATCACACTGTCCCTAACCCTTGGACACCCCGAGCTGCCAGGCACTAGAGGAAGAGGGCCTGTTATTTGTTTTTCCTTGACAAGAATCCAACTACCTCATGCCAGGCTTCTCTACTTGGTGCTTCTTCTTGTTGCCATCGCTTTCCTTCATCCTTCCAGTGGTCCAGGCCAAACCCTGCTGTTGTCTTTCCTTCTCTTTCTCCCGTTCCTCACATCCAGGCCCTCAGCAGATTTTATAAACTCTGCTGTCAAGATACATCCAGAACTCAACTATCGTCACCCCTATCCCCGCCCTACTCCAGTGCCACCAATTTGGTCTGATAGCCATTATCGCCCTCTGGGTTGCTGCAAACCCTCAGAATAGTTCTCCTAACCAGTACCCTCGATTCTGCCCCCGGCCCCCCGCAATCAATCTACTCTCAAAACGACAGCCAAAGTAGTAAGCTTTTTTCCCTACCTTTTCTTTTGAAATAATTACAGATTCACAGAAGCTGCAGAGGTAGTACAGGGAAATCCCATGTATCCTTCACCCCGTTTCCTCCAATAGTCCAATCTTACATAATTATAGAACAATATCAAAAGCCAGAATTTGACATGGTTGGAATATGTGTATACGCCTATGTCATTTCATCATATGTATAGATTTGTGGAACTACCACTGCAACCAAGATAAATATTTGGAGTTACTCATTACTAAGTATTCTTGCAGGTATAAAAACAAAATGCATACTATTTTCTCCTGTCTATCCCAAATACTAAACCTTTTGCTTCAGTGTTCTGAGAAAACACTTTTTTTTTTTTGGTGACACACAGCCACAAAATAAGCTTTAGTTCTAAAAGTTTTAGGCTAAAACAATTTCTAGTTTTTCCTAAGCCTCCTTACTACATAGAAAAGAGACCTTTGCATGTGGTGGATGCTTATTAATTATAGATTAACTCTAGGAATAACAATCAGAGGATAGACTATAAACTTTTATAAAAACTATTTTTTTTTTTACTAATTTACAAACAAAGTTTGTAAACTAAGCATAGTTTATGTTAAGGCTATTAAAAACAAGCCATTCTTTTGATATGAGGTCTATTCACATTAATGTATAAAGGAGGATTTGTTTTCTTATAGTTTCTTAAAAAAATACTTCTAGACTAAGTATAAGCCCAGGCAGCCTGCGAAACAGAATCCCATATATCCTAAAAAAAAAAAAAAAAGCCTTTTAAGAATGTCATTCAGACTTCTCAGATGCAATAAAAATGTTTTTCATGCTATATCAATATACTAGCCAAGGTGGGTTAGCTAATTTTGTAATACAGAGGTTCTTCTCTGATTCCTAGCATAATCTGCAGACTTCAAGTCTAGCTCATTCTTTCAAATGATTCATCATGTCTCTGAAACTTTCCCTAACATACTCATCTACCCTAGAAGAAAGTGAAAGTGATGTCGCTCAGTCGTGTTCGACTCTTTGCAACCCCACAGACTGACTGTAGCCTACCAGGCTCCATGGGATTTTCCAGGCAATAGTACTGGAGTAGGTTACCATTTCCTTCTCCAGAGGATCTTTCAGACCCAGGGATTGAACCCAGGTCTCCCGCATTGTAGGCAGACACTTTACCGTCTGAAGAACTGGTCCATATTTCATATCAAATGGCATTTAGTCCATATACTCTGTAACATCAGTGAGCAACTGTATTATAGCTGTTTCTCAACATGTATACCTCCTCCTCTAGACCAGGGGTTCTTTTTGTTTTTTAACCTGAGTATAATTGCTTTACAATGTTGTGTTAGGGTCTGCTGTACAAAATGTGAATCAGCTGTAAGTATACATACATCCCTCTCTCTTGAGCCTCCCTCCTACCCCACTGCCACCCCTCTAGAGCACTGAGCTGAGTTTCCTGTGCTATAAAGCAGCTTCCCACCTGCTATCTATTTTAGTAGTCTATATATATATAAAACAATGCTACTCTCTCAATTTGTCCCATCCTTTCCTCCCCCCACTGTGTCCACAAGTCCCTTCTCTAGCTCTGAATCTCTATCCTGCCCTGAAAATATGTTCATCAGTACCATTTTTCTAGATTCCATATACATGCATAAATATAAAATATCTGTTTTTTTTTTTTTATTTCTGACCTACTTCACAGTCTGTATGACAGACTCTAGGTTCATGGATATTTAGCAGTAAAGCGAAGTCATCAAACTGTAATTTTTTAAGCATTAAGCATAGGCAGCTCCCTCATATTTTGGGCAGGTTGCAAATATAAATGCTAAAAAGTCTGATATTAAGAAAATAAAACAAAAAAATGAAGAACAATGAATATGAAATTAATTAGAGAAGGAAATAGGTTATTTTATGAAATTCTATAATACTTACTGACTTGTCAATAAAGCCTTAAAAACCAGCTAGTTTTTCTAACCAAAGGGAGTAAATAATTTATATAATATAAACTATAAACTAATTTATATAACTAAAATAGTGTTTTAGTTATAAAAATATATAGAATGCTATGAGGATTAAATAAGAAAAGCATGTTACAACAGCCACCACCCAGCACATAGCAATGTATTCAAATAAACAATGTGATAGTGTTCTCAAACATGTGGGAGGCTGCAAGCTAACACGTGTAACACCTAATATCTAGTACATGTTGCTGTTTGGTTTCAGTTGCTAAGTTGTGTCTGACTCTTTATGACCCCACGCAGGCCAGGATTCCTGTTCTTCACTGTCTCTCAGACTTTGCTCAAACTCATGTCCATTGAGTCAGTGATGGCAACCAACCATCTCATTCTCTGTTATTCCCTTCTCCTCCGGCCTTCAATCTTTCCCAGAATCAGGGTCTTTTCCAATGAGTCAGTTCTTCGCATCAGATGGCCAAAGCATTGCAGCTTCAGCATCAGTCCTGCCAGTGAATATTAAGGGTTGATTTCCTATAAGACTGACTGGCTTGATCTCCTTGCAGTCCAAGGGACTCTAAGCCTTCTCCAGCACCACAGTTCAAAAGCATCAATTTTTCAGCACTTAGCCTTCTTTATGGTTCAACTCTCATATCTGAACATAACTACTGGAAAAACCATAGTTTTGACTAGAGGGACCTTTGTCGGCAAAGTGATGTCTCTGCTTCTTAATACGCTGTCTCGTTTTGTCGTAGCTTTCCTTCCAAGGAGCAAGTGTCTTTTAACTTCATGGCTTCAGTCACCACCTGCAGTGATTCTGGAGCCCAAGAAAATAAAATCTGCCACTGTTTTCATTTTTTCCCCATCTATTTGCCATGAAGAAGCAAGAGAGTTCCAGAAAAACATCTATTTCTGCTTTATTGACTACGCCAAAGCCTTTGACTGTGTGGATCACAATTAACTGTGGAAAATTCTGAAAGAGATGGGAATACCAGACCACCTGACCTGCCTCTTGAGAAATCTGTATGCAGGTCAGGAAGCAACAGTTAGAACTGGACATGGAACAACAACTGGTGCCAAATAGGAAAAGGAGTACGTCAAGGCTGTATATTGTCACCCTGCTTATTTAACTTATATACAGAGTACATCATGAGAAATGCTGGACTGGAAGAAACACAAGCTGGAATCAAGATTGCTGAGAGAAACATCAATAACCTCAGATATGGAGATGACACCACCCTTATGGCAGAAAGTGAAGAGGAACTAAAAAGTCTCTTGATGAAAGTGAAAGTGGAGAGTGAAAAAGTTGGCTTAAAGCTCAACATTCAGAAAACGAAGATCATGGCATCTGGTCCCATCACTTCATGGCAAATAAATGGGGAAACAGTGGAAACAGTGTCAGACTTTATCTTTCGGGGCTCCAAAATCACTGCAGATGATGACTGCAGCCATGAAATTAAAAGACGCTTACTCCTCTGAAGAAAAGTTATGACCAACCTAGACAGTATATTCAAAAGCAGAGACACTACCTTGCCGACTAAGGTCCGTCTAGTCAAGGCTATGGTTTTTCCTGTGGTCATGTATGGATGTGAGAGTCGGTCTGTGAAGAAGGCTGAGCGCTGAAGAATTGATGCTTTTGAACTGTGGTGTTGGAAAAGACTCTTGAGAGTCCCTTGGACTGCAAGGAGATCCAACCAGTCCATTCTGAAGGAGATCAGCCCTGGGATTTCTTTGGAAGGAATGATGCTAAAGCTGAAACTCCAGTACTTTGGCCACCTCATGCTAAGAGTTGACTCACTGGAAAAGACTCTGATGCTGGGAGGGATTGAGGGCAGGCGGAGAAGGGGATGACAGAGGATGAGATGGCTGGATGGCATCACTGACTCGATGCACATGAGTCTGAGTGAACTCCGTGAGATGGTGATGGACAGGGAGGCCTGGCGTGCTGCGATTCATGGGGTTGCAAAGAGTCAGACACAACTGAGCAACTGAACTGAACTGATGGGACTGGATGCCATTAGTTTTTTGAACGTTGAAGTTTAGGCCAGTTTTTTCACTCTCTTCTTTCACCTTCATCAAGAGGCTCTTTAGTTTCTCTTCACTTTCTGCCATAAGGGTGGTTATCATCTGCATATCTGAGGTTGTTGATTTTCTTCCGGCAATCTTGATTCCAAACTGGGATTCATCCAGTGTGGCATTTTGCATGATGTGTTCTGCATATAAGTTAAATAAGCAGGGTGACAATATACAGCATTGACATACTCCTTTCCCAATTCTGAACCAGTCAACAACCATTTTGTTTAATGTCCAGTTCTAACTGTTGCTTCTTAACTTTCATACAGGTTTCTCAGGAGGCAGGTAAAGCAGTCTGCTATTCCTATTCTTTAAGAACTTTCCACAGTTTGTTGTGATCCACACAGTCAAAAGCATTAGTGTAGTCAATGAAGCAGTAGATGTTTTCTAGAATTCTCTTATTTTTTCAATGATCCAGTAGATGTTGGCAATTTGATCTCTGGTTCCTCTGCCTTTTCAAAACATAGCTTGTACATCTGAAAGTTCTCAGTTCACTTACTGCTGAAGCCAAGCTTGAAGGATTTTGAGCAATATCTTGCTAGCATATGAGATGAGCACAATTGTGTGGTAGTTTGGACATTCTTTGGCATTGCCCTTCTTTGGGATTGGAACGAGATCTGACCTTTTCCAGTCCTGTAGCCATTGCTGAGTTTTCCAAATTTGCTGGCATAATGAATGCAGCACTTTAACAGCATCGTCTTTTAGGATTTGAAATAGCTCAACTGTAATTCCATCACCAACACTTGCTTTGTCTGCACTAATGCTTCCTAACACCCACTTGACTTCAAACTCCAGGATGTCTGGCTCTAGGTGAGTGTCCACACCGTCATGGTTACCCAGGTCATGAAGACCTTTCTTGTACAGTTCTTCTGTGTATTCTTGCCACCTCTTCTTAATCTCTTCTGTCTCTGTTAGGTCCTTACCATTTCTGTCCTTCATTGTGTCCATCTTTGCATGAAATGTTCCCTTGGTATCTCTAATTTTCTTGAAGAGACCTCTACTCTTTCCTTTTGTATTGTTTCCTCTATTTCTTTGCATTGTTCATTTAAGAAGAAAATGAACAATGCATCTTATCTCCCCCTTGCTGCTATTCTTTGGAACTCAGCATTCAGTTGGGTATATCTTTCCCTTTCTTCTTTGCCTTGCACTTCTCTTCTTTTCTCAGCTATTTGTAAAGCTTCTAGTTATACAATTCGGTCTTTTCCATTTTCTACTCTGTTAGTGTCTGAGAATCCCATAACATAAGTAAATGGCTGTGTGAGAACTTCCGGGTTCCATACATGTTGGCACCTTTAGGAAATGTTATTTTTAAGGCACTGAGAATGTCCATAATAAATCATACATACTTCAACACAGTACTGTTAAGTTAATAATTTATTTTAAATGCCTATGAATTCTGCCTGGTATTCAGGAAACTTTTCTTGATAAAGTGCTGGATTTATGACTTCATGGTCTCAAATAGGAAGTCTGGGGATGTATGTCTAAAGAAATCATTCTGTGGAAATTTAAAATTATGAGTTTAGTGGTTTGCAAAACTAACCAGTTTCCCAGTTCTGTTTGTAAAGTTAAACAGACCCACATTATCATGGTTGCCCCTTTATAATATAGTGCCAAACAGTATGCAATAATCATTTCAATAAATCAATTGAATAAGCAATAAATGCTCATTCAATAACCATTTATTGAAGCCTAGTACATTGCTTCAGCACTTCCCTGTGGCTTAGTGGTAAAGAATCCGCCTGTCAATGCAGGAGACACAGGTTTGATCCCTGGGTCAGGAAGATCCCCTGGAGAAGGAAATGGCAACCCAAGTATTCTTGCCTGGAAAATCCTATAGACACAGGAGCCTGGAGGGCTACAGTCCTTGGAATTACAAGGAGTTGGATGCGACTCAGTGACTGTGCATGCAGTGCCAATCACATTGCTTAGAATTCATAGTCTTTAATAAGTCTTTCTCTGTTCTTACCCAGAAAACAAAAAGGTATTTTTCCTTCCATGTCAAAAACTCCTTGAGCTAAAATGTGTACGGAATAACATGAAAATTCCATGTCTGACTTGGTTATCTTTGTGAAACAATGAAATAAATTTGTTAGACACTGCATTAAACAGTGAACACACAGATAAGATTCAAATGTCACAATGAGATCTAGTGACATTCTTTCATTCACTTTGTCTTTCATTCAACAGATCAATAAATATTTAATAAGCATATATTCTCTATGGGAACTATTCGAAGTACTATTTATTAGCAAGGCTCAAAATTTACAAAGTCCTTACTCTTATGAGGCTTATAGTTTATGAGGCTTTCTATACGTCTGTTGTCAATAAAAACCAAAGCAGAGAAGGAACTAGAGAATAGTGGGCCAATAGGAAGAGTGAGATTTCAGACAGTACGGCTAGCAAAGTGAAGTGAAGTCGCTCAGTCGTGTCCGACTCTTTGTGACCCCATGGACTGACTGTAGCCTATCAGGCTCCTCCGTCCATGGGATTTTCCAGGCAAGAATACTGCAGTGGGTTGCCGTTTCCTTCTCCAGGGGATCTTCCCGACCCAGGGATTGAACCCGGGTCCTGCATTGTAGGCAGACACTTTACCGTATGAGCCACCAGGGAAGTCTTCTCTAGTAAGGTAACCGTTTGATAGGAGACCTGAAGGAAATGGACGAGAGAGCCATGTAGATATCTGGGGAGAGTATTTTGGGAAGAAGAAATGGAATATATGAAGACCTTAAAGTGGGAACATATCCAGAGCTTAACAAACAAGAAAGAGATGTCAGTAAGAAAAAGCAGGAGAGTACTAGGTGCTGAGGTCACAGAGGCTGCTGGAGACCACATAACACAGAGGTTTACAGACTATGCACTTATTCCAAACAGATGAAAAAAAGTGAAAGTTGCTCATTCATGTCCAACTCTTTGTGACCCCATGAACTATACAGTCCATGGAATTCTCCAGGCCAGCATACTGGCCTAGTATGGAGTGGGTAGCCTATTCCTTCTTCAGCACATCTTCCCAACCCAGGAATTGAACCAAGGGCTCCTGAATTGCAGGCAGATTCTTTACCAGCTCAGCTACCAGGGAAGCCCCCCAAAAAGAGAAAGCTGATAGAAGTAGAAAGCTGAGTGGGAACATTCTACTTTTACTTTAAAAGAATCACTCTAGCTGCAATAGAGGAATCAGAGCAGATTCAGGGAGACTGGATAAAGGTTTCTGCAGTAATCCTAGCAAGAGATGACTATGACTTCCATCAGGCTAGTACTGGTTGAGGTGATGGTAAGTGACCAGATTCCGCATATATTCTGAAGGTAGAGTCATCACGATTTACTGACGGCTTTGGCCTGAGGTATGAAAGTAGAAGAGAAATTAAGTATGACTCTATAGAAGCTTCTGGTGTGAGGAACTAGATGCACAGAGTTGTGGTTATTGAGAGAAGAAAGACTGGTAAAAAGAAAAAGTTGGTGAATGGAAACCAAGAGTTCAGTCTGCACATGTTAAGATATATGGTCCATCAGACCAAGGGGAGATATCGAGAAAACAGCTAAGTATATAAACCGGGAATTCGGAGAACAAGCCAGACTGGAGATTTAAAATTTGGAAGTCAGCAGTTGCTTGGGTCATAAAAATCAACAAGAGTAGATGTGCATAGAAGAAAAGAGATCCAAGCAACTGAACCAGGCAGCTCTCCAAGACTCTGATGTCAGGAGGATGAGGAGGATCTGGCAAAAGCAGCACTGAGAAAAGTGATCAGTCAAGAGACTACTGTCTCAATTACTCAGTCTGGTGCAAATCAATGACACAGAAACATAAAAGAAAAAATAAGAAAAACTCACTGCAAATAGTGCTACAGGAGAGGTGTGCTCAGAGGAAGAAGGGAAAAGGCAATAACTCTCTAGCACAACCAGGGCAGAGTTCTCAGAAAGCATAACATTTTGAGAAGGGTTATAAATGTTGAGTAGCAACTAATCGGGCAAAGAAGCATGGCTGGGCTTTTGTATCTTGTGTTCTGACACCTCCCAAACAATTTCTCTGTGGACAACAAGCCCTTTAGAGACCTTATGAAGAAAAAAAGGACAGTATTCTATATGGGATTAGGAAATTTAAGTCCCCACTAGCTTCATACTAGAGACATGTGAGGGCACCTGGTAAACCCCTTTCTATCTCTTTTGCCTTCACATTTATCAATGTGTCTGACTCTTTGTGACCCCATGGACTATACAGTCTACGGAATTCTCCAGACCAGAATACTGGAATGAGTAGCCATTCCCTTCTCCAGCAGATCTTCCCCACCCAGGAATCAAACCAGGGTCTCCTGCATTGCAGGCAGATTCTTTACCAGCTGAGCTACCAGGGAACCCCCTTATCAAAGACAGTGAAACTCACTGCACAGTCCACAGCTCCACACAGAGTCTGCCAGTTGCTTAGGCAATGTCCATAGCCTTGAGGATAATTTATCTGATAATTTAACCTCATGTTTACCTGAACTTTGTCTCCAGCGACCTATAACTCCACCAAAATTCAGCAGGTTTCTTATGGCCATACCTTGAACTTGTCTCTGCCTGATAGTTTTATACCTCTGAAATTCTAAACTTCAATAGTATACGCCCCTCTCTCTCAATATAACCTTCTAGATCAGCAATGTTGAATAGAAATAAAATGTGAGCCATTTACATAATTAAAGGTTTTCTAGTAGTCACATTTTAAGAAATGATTCATTTTGAGATTAATTTAAAGAATTTATTTTATTTAAACTAATATATCAAAAATATAATCACTGAAACATGTAAACCACATGCATATTGGCAATGAGAGCTTATCTCCTTTTTTTCATACTAAGTCTTCAAACTCCAGTGTGTATTTTACACTTACAGCATACCACATTTCAAGCCATACATTGTCTATAGTCAAGGCGAAATGTAATTTTACCAAAATAAGAATTGGGTTCAATAGGAAAATGTTTTACACTGTGTATAATAAAGAACTGGCCTTGCCCAACATCATAGACTGGCTTTATCCTTTGGTTTAGAGTGTCTCTGCCTGGGGACCTTGGGTCATACCAGGTAGTCTAACAAGATGAGTTAGCAAGGGACTGGCCATACCCACATAGTCTTAGGGTGTGAGCTGGCCACACTAGAACAAACAATGTGACTTAGGGTGGGAGCTTTGGGTCAGTTGGCCTGGAAACTGAGGTCAACTATGTAAGTATTCAATCAGTCAATCAACCTTTCCTATGTAAAACAGAAACTCTGAACACAGAGGCTCAGGTGAGCTTCCCTATGGACAAGACTCTGCATACTATCACATATCAACACCAGGAGAGTAAGACATTCCATGGGGAGAGGAAAACAAAAGTTCCATGTTTGGTATTTCTCATGGACTCTGTTTCTTCCCTTAGATGATTTTAATCTGAATCCTTTCATTGTAATACACTGTAACTGTGAGTTAAATAGCTTTCAGTGAATTCTGTGAGTACTTTTAGCAAATTATCAAAGGTGACAGGTGGTACTGGGAAATTCCTGAACTTGCAGTTGGTGCCAGAAGAGAGGATGGACTTGGGTGCTCAGCTTTGAAGCCAGCTAACTCTCTGAGTTGTCCTAAAACTGCTTCAGTTTTTAAATGTTAATTCAATTCAAAATTCAGTTCCTCAGCTGCACTATCTATTAATACATTTCAAATGCACACAGTGGCTATAGTACTGGGTACATTTCAGACTTTCATCTCTTTGATCTTGTTATGCCCAACACACTTGCTTTTTAACTTCATCTAGATCTCTAGCGTTTAAAATTCCTCTTATTTATGATCATTCATCCTGATCTCACTTGCCTTATACCCCTTTGAGCCTAAGCCCAATGACCCACACATTATTTACTTTATTGTTAGTGGTTTGAATTTCTTTGCCAACTGTCTCTCAAATTATTGCACATGATTTTATGTCATGTTAGTTACATCTCAATTTTTTAAAGTTTTTTTAAGAAGGAAAAAATGTTTAGAATATTGCCTGGTACATAATGATGCTGTGGACATGTTGTACAAGTCTTTAAACTGACTAGCACTTTACAAACACTCATATAATCCTCACAACAACCTTTGGAGATAAGTGGTGTCTTCATCATCATCATTAGTATTATTATTATTATAATCTTCATTTTAAAGACAAAGGTAGTGAGGTTACAAAATTTGCCCATTATTACAAAGGCAGTAAGTAGAGGAACTGGGATTTGAATCACAGCAGTCTGACTCTATCCATATTCTTAACCACTAACAATGCCACTTTAACTCTATCTATAATCCATTCCTCTATCCCCATGGCCATTACTCATCAGACAATTCTCAGTTCTCATCTGTTTTACTGCAGCAGCCTTCTAAGTGCTCTTGCAGACCCCTCTCCTTCAAATATATCCTTTTTTTGCCATCAAAATACCCTTTCTTAAACAAGTCAAACTGAATTCCAGTCCTTGCTTAAAGTTCTCCCGTAGCTCACAATCATCTAATAATGGAAGAAACTCTTAGTGGCCACAGACTTACTTATTTAAATGAAATTGCAGAAAGTGAAGAGGAACTAAAAAGCCTCTTGATGAAAGTGAAAGAGGAGAGTGAAAAAGTTGCCTTAAAGCTCAACATTCAGAAAACGCAGATCATGGCATCTGGTCCCATCACTTCATGGGAAATAGATGGGGAAACAGTGGAAACAGTGTCAGGCTTTATTTTGGGGGGCTCCAAAATCACTGCAGATGGTGACTGCAGCCATGAAATTAAAAGACGCTTACTCCTCTGAAGAAAAGTTATGACCAACCTGGATAGCATATTCAAAAGCAGAGACATTACCTTGCCAACTAAGGTCCATCTAGTCAAGCCTATGGTTTTTCCTGTGGTCATGTATGGATGTGAGAGTTGGACTGTGAAGAGAGCTGAGTGCTGAAGAATTGATGCTTTTGAACTGTGGCATGGGAGAAGACTCTTGAGAGTCCCTTGGACTGCAAGGAGATCCAACCAGTCCATTCTAAAGGAGATCAGCCCTGGGATTTCTTTGGAAGGAATGATGCTAAAGCTGAAACTCCAGTACTTTGGCCACCTCATGCAAAAAAAGACTCTGATGCTGGGAGGGATTGGGGGCAGGAGAAGAAGGGGACGACAGAGGATGAGATGGCTGGATGGCATCACTGACTCGATACACATGAGTCTGAGTGAACTCCGGGAGTTGGTGATGGACAGGGAGGCCTGGTGTGCTGCGATTCATGGGGTCGCAAAGAGTCAGACACGACTGAGCGACTGAACTGACTGACTATGTGGATATCAATTTAATTTCTATTTAAATGAAATTTTATGTGGCATACTGGGTATAAAAGCAGAAATGCTCCTGTTGAATGTGAGGGAAACATGGGAGTAGGCTGAATATATTTATGGGCAAAGCACGACTCTTTAGCTCTGCCTCACATAACTTCTTTCTCAGAGATGGCATCTTACACATTTCCAAATAACCCTCAGAACTTTTGGGATAACCTGAAAACCACTAGTCTATCACTTAATCCTGTGAGAAACTAGTTCTAGTTCTGTGAATACACCAATTTGTCACATGCTTTAGGGTCTTTATATACGTTATCCCTCTGGAAAGGTCATTTCGACTCAGCAAACTTCTCATACATGAAAACTCTGTTCAAGCTTTACTTCCTTCCCAAAGACTTCTCTAACCTACTCTTTACTCCAACAATTGCAAACAGTGCTCCCCATCTTCGTCACATTCCTAAATGAAGGTGTCCTGATGACGTACAACATAGTACTTGAAACTGAAGAAAATATTCCAGATATGGTGTGACTGCCACTAAAGGTAAGCTCACTACAACTCTTTTAGCAAATCTGAAACTGAACTTGGAATTAGGAGCCAACTACTATTTGAAGCAGTTTTGTATTTTGATTAGCCAAGGACTCTGGGATAAAGTTCCTCATTAACATTTACACCTAGAGCAGCATCATTATTCATCACTTCAAGGAACCATGCAAAACTCTGGATCAAACCGACCACCTATGTTCTGCACTCCAATATCTAAGCTGCCAAGAACTGCTAACAAACATGGAAGACAAGCCACAGCAAAGTTAATTAAGATCAACAGCTGCCAGCCTGTTCAAGCTGCCTATAAATCCTTCGACTTGTCTCCTGCAGCTATCTCTTTCATTTCCTTTAGCTGCTGTTTCAAGATCTCATCTCGGCATACAAGTGATTTTCTTACTTCTTAAAAATTAGTGACTAGGTATTCAGATTCTAAATCTTAATCTCCCAAGTATCAATCTCACACAAATACTTCAGCAAATTTACCAGCCTTCAACTCTATGTCTACCCACTTCCTCTCTTCTCACACAAAACTAATCCCTCACTGATGCACTAGAATGTATCCCCTTGTATCTCCTTGTGGTATTTACCAACTCTCTCTCATTCCTTCCCATTATAGCCAACTTTCTCAAGAGTCATTTGAGAAATGACTTCTAAGTACTAGCCTTCAAAGTATGGGACTGATTTTTATCTCAGTATATGCTCTAGGGATTATAACATGCATCTTAATTTATCACAGTCTACTTCAAATTAAGGCTGACTTGATTCAAGTAAAATACAGAACGTTATTCCAACAGAACTCCATTTCCTCAGACTTCCTTTAGTTACTTAAATCAATATCTGCTAGAAATCCAGAAATAGTGTCACAGTTACTTTAAGTCATTTTATGCCTTTTAAAAAAATTAAGAGAATAAAAGAGGGGAAAGTTATATTTATGCACTCCGTTATTTCCTATACATTCATCTTTCCTGATTTTCTTCACTTCCTCCTGTGGCTAGGAGTTACCGTTTGGCATCACTTGCTTTCAGTCTGAGCATTTCCTTTGGGATGGCTTATAACAGCAGATTTGCTTATACAAGAAACTCTCTGTCTTTATTAATAGTTATTTAGGAATGACTTTATTTTGCCTTCATTTAAAAGGATATTTTTGCTAGATACAAAATTTACAGTTCAGTTTTTTATTTCAGTATTTTAAACATGCCAATCAGCCACCTCCATTTTTTTCTGATGAGAATCCAGCTATAAATCATATTGCTCTTACCCCATACGTGATGAGTCAATTTTCTCTTGATGCTTCAAGATTCTGTCTTTTAGCAAACTGACAATGATGTGTCTAGATGTAGATCTTTTTGCAATTATCCTACTTGAGATTCAACAAGCTTCTTGAGACCATAAATTGATGTCTTATAATACACTTTAAAAATCTCTGGCCACTATTTCCTCAAATATTCTTTCTGTCCCTCTCTCCTTTCCTATTGGACCCAATATAAACATGTCGGTAAACTTGATCTTGTTGCATAGATTTCAAAGGCTGTGATTATTTTTCTTCAATGGTCTTCTCTCTCTTCTTCAGATTGGATTATTTCTATTGATAGTTCCTTAGGGTTTTTTTTTTTTTTCGCCTGCCACCTAAAATCTGCTCTTGAACTCAACTAGTGTATTTTTCATCTCAGTTATTGTGCTTTTGTAGAATTTCCATTTTCTTCTTTTTTAATAGCTTCTAAATCCTTATTGAGATTCCTTATTTATTAAGTCATTGTCATCATATTTTCTGTTAGCTATTTAAACATGATTTCTTTGTTTGGACAAATTTATAATAACTGCCAGAAGTTTTTGCTAAAAGCAACATCTAAGCTCACTCAGAGAAAATTTCCATTGACTATTTTTCTTTCTGATTTTGGATCACATGTTGCCAGGTTTTCTTTTCTCCCTCTTTCAGGTTTTTTTTAAGGAAATTATAAAATTTATTTATTTTTAATTGAAGAATAATTGCTCCACAATATTGTGTTGGTTTCTGCCATACATTAACATGAATCAGCCATAGTCCCTTTCAGTTTTATTGCGGTATAACTGACAGATAGCACTATATAAGTTTAAGGTGTATAGCACCATGATCTGACTTACGTACATCATGAAATGATTACCACAATAATTTTAGTGAACACTCATCATCTCATATAGAGTCATATAGACACAAAGTTAAAAAACTAGAAAATAAAATGTTTTGTGATGAGAACTCAGGATTTACGGTCTTAACAACTTTCATACATAACATATAACAACGTTAATTTATCATACTGTACATTTACATTTCTACTACTCACATACAACTGAAGTCTACTTTTTCACTGCCTTCAGTCAATTCCCACTCCCTTGAAACTTGTTTTAAATAAAAGTGAGTATTATAGATAATATATTTAACCAGTTCTAGATTATTATCTTTCCCCCTGAGGATTATTGTTCCTGTTGCTCATCCTTGTTTTTTTTAGTAACCCTCTAAGAAATAAGAGGGCTAATCTGAGAATCTGTCTCTCTGTGGAATGTAGCCATTGATATCTCTGCTAGTTTTTAAAGTTCGTGCTTTTATTTTTTAGGATGGCTTCCTGGAGGTCATTCCTATGTCTACATCACTTAGTCGTCAAGACAGCAGACCTTTCGCTTTCTGCTGACAAATTTACTGGTGGATTCAGAAGTTCACTCAAAGTTCAGAAAGTCAGCCTCAGCTATAGACTCTGCTGGGCTCCCTCAGGACTTGCTAATAGATGCCAGTCCCCTAGGAAACCAGAGATGAATGGAGAAGGGTATCCTACCCTGCTATGGTTCTCTCAGTAACAAGGTCTCTATTAGATTACTGGCTAGTGGGCCATTCTGCTGCTCACCCCTAGCAAGGCCACAACACTACCTTGCAAGGCCTTGAGCCCCCTACATTCGTTTTCTACCAAAATTACTATTTTCACTGACAACACAACTGAGCATGAGGTTTTTGTCTTTCATTCCAAATCAAGCCATCTGCCTCTGGCAACAAAGATCCTAGTCATAAGGCCAGCTCGCCCTTGATCACACCGTTTCCCCTAGAGGAAGTGGTGAAAGATGCAGGGGCTCAAGCAAGAAAGCCAAGCCTCTCTCTGTTCTTATCACAAGCTCAAAGCTTTTCATAAATTAAGCTTCTCGATTTGATACTTGCCATTCATTCATTTACAGAACCCTAAATGAGTGTTTCTGACAATTTAGTCTAGTTTTACATTTATTTATTGGAGAGAAGATATTCTTGACTCTGATACTGTCACTTTTTGGTTAAGTTCAGTTGCTCAATTGTGTCCGACTCTTTGTGACCCCATGAACTGCAATGCACCAGGCCTCCCTGTCCATCACCAAATCCCAAAGCTTGCTCAAACTCATGTCCATCAAGATGGTCATGCTATCCAACCATCTCATCCTGTCATCCCCTTTCCCTCCTGCCTTCAGTCTTTCCCAGAAAGTCTTTTCCAATGAGTCAGTTCTTCCCATCAGATGGCCAAAGTATTGCAGCTTTAGCTTCAGCATCAGTCCTCCAATGAATATTCAGGATAGATTTCCTTTACGATTGACTGGTTTGATCGCCTTGCAGTCCAAGGGCCTCTCAAAGAGTCTTCTCCAACACCACAGTTCAAAAGCATCAATTTTTTGGCATTCAGCTTTCTTTATGGTCCAACTCTCACATTCCATACATGACTACTGGAAAAACCAAAACTTTGGAGAAGGAAATGGCAACCCACTCCAGTACCCTTGCCTAGAAAATCCCATGGACGGAGGAGCCTGTTTGGCTACCTCCATCCATGGGGTCAAAAAGAGTCAGACACGACTGAGAAACTTCACTCACTTAACTAGATGGACCTTTGTTGGTAAAGTAATTGTCCTTGCTTTTTAATATGCTGTCTAGGTTGGTCATACCTTTTCTTCTAAGAAGCAAGAATCTTTTAATTTCATTGCTGCAGTCACCATATGCAGAGATTTTGGAGCTCAAGAAAATAAATTCTGTCACTGTTTCCCTGTCTATTTGCCATGAAGTGATAGAATGGGATGCCATGATCATAGTTTTTTGAATGTTGTTTTAAGCCAACTTTTTCACTTTCTTCTTTTACTTTCATCAAGAGGCTCTTTAGTTCCTCTCTGCTTTCTACCATAAGGGTGGTGTCATCTGCATATCTGAGGTTATTGATATTTCTCCGGGCAATCTTGATTCCAGCCTGTGCTTCATCCAGCTTGGCATTTTGCATGATGTATCCTGCATGGAAGTTAAATAAGCAGGGTGACAATATACAGCCTTGACATACTCCTTTCCCAATTTGGAACCAGTCTGTTGTTCTATGTCCAGTTCTAACTGTTGCTTCCTGACCTGCATACAGATTTCTCAAGAGGCAGGTCAGGTGGTCTGGTATTCCCATCTCTCTCAGAATTTTCCACAGTTTATTGTGATCCACACAGTCAAAGGCTTTGGCACAGTCAATAAAGCAGAAGTAGATGTTTTTCTGAAACTCTCTTGCTTTCTTGATGATCCAATGGATGCTGGCAACTTGACCTCTGGTTCCTCTGCCTTTTCTAAAACCAGCTTGCACATCTGGAATTTGTTGGTTCATGTACTGTTGAAGCCTCACTTGGAGAATTTTGAGCATTACTTTGCTAGCCTGTGAGATGAGTGCAATTGTGCAGTAGTTTGAACATTCTTTGGCATTGCCTTTCTTTGGGATTAGAATGAAAACTGACCCTTTCCAGTCCTGTGGCCACTGCTGAGTTTTCCAAATTTGCTGGCATACTGAATGCAGCACTTTCTCAGCATCATCTTTTAGGATTTAAAATAGCTTAACTGGAACTCCATCACCTCCAACTAGCTTTGTTCGTAGCGATGCTTCCTAAGACCCACTTGACTTCACATTCCAGGACGTCTGGCTCTAGGTGAGTGATCACACCATCATGGTTATCTGGGTCTTTTTTGTATAGTTCTTCTGTGTATTCCTGTCACCTCTTCTTAACATCTTCTGCTTCTGTTAGGTCCATACTGTTTCTGTCCTTTATTGTACCCATTTTTACAAGAAATGTTCGCTTGGTATCTCTAATTTTCTTGAAGAGATCTCTAGTCTTTCCCATTCTATTGTTTTCCTCTATTTTTCTGCATTGATCACTGAGGAAGGCTTACTATCTCTCCTTGCTATTCTTTGGAACTCTGCATTCGGATGGGTATACATTTCCTTTTCTCCTTTGCCTTTAGCTTCTCTTCTTCTCTCAGCTATCTGTAAGTCCTCCTTAGACAACCATTTTGCCTTTTTGCATTTCTCTTTCTTGGGGATGGTCTTAATCATCACCTCCTGTACAATGTCATGAATCTCCATCCATAGTTCTTCAGGCACTCTGTCCATCAGATCTAACTCCTTGAATCTATTTGTCACTTCTACTGTATAATCGTAAGGGATTTGATTTAGGTCATACCTGAATGTTCTAGTGGTATTCCCTACTTTCTTCAATTTAAGTCTGAATTTTGCAATAAAGAGTTCATGATCTGAGCCACAGTAAGCTCCTGGTCTTGTTTTTGCTGACTGTATAGAGCTTTGGCTGCAAAGAATATAATCAATCTCATTTCGGTATTGACCATATGGTGATGTCCAAGCTTAGAGTTATCTCTTGTGTTGTTGGAAGAGGTTGTTTGCTGTGACCAGTGCATTCTCTTGGCAAAACTCAGTTAGCCTTTGCCCCGCTTCATTTAGTACTCCAAAGCCAAACTCGCCTGTTACTCCAGGTATTGCCTGACCTCCAACTTTTGCATTCCTGTCCCCTATGATGAAAAGGACATTTTTTTTGTTGTTAGTTCTAGAAGGTCTTGTAGGTGATCACAGAACCATTCAACTTCAGCTTCTCTGGCATTAGTGATTGGGGCACAGACTTGTATTACTGTGATATAGAATGGTTTGCCTTGGAAACAGAGATCCTTCTGTCATTTTTGAGACTGCACCCAAGTACTGCATTTCAGACTCTTCTGTTGACCATCACTTTTATTTTCAATGATTATGTCAATATGTATTTTAGAATTGAGTTATTATATAACATTTATGCACTCATAGCTCACCCCATTACATTCTGATGTCTATTCCTACTACACTAGTGAAACAGCTCTCTTTAAGACTACTAAGAACATCATCACAAAGTCAGAAGTTACTTTTCTGTCCTTATCGTGGTTTACTTTTCTACAGCATTTAACACTACTACTTTTAAAAATTTCTATTTTCCTTGGCTTTTTAAATATTAATTTATTTTAACTGGAGAATAATTACTTTACAATATTGTGGTGTTTTTTGCCATACCACAATCGTCTTTCATCAACAGTGGCTTTTTCATATTTTGTGGCCCCATTTTCAACTTAAACACTGATGGTATGAAGGGTTTCACCCTTAAACCTATTCTTTCATCCTTAAACATACTGACGACTAACCACTCATCCAGGTTGCTCCAAATGGCATTATTTCATTCTTTTTTATGGCTGAGTAGTAGTCCACTGTATATACATAACACATCTTCTTTATCCATTCCTCCATTGATGGAATAGTCCATCATATATATGTACATTTTCTTTATCCATTCCTCCGTTGATGGACATTTATGTTGCTTCCATGTAGTGTATTGTAACTAGTGCTGCAATCATCACTGGGGTGCATGTAGCCTTTCAGATTAGTTTTCTCTGGATATATGCCCAGGAGTGGGAGTGCTGGATCATACTGCAATTCTGTTTTTAGATTTTTAAGGAACTTCCATCCTGTTCTCCATTGTTTGTACCAATTTACATCCCCAGCACTGTGTAGGGGTGTTCCCTTTTCTCCACACCTTCTCCAGGTTTTACTGTTTATAGACTTTTTGATGACGGCCATTCTGACCAGTGTGGGGTGACACCTCACTGTAGTTTCAACTTGCATTTCTCTTATAATCAGTAATGTTGAGCATCTTTTCGTGTGCTTTTTTGGCCATCTATATGTCTTCTTTAGAGAAATGTCCATTTAGATCTTCTGGTCACTTTTTTTTAATTGGGTTGTTTGGTTTTCTTTGACATAGAGCTACATGAGCTGTTTGTATATTTTGGAGATTAATCTCCTGTTGGTTGCTTTGTTTGCAAACATCTTCTCCCAGCCTGTGGGTTGTCTTTGTGTTTTGTGTATGGTTTCCTTTGCTGTCCAGCTTTTCAGTTTAATTAGGTCCTTTGTCTTTATTCTCATTACTCTAGGAGGGGGATCAAATACTGCCTATGTGTTCCTAAGAGTTTTACAGTGTATGGCCTTATATTTAGGTCTTTGATCTACTCTGAGTTTATTTTCATGTAAGCTGTTAGAAAATGTTCTAATTACATTCTTTTACATGTAGCTGTCCAGTTTTCCCAGCCTGACTTATTAAAGAGACTGTCTTTTCTCCATTGTATACTCTTGCCTCTTTTGACATAGGTTGGGCATAGATGCATGGGAGATAATCATGTTATCTTGTGTTTTCTTTTGATATATATTACATTCATGTATATCCAATACTCACGTATGGATGTGAGAGTTGGACCATAAAGAAAGTCGAGCACCGAAGAACTGAAGATTTTGAACTGTGATTGCTGAAGACTCTTGAGAGTCCCTTGGACTGCAAGGAGATCAAACCAGTCAATCCTAAAGAAATCAGTCCTGAATATTCATTGGAAGGACTGAGGTTGAAGCTGAAGCTCCAAAGTGTCGGCCACCTGATGAGAAGAACTGGATGCTGGGAAAGACTGAAGGCAGGAGGAGAAGGGGACAACAGAGGACAAGATGGTTGGATGGCATCACCAACTTGATGAACACAAGTTTGAGCAACCTCCGGGAGTTGGTGATGGACAGGGAAGCCTGGCATGCTTCAGTCTATGGGGTCACAAAGAGTTGGACATGATGAGCAACTGAACTGATTATATTCATGAACTCTGATATGGTGAACCAACCTTGCATTCTTTGCAAGTAAATAAATTCTACTTGGTCATAATGTATAATTCTTATATGCTGCCAGATTTTGTTTGTAACTATCCTTTTGTAGAATTTTGCAACTATATTCATAAGAGACACTAGTCTGTAGTGTTTGGTTTTTTTTCCCTTGTGATGTCTTTGTCTGGTATTGGTATCAGGTATATGTCAAGCATCAAGTATACATACATCACGTACACCTCCTCTTCTATTTTTTAGAAGAGTTTGTGAAAGTTTGCTGTTATTAGTAATTCTTTTTTAATATTTGGTAGAATTCAGCAGTGATGCCCTCTGGACATGGACTTTTTTATGCGTGGTTTTTGATTACTGCTTCAATCTCTTCACTTGATATAGATATATTCAGATTGTATATCTCTTGAGTCAGTTTCAATAGTTTGTATCTTTCTAGGAATTTGTCCATTTTATCTAAGTTATATGATTTGTGGATATATAATTGCTCAAGTATTCCTTTACAACTGTTATTAATTTAGGATCATTAGTAATATCTCTTCTTTCATTTATGATTCTAGTAATTTGAGTGTTTCATTTTTTGCTTGGTCAATCTAACTAAAGATTTGCCAACTGTGTTGACCATTTCAAAGACGCAGCTTTTGGTTTCATTGATTTTCTCTATTTTTTTCTATTCTTTCATTAACTTCTGCTATAATTATTTCCTTCCTTCAGCTTATTTTAGGTTTGGGGTGCTCTTACTCTTTCATTGTCTTAAGATAGAAGACTACTGATCTATCTTACTATAGGCATTTTACGGTTATAAACATAATTTTACAGTTACAAACTTCCGTCTAAGCACCCTTTTAGTTGCAATCCATAGGTTTTGAAATACTGTCCTTACTTTCATTCATCTCAAAGTACTTTCTGAATTTGCTTTTGACTTATTCTTTGACTCACTGCTTACTTTAAAATACACTGTTTAAATTTCACATATGTGTGAGTTCCCCAAATTTTCCTACTATTCATTTCTCATTTCATTCCATTGTGGCTATAAACATTTTGTATTACTACTAAAACCAAATAAGTTTAAATTTTATGGAGGTTTGTCTTATGACCTAGCATATGGTCTATCCTTGAGAATGTTCTGTGTTTACTCGATAAGCATGTATATTGTATTGCTATTAGATGGAGTATTCTATCAGTATCTGTTAGGTATAGTTGGATATTGGTCAACCGAGTCTTATTTTTCCCTTGTTGATCTTCTGCCTAATTTTTCTATCCATTATTGAAGGAGGGTGTTGAAGCTTTCAGTTGTTGTCACTGTCTTTTTCTTCCTTCATTTCTGCCAGTTGCTGTTTGATATATTTTGGTGCCCTGTTATTACATACATATGTTTATAACTGTTACAGCTTACTATATTAACATATTACCTTCTCATCATATCCATTTTTTTTTCCATCATATCCCTCTTTATCTCTAGTAAGCAGAAAGTCTCTTGTGTTTAAAGTCTATTTTATCTGATATCAACATAGATATTCTAGCTTTCTTATCACTGCTATTTGCATGATATAACATCTTCCATCCTTTTACTTTCAGTTTATTCAGTTCAATTCATTTCAGTCGCTCAGTCGTGTCTGACTCTTTGCAACCCCAGGCTTTGGAGCACACCAGGCCTTCCTGTCCATCACCATCTCCCGGAGTTCATTCAAACTCACGTCCATTGAGTCGGTGATGCCATCCAGCCATCTCATCCTCTGTCGTGCCTTCTCCTCCTGCCCCCAATCCCTCCCAGCATCAAAGTCTTTTCCAATGAGTCAACTCTTTGCATGAGGTGGCCAAAGTACTGGTGTTTCAGCTTTAGCATCATTCCTTCCAATGAACACCCAGGGCTGATCTCCTTGCAGTCCAAGGGACTCTCAAGAGTCTTCTCCAACACCACAGAACAAAAGCATCAATTCTTTGGCGCTCAGCCTTCTTCACAGTCCGACTCTCACATCCATACATGACTACTGGAGAAACCATAGCCTTGACTAGACGGACCTTTGTTGGCAAAGTAATGTCTCTGCTTTTGACTATGCTATCTAGGTTGGTCATAACTTTTCTTCCAAGGAGTAAGCGTCTTTTAATTTTATGGCTGCAGTCAGCATCTGCAGTGATTTTGGAGCCCCCCAAAATAAAGTCTGACACTGTTTCCACATCTATTTGCCATGAAGTGATGGGACCAGATGCCATGATCTTAGTTTTCTGAATGTTGAGCTTTAAGCCAACTTTTTCACTGTCCTCTTTCACTTTCATCAAGAGGCTTTTTAGTTCCTCTTCACTTTCTGCCATAAGGGTGGTGTCATCTGCATATGTGAAGTTATTGATATTTCTCCTGGCTGACGTACTCCTTTTCCTATTTGGAACCAGTCTGTTCTTCCATGTCCAATTCTAACTGTTGCTTCCTGACGTGCATATAGGTTTCTCAATAGGCAGGTCAGGTAGTCTGGTATTCCCATCTCTTTCAGAATTTTCCACAGTTTATTGCGATCCACACAGTCAAAGGCTTTGGCATAGTCAATAAAGCAGAAATAGATGTTTTTCTGGAACTCTCTTGCTTTTTCGATGATCCAGCGGATCATCAGTTTATTGGTATCTTTAAATTTAAAGTATGTTTCTTGTAGATAGCATACAATAGACCATGTGTTTTTATTCAGTTTAACAATCATTGCCTTTGCATTATATTATCCCACCCATTTACACTTAATGTAATTACTGATAATGGATTTACGTCTGCTGTTTTACCTTTTGTTTTCCATATAGTTTGTCTATTTTATTCTTCATTACTGCCTTCTTCTGCATTAAGTGAATATTTTCTAACAAAGCATTTCAATTTCTTTAATGACTTTGGCATTGCAATTTTTGAGGGTATTTTTTTAAGTGACTACTTCAGTGTTTAGCATGTATATTTTATCTTACTCGAATGAGGTTCTGATTTATACCAGGTTAATTTTGATGGTTATATAGAAGTGTTTCTCCTTTATAGTGTCATTTCTTTTACCTTCTTTCCTAGTGTTTTTATAATAAAATTACATTGATTAATGCTACAAATCCAACAATACACCACTATAATTATTTCTGTGTCATCTATAGTGAATTCCTTAGGCTAATGCAGTTTTTCTCACACACACACCACCTCCAGTGTGCTGTTATTGACAAATATATTACACTATAGCCTTAATAATGTATTTCATATTTATTTTTAAATACATTAAGAGAAAAAAGCAGAAAGTATGTATCACTTCTGTCTTTTATGATTACATGACATTTATTGGTGCCCTTTTTTTCTTGCATGAACTCAAATTACCATGTGAGGTCATCTGCTTTTACCTTGAAGAACTTCCTTTGGCATTTCTTATAATGTGGCTCTGTCAGCAACAAAATCTCTCAGCACTTGATTATCTGAGAAACTCTACTTTGCCTTCATTTTTGAAATACAGGTTTCCTGGATATAGGATTTTAGTTAACAGTTGTTTTTTTTTTCTTTCTTTCAGCACTTTACAAATGTTATCCTACTGCCTTCTGGCCTCCATCATTTCTGCTGAAAAGTCTACTACCAAAACTTAAGGAACTGCCTTTAAGTGATGCATCAGTTTTCTCTTGATGCTTTCAATACCTGTCTTTAACTTCCATTACATTTACTATGATATATCTGTTTGTGGACCTCTTTGTGTTTACTGCTAACTGGATCTTGAAGAAATTCCTAGATATGTAGGTTATTGTTTTTCAATGAATTTGTGAAGTTTACAGCCATTACTTTCTTGCATACTTTTTCTGCTCCTTTCTCTCTTCCTTTGGTGCTCCCATTATACATATGTTGGAGCATTTGATTGTACCTTTCATTTCTCTGAAGGTCTGTTCATTGTTTTTAACTCATTTTTCTCTTTATTCTGCAATTTGCATTAACAAGCCTGTGCGCGTGCATGCTAGGTCGCTTCAGTCGTGTCCAACTCTTTGCGACCCTATGGACTATAGCCCACTAGGCTCCTGTGTCCATGGGATTCTCCAGGCAAAAATACTGGAGTGGGTTGCCATGCCCTTCTCCAGGGGATCGTCCCAACCCAGGGACTGAGCCCATGTCTCTCATGTCTCCTGCATTGGCAGGTGGGTTCTTCACCACTAGTGCCACCTGGGAAGCCCTATAACATGCCTGCTGCCGCTGCTGCTAAGTCGCTTCAGTCGTGTCCAACTCTGTGCGGCCCCATAGACGGCAGCCCACCAGGCTCCCCCATCCCTGGGATTTCCCAGGCAAGAACACTGGAGGGGGTTGCCATTTCCTTCTCCAATGCATGAAAGTAAAAAGTGAAAGTGAAGTCGCTCAGTCGTGTCTGACTCTTCACGACCCCATGGACTGCAGCCTACCAGACTCCTCCATCCATGGGATTTTCCAGGCAAGAGTACTGGAGTGGGGTGCCATCGCCTTCTCCTATCTATCTACAAGTTCACTTCCTGTTCTGCAAGTTCAAATCTATAGTTAAGTCTCTCTGATATATTTTAGTTATTTTACTGTTCAATTCCATAATTTCTTTCAATTATTTCTTATAATTTCTACCTTTTTACTGATATTCTTATTTGATGTGACCCTGTAATCATATCTTCTTTCACCACTTTAATTGTGAGTTCCTTTAAGTCTGTGAACATTTCCATTATGGCTAAAGTCTTTTCTTGATAAATATGGTCACTCTGACAGGCAGTTTCTATGGCCTGCTTTTTTTTCAGTAAATGGGTCATACTTTCCTTTTCAGTAAATGGGTTATACTTTCCTGTTTCTTTATATGCTTCACAGTTTGCTGTTGTTGGAATATAGATGTTTTACATAATACGTTCTGGCACCTCTAGGTGCTCCACCCTTCTGGAGAATATTATTGTTATCTGTTTATTTAGTGACTGACTGGATTGTTTTAGTGAAGTTTATTCCCCTATACAAGTCAAATCCCCTAACTTTAGGGGAAGTTTATTCCCCTAAATCAAATCCCTTACAATTAGACAATGGAAGTGAGAAATAGATTTAAGGGACTAGATCTGATAGACAGAGTCCCTGATGAACTATGGACAAAGGTTTGTGACAATGTACAGGACACAGGAAGCAAGACCATCCCCAAGAAAAAGAAATGCAAAAAAGCAAAATGGCTGTCTGAGGAGGCCTTACAAATAGCTGTGAAACAAAGAGAAGTGAAAAGCAAAGGAGAAAAGGAAAGATATACCTATTTGAATACAGAGTTCCAAAGAATAGCAAGGAGAGATAAGAAAGCCTTCCTCAGCAATCAGTGCAAAGAAATAGAGGAAAACAATAGAATGGGAAAGACTAAACAGAAACACTAGAGACCTCTTCAAGAAAATTAGAGATACCAAGGGAACATTTCATGCAAAGATGGGCTCAATAAAGGACAAAAATGGTATGGACCTAACAGAAGCAGAAGATATTAAGAAGAGGTGGCAGGAATACACAGAAGAACTGTACAAAAAAGATCTTCATGACCCCAATAATCACGGTGGTGTGATCACTCATCTAGAGCCAGACATCCTGGAATGTGAAGTCAAGTGGCCTTAGGAAGCATCTCTACAAACAAAGCTAGTGGAGGTGATGGAACTCCAGTTGAGCTATTTCAAATCTTAAAAGATGATGCTGTGAAAGTGCTGCACTCAGTATGCCAGCAAATTTGGAAAACTCAGCAGCAGCCACAAGACTGGAAAAGGCCAGTGTTCATTCCAATCCCTAAGAAAGGCAATGCCAAAGAATGCTCAAACTGAACTACCGCACAATTGCACTCATCTCACACACTAGTAAAGTAGTGCTCAAAATTCTCCAAGCCAGGCTTCAGCAATACATGAACCGTGAACTTCCAGATGTTGAAGCTGGTTTTAGAAAAGGCAGAGGAACCAGAGATCAAATTGCCAACATCTGCTGGATCGAAAAAGCAAGAGAGTTCCAGAAAAACATCCATTTCTGCTTTGTTGACTATGCCGAAGCCTCTGACTGTGTGGATCACAATCAACTGTGGAAAATTCTGAGAGAGATGGGAATACCAGACCACCTGACCTGCCTCTTGAGAAATCTATATGCAGGTCAGGAAGCAACAGTTAGAACTGGACATAGAACAACAGACTGGTCCCAAATGGGAAAAGGAGTACGTCTAGGCTGTATATTGTCACCCTGCTTATTTAACTTATATGCAGAGTACATCATGAGAAATGCTGGGCTGGAAGAAGCACAAGCTGGAATCAAGATTGCTGGGAGAAATATCAATCACCTCAGATATGCAGATGATACCACCCTTATGGCAGAGAGTGAAGAACTAAAGAGCCTCTTGATGAAAGTGAAAGAGGAGAGTGAAAAAGTTGGCCTAAAGGTCAACATTCAGAAAACAAAGATCATGGCATCTGATCCCATCACTTCATGGGAAATAGATGGGGAAACGGTGGAAACAGTGGCAGAGTTTATTTGGGGGCGGGGCTACAAAATCACTGCAGATGGTGACTGCAGCTATGAAATAAAGACGCTTCCTCCTTGGGAGAAAAGTTATGACCAACTTAGAGAGCATATTAACAAGCAGAAATGTTACTTTGCCAACAAAGGTCCGTCTAGTCAAGGCTATGGTTTTTCCAGTAGTCATGTATGGATGTGAGAGTGGGACTATAAAGAAAGCTGAGTGCCAAAGAATTGATGCTTTTGAACTGTGGTGTTGGAGAAGACTCAAGAGTCCCTTGGACTGCAAAGAGATCCAACCAGTCCATCCTAAAGGAGATCAGTCCTGAGTGTTCACTGGAAGTACTGATGCTGAGGCTGAAATATTTTGGCTACCTGATGCGAAGAGTGGACTTATTTGAAAAGACCCTGAGAAAGATTGGGAAAGATTAAAGGCAGGAGGAGAAGGGGCTGACAGAGGATGAGATGTTTGGATGGCATCACCGACTTGATAGACATGAGTTTGAGTAAACTCTGGCTGTTGGTGATGGACAGGGAAGCCTGGCGTGCTGCAGTCCATGGGGTCGCAAAGAGTCAGACATGACTGAGCGACTGAACTGAACTGAATTTCCCTATACATAGTGATCAGCTTCTGATGCTATTCCTCAGGGAGGCACACATCCTTGTTAAATCCACAATTACCATCAGATCACTGGATCACCATGGTTTGGGTATAGCTCTGTTCCTGTCTTTCTTTAACCATGCCCAGCTGTTAAAATCCAAAAATTGTGGCTGGTTGCTCTATTATTTTCAACAATGCCCTAGAGCATAAACTGGTCTATAAACAATCTAGTCAAATTCTCGTTCCTTTGAAGGAACAGATCCTAAAATTAGTGTTTGATTTTTCTTCTGACCTTAGAAAGCTCTTGTGATGTTCTATTCCCTGGTTCTTGCTTGCAAACTAGCTGGCTTATAGTTTAGCCTGCTCAAATCTCCTCTGAAATGCCTTTTACCACAACCTCCACTGTTTTTATGAGTGCCTTCAGGCTTACACTTCTTCATTCTCTGTTGCAAATGAAGTCAGTTCCTATGGGAAGAAATTAGGAGCTACATGTGTTATGGTGTGTTTCTCCCTCTGGACCAATCTCTGAGCCAGGACTCTGAAGCTAGGCATGGGGACAATGGCAAAGCTTTCTTTGAGTAACGCTCCCTCTCTAGGAGCAGAGTTCAGTGCAGAGAAAGGGCGCAGATTCTAAATTCTCCCTGCTTGCCTCTCTTGAGATGACCTACTAGTTTATAACATAAAGCAAGAATGAACTGGGTCCCAGTATTCTCGGAGTGCCTCACCCAAACTCTACAAGTATGAGTTGGGCAGACAAAGGAGTCCTCACTGTTCAACTGCTCTAACCCATGATTCAGCAATAGGTAGCCAGGGCAGGATGAGAAATGTTTATGTCCTGTTCCTCCAGGAAGAAATCCATTAGTCTAGGTGAAAAGGGGACGCCAGAGGGCAGGCCTGTGGTCTTGGCTGGAGTAACCCTGCTGCGTTGGAATCTCCACCTTGCTGAGTTGGCTAGAGGGGAAGAAGGAAGTAGCACTGGCTCAAAGACCACAAGCTCTCTTATTTCTTACCAAATTTTCATAGATGTTCTTGAATAAATGTTTCTTCAGTTGCTGTTCACCCTCAGAACCATTTCCAGAGACTTTAAAAGGCTAAGTCTAGGGGTTTTTTAAAGTTACTTTCACCAGTTTCACTGGGGAGGGCAGCAGAGTGTCTCACATTCTCCTGCCAGCAGTCGATCATCCACTCGTCCTATTACACGGAGGTAAAGGAAGCAAAGTGCTAGGGCTCTCTGTGTGCTATCTCATTTAATCGTCACAACTACAAGGGAGGTATTACAGATCTGACTTTATAGGCCAGGAATGTGAGTCCTGGAATCCAAGTAAAAAAGCAAATAGCTGGCAACAATGTGATTCAAAACCAGGTATAGCTGCCTCCAAAGCGCACATTCTTGATTAAACCCATCCTTTCATCTCTGATACAGATACTTTTAAAAACAAGATCTCATGAGACACTTCTATCCTTGTGCAGGCACAGTCATTTCTTTTGGTAACAGCAATTTCTTCCTCCTCCAGATCTTTCATAATAATACCATGAGAAGCACTATTCTATTTCTTCATGCCATGAGCTATGTTCCTGGCACAAAGAATCTTCGACCAAAGCACTGTTATCTTTTCTGTACTTTTGAAATTTGTTTTCTAAGGAGCAAGGTAGATCTAATGTGCAGTGTGTTTGGTTCTCTGATTATTATGAATGTTAAGATGACAAGGTCTCTTTGCTCCCAAGATTACCATTATACATAAGCAAATACAAAGCCAAGTGAAAACGTCATTAGGAAATGATACCTCTTTTTAAAAAGACTCACACACACACAAAAAGACTCATACTTATTTTGAAGATTATTAGATATAAAATGATCAGCTTTCAGTTTAACATGATATCAAAAAATTTTCAGTCACAACTCACCAGTCACTAATAAGAAAATGCCACTTAATGGTGATTTCATGCTTTTTAATATATATTAGGCACTTAGCAAGTGCCAGTATCTTAAAAATTTAAAAAGTTCTTACCATCCAGACTTAAACCAAATCAAAATCTAAAAAAACAAACTAGATAAACCTAAAATACATAAGAAACCCTGTTCTATATTCACATGCCAAGAAGAAATAAAATTTAAAAATACAAAGACATGTCAATCTAGGTTTGAAAGTTTAGTCTTTATTTGGCTCCATTTATCACAGCTACCAAAAGAAAAATTGAGGGGGGCCAGTTTTTACCACCTCAAAATGACATATTTCCTGGTAACAAATTCTCCAGCTTAATTCTAATGTTGTGCTAAGTGTTAGAGGAAAGAAAAAACACAGTTACTGAACACAAAATCTCCTAAATTACAAGAATCACCAAAGAAACTGTGAACACATGGTAAGGAATACAATTACATGTCATATTTAAGTAAACGTTAACGAATGCATTAGGGTGAGACTGTTTGCTCTGAGAGACTCATATCAGAAGGGGCCCACCACATTTGAAGGGGTTCTGTCACATATTGTCACCCCAACTAGAATCTGGCAATAGGAAAGACCCTCATGTTCAGAGAAATGTTTTATTTCTGAAGAGCTTTAATCTCAACTGTCAACACCTGACCGAAACAAACAAACCACCTTTGCTAAGGAAACAAAGATGGTGAGAACTTTAAGAGGTGACTCAAAAATCATTAGAACTGCTTTGCTGGTAGAAAATGACAGCACTGAAGGACAGCGTCAAGTGCCAGCTGTTCAAGTGACAAAGGCGTGGAACAGCTATTTCAAGTTTGCCATACTATGCTCAGTCGCTGCTCAAAGAATGCAATAAGTGTACTTACCAAATATCTCCCCTCCACTAGCATATTCTGTCACCAGATAAATCATCCGCTCTGTCTCCATAACCTGGTGCAAAGGCAGGAAAGTGAGAGTGATACAAATGAGAGGCTGACGCCACAGGGAGAGAAACCGACTGTGAAGCGCTAATAATCATTTCTGCCTAAAGCAGACTTCAAACTTGCGGAGCTGGGAGGGAACAGATACAAATGTCATTAAGAAGGGGGGAAACAGGTATCCCGCCAAGTTCTTAAAAGTAGGAAATATTTACTACTTGAGAGAGACAGTCCTTGCATTGTCCCAGCAGGCCTCGGCAATCTTTTAAGCTCCACAAAAAGACACAAAGACGCTGCCAAGAGTCAAAAAGTTCACATTTGGTCACTTGAAGTTTTGGATCATTGATCAGTTGAAGCTCAAAAATGTCCCTCCCAAAACCCAACCAAAATAAAACTTAGGGAGAACAACTGGAATCACTTAAGAACTACACAGATATTACATATAGCTGTGCTTTTTAAAAAATGGAAATGACAACTTTCCATTCAACAACCTCAAAGATACAAACTACTCATTCGTATTTTAATCTTAGTCTTTATTTTGCTACTTTTCTAAAAACCTGTGATGTGTTATCAGTTCCTTCTTCCTTTTTACCTTTTTCGTCAAATATTTATTAAAGTATTAATATATAAGTATAAATGTTCATTATAAACATTTTAAATACCTAGTATATAAACAAAAGACCAAAGGTTTTCCTCTAAGCCCTTCCATTTTATTCCCCAGAGGAAACTCTGTTAATAGTTTATTTTATATCATTCTAGGGTAGTGGTATCCAACAGAAATACTATGTGAGTCTCACATACAATTTTAACTCTTCTAGTAGCACATTAAAAAAGTAAAAAGAAAAAGGTGAAATTAATTCTAATATTATATTTTACTATCATTGCAAACACTTTTAATTATAAATAGCTCCAGTTTTTATATTTAACTTAATATTAAATAAAAGTAAAAATCCAGTTCCTCCTTCAAGCGAGCCACATGTTAATACACAACCACATGTAGCTAGTGACCATCAAAGTAGGCAATACAGTTCTATACTTTCACTATACTTGACAGTTAATTATTCTGTCAAATCATTCCCTAGTCATTTTGACATCTCTATACATTAATACCATTATAACAATAGATCTATCTCTTCGTTTAAATGGTTTCATAGTACTCCAATGTATGTATACACATTATTTTAATTTTTCAATGAAACAACTGTCATTTTTCTCACTTTAACTTAAAAACTCTCTACAGACTGGTGATACTAGCCCACTGTTACATGTATCACTTCCAAGCTCTCTATATGTTGGCTCATGTAACAAAAAGTAAGTATCCTAAACATAAGTAAGGGTTAAGGAAAAATAAAACAAGAAAAAAAATGTCACATTGTCTATCTCCTTTATACCAGGCCTTTTATGGACTTCCCTGGCGGTTCAGATGGTAAAGTGTCTGTCTACAATGCAGGAGACCTGGGTTCGACCCCTGGGTCGGGAAGATTCCCTGGAGAAGGAAATGGCAACCCACTCCAGTGCTCTTGCCTAGAAAATCCCATGGATGGAGGAGCCTGGTGCAGGCTACTGTCCACGGGGTCGCAAAGAGTTGGACACGACTTCACTTTCACTATATTGACTGTAAATTTTTTAATTTTTTAAAATTTTGTTGAAGTAGAGTTGATTTACAATGTTGTGTTTAACTTTAGACTATTCTCTTTTTTATTTTTAAGCTTTTCAGGAGTTCAAAAACTTCCCTATATAGTTATCTAAATTTGGTTTACTCTGGAAGCCCAAGGAGACTGAAGCTTTAGCAAATGACATAAAAACTACCTTAATGCATACTCACCTTGGCAGCTCAGAATCTCCCATTAACAATATTAGCTGCCAGACAGCAAAATTAAAGCCTAAAAGAGGGCAATGTTCAAAGCCAGGGTTGAAAGTCTCTAAATCTGAAAGGCTAATGAAATCTTGGGTAAGAAAGGTAAAGTTGCAGATTTCAGTGGTAAGGTTAATACCTGTAAGTTAACCTCTTAAGGAAAGTCAGCCTTTATAATGAGCTCTACAACTATTAAAAGATGATTTATTTTAAAAAGTGAGGTCAAGAAGTTTACTGTCTGTCAGGATAGGAAGGAAGCATCAGCTCTGAACTTGCAGACACAGCTCTTCAGGCAACCCCAGGAAGCTTTCATGGGTTTCCTTCTCAGGCACAACGGAGGTGTTGCTCAATATAACTTTGTGTGATAAAATTTCAACAATCCTGCTCCTGCCGATCTAATTTATTTCATGGCGTGAGCAGGTGACGCCAGACAAGAGCCCTAACGCTATAGTCTTCAACATACATTAGTATCACGACATGCTTTCTTTTCCATAAAAGTAGCAGACTGAGAGGTTGCCTGTTGTGCCTCAGATGTAACCTTTCCACTCTTACACATGATCCCAGGTCTGGGCCAGTAACCATTTACTGCAGACTAACAGCAGCAAACAAACTGAGTAGGTGGCCACTTCCTGCAGAAGGAGGTGTTGGCTGTTCTGGTAGAGAGCAGTGAGTAGGGCTGGCCTCATACACAGGCAGGGCTCATGGTTGCCAACACACTGCAATTTGAGAAGCATCCCAAAGCCCCACCTCTCCCAAAATATCTCTTCCACCCGCCTGCTAAGGCAAGGTCCTCCTCTCCTATCTGGCTTAAAATTCCAGCCATTAGACTCACTGTTTTTGCAGTAAGGCTAGGGGATCATTTTTGATGATGGCATGAAATATGCATGCTTCGGGGGAAGCAAAGTAAAGTAGAATAGAAAACTCTGCCATTATGCAGAGTCAGTCTCTTGGCTGGGCTTCCCTGGTGGCTCAGATGGTAAAGAATCCACCTGCAATGCGGGAGACCTGGGTTCGATACCTGGATTGAGAAGCCCCTGAAGGAGGGCATGGCAACCCACTCCAGTATTCTTGCTTGGAGAATCCCCATGGACAGAGCAGTCTGGCAGGCTACAGTCCATGGGGTTGCAAAGAGGCGGACATGACTGAGGGACTAAGCACGCATACACAGTCTCCTGGTTATCAAGGTAATCAAGTGCAACCTTAGAAAAACTATGTCTGGGACCCTATTAGAGTTGAAAGGAGATAGGTTCGACTGGTACAACAAGCCACACTGAAAGTATCCTTTGTGATAATTCATAAAATGATCACAGACATTGGTATTTCAATAATGCTGTGGAAGTTAATATTATTTTAATCTCTTTAAATTCTCTGTTCCTTTTGGGTTTCCCATTCTGCTTTAAGATTCTGACCTGAATAAATAGGTTCTCATCATCTTCTAAATAATCTTTTTGTGTAACTCTAAGAATGGCATCCAAGCTTACCTAGGTAAGCTAGAGCTTACTAGTAAATCCCCAGGGGAAAATGAAGTACTGAGTTGGGGATAATAGGGTGGGGAAATAGTAGGAAGAACATATGAACACAGAAAAAAAAAAGGTGCAGATGTTCACCCACCCACCTTCTCTTCAAAAGTGGCCACAGACACAAGTGGCCACCATGCACTCTTTGCTGCCTGCACTACACCACTAGGGGTCCTACCTGGTAAAGCCTGATAATGTGGGGGTGGCAAAGCATCTTCATAATTTGAACTTCTCGGAAAATCTTCTTCAAGTTGTCGTCGTCCAGCTGAGTCTTATCAATGATCTTGATAGCAACCTGACAACAGAGAAAGAACATTCACTCATGCATTATTAAAAAGCATTTACTAAGGAAAATTAAATCCACCTTAAAACATATTCCACAAAATACAAATTGCCATTATCTTGTTTACAGGACGTCAGTGAAGAAAATAAATTTACTCTTTTAAAAAAGACAGGAAATGGATTCCTAGCAAGTTGGTCTCAAAGGAACAGACTCCAAAAGCTAATGGGTCTTCTGCCATTTCTTAAATTGCTCCTACAGTAAAACCCCAGAACAAAATACTTCATTACCCTGCAGATGTGGCTGCAATCTAGGCAAATCACGCCTTGGTGCAGAGAACGATATGCAGGGCTTCTTATTAAAAGAAGCAGCTTATATGATAAGTAAATGATGACTTGGTAAGGTCTGACTAGAAGTTCCACAGGCGCATCCCACATCTCAGGAGGTGCTTCTATGACTCAGTAACAGTGAGCAGTAAGGGTGGCGGTGGTGGTGGCAGCAGCAATTACTATATACTGAACTATATACTCTCCATATACTTTACATGATACATATACGATTACTATACACTCTCTATATACTCTACATTATATATATACGATTACTATATACTCTCTATATATACACTATATAACCATATACTATATATGTACTCTACATTATATATATGCAATTACTATCGACTATATATACTCTGTAACTATATACTATATATACTCTATATTATGTATATACAATTACTATATGCTGAACTATATACTCTCTATATACGCTACATTATACATATATGATTACTATATACTCTCTATATACTCTATATCATACATATACGATTACTATATATATACTCTATATATTATACATTATAACTATATATACTCTATATTATATATATACAATCACTATATACTATATATATATACTCTATAACTATATACTATATATACTCTATATTATATATATACAATTACTATATACTATATATATATACTCTATAACTATATACTATATATATTCTACATTATATATATACAATCACTATATACTATATATATACTCTATAACTATATACTATATATACTCTATATTATATATATACAATTACTATATACTATATATTACTATATATATATATACACTATATACTGAACACTTACTATTTGTCAGTATATATATATATACTATATAATCATTAGTGCTTTGTAAATACTAACTCATTCAAACCTTACAACACTCCATATTATTATCAACCCTGTTTTACAAATATGGAACCTGGGACACATAGAGATTCAGTAATTACCCAGGACTAAGTAATGGAAGGACTGATGCTAAAGCTGAAACTCCAATACTCTGGCCACCTCATGCAAAGAGTTGACTCATTGGAAAAGACCCTGATTCTAGGAGGGATTGGGGGCAAGAGGGAGGATGAGATGGCTGGATGGCATCACCGACTCAATGGACGTGAGTTTGAGTGAACTCCGGGAGTTGGTGATGGACAGGGAGGCCTGGCATGCTGCA
>NW_024070201.1:26871154-27146580 GCF_014754425.2 Oryx dammah
GTGAACTCCGGGAGTTGGTGATGGACAGGGAGGCCTGGCATGCTGCAATTCATGAGGTCACAAAGAGTCGGAGACGACTGTGTGACTGAACTGAACTGAAGTAATTTATAGCTAGTATGTGGTAGACCGAAGAATGAAACCCAGGTAGCTCAGCTTTAGAATCAAATTCTTAATGACAATCCTAAAAAAACCTTTAGGAGATCTTTCTGTGCTGTATATATACAGCTTCAGCATAAAACATCTTTCTACTTTGTTCATAATTCTTAAGTTACTCAGCAGCACACATTTAAAAACAGAATAAATGATGAAAGGCATTTTTAATCTACTAAATCTAAACTTCCTCATTATTCTTAAATATTCAATATATTGGGTTACCCCCAAATATCTCTATGTCTTTTTCAACTACTCAGTCAGTATGTACTCAACAAATATTAGCTGGATGAAGGATAAGGGCTAAGCAAATTTAGCACCTTTCAATTCCTATAATTATATGGGTCTATATACTGGGGGAGGAAAAGAAAATTTACACTTATTGAGAAAGAAAAGATAAAGAAGACCAGGGAAGCAAAGATGTCAATAATAAAACAAGTTCAGACCAAATAAATAAAGACAGTATGGAACTATACATAGTAAATGATTCAAATGTAAGAATGACCAGCACTTAACAGTAACTTTGTTTGGAGTTGTTTCTGATGTTAGGTTAAGGACTAATGGAAGGAAGGCACAAGCAGAGCAATTCCAGCTCAATTCAGAGTTAAGCTCTGCCCTGAACATGGAATGTGATAAAATGAGGTGGATGTGGCTTGAGCTACGAAGATTAACCAGACACAGCCTTCACTTCAGGGACCTCACAATCGAGTAGAGAAGACAGACATGTGAAACAGGCAACCATACAGCACTGGAAGCAGAATAAATAAAGCTATGTACATGGTATAAGTAGAATAGAGGACGAAGTATGACCTTCACCTGGGGGAGAAAAAGTAAACACAGGTAAAGACTTCACAAAGAAGAGAGAGCCTGAGAAGACACAGAATTGAGATGGGCAGAAAAGAGGGAAAAAAATTTTATAAGGAGCAATAGCACAAACATTAACAAATCTCAACAGCTAATTGATCTTCTAGTAAGTTGTCCTGAATCCTACGGCCCCTAATCATTTCTTCTTCTCATCACTGTGGGAGACCACATATAGGACCTTAACGCCAGCAATTAGTCTGGCATCTGCAGCTGGTTCTCTAAGAACAATTCCCAGAACAACAGCAACAAAAATCACAGTAGAGACAGGAGCCTGGCAGGCTACAGGCCATAGGTTCACAATAGAGTCGGTCACAACTGAGTGACTAACACACTGACTTTTTTCATAATCTTAGAAGTAAATTCAGAGAGATTCTAATATATAAAAGCATCAAGTCCCTGCCTACTTTATACTGAGATTTAAGCTTCCACAAGACACAGGGAGGTGAAGTTTTGCCTAGCAGCTGAACATGGCGTCAAGCTAACTGGGATCAAAACCTTGGATTTGTCTGGTAACATATAACCATATAACCAACATATAACCAAGTTATTTAATTTTTCCATCGCTCCTTATCTATAAAGTGTAGGCAACAATAGAAGCCACTTTAAAAGTTACTGAGGATTAACTGAGCTAATGAATGCAACCTTCTTATATAATGCCTGGCATGCAATATACATTCGTTAGAGGTACTGCTTTTGTTATTATTTCCTTTTTTTCTGGAATCAAGCCTTAAATGTTAGGCATTCTTTGGCAAGGATTAGATTTGCTTCACTAAGTGACATAGTCCTGGATCTGCAACACATCAACTCCTTTCTTAAGGGGTGAGTTGGGGGACTAGTAGCAAAATAGCTAACAATTTGTGGGCAGCATTCAGAACAGGCTGCTTCCAGCTGATGTGGGAAGAACATGGAAGAAACAGAACTGGGAAGAAAATGCATTTCATTCAGCAAAGTCAGACTGAGCCACAGGATGGAACCCACAGCAAGACCTGATCCTGAAGGCTATGTCAAAGAGAAGGCAGGAGATGCTTCCTCCCTCTTCCTCCTTCTTCTTCTGCCTCTTCAAGGCAGGCTGGGCCCCATTCCATCCATGCTAAGTAGCTAACACAAGGCAGGAGGCCACAGGACTACTCTGCACAGGCACCTAATGGGACCACTTACTAACAGAGATGGGAACTTCCTCGTACTTAGCTCCTACCTTAGCTGCAAACTGAGGAGCAAAAGTTTTCTAAATAGCAATTCCTTAAAAAAAAAATACCAGTGAAACAGAGAAACTACCAAGTCAGAGAGCAGGTAGCTGGCAAGCAGGTAGTTCTAAGTATTTCAAGACTACTTGAAGAGACCAATGACCATAAATTTTCACTGTTATAGATTATTGGAGGCTATATAATAAAGGCTTTAAAAGTAGTACATACTAGTTACTTAAAAAATAAAGTGTGTCAATAACAGAAGGTAAATGGGCAGGTAAACAGAAGATAAGACAGACTCTCAAAGAATGTTTTTAGGTTAGTGTTAAAAATCTATGAATCACATACTTACACATACATATGAAAATCATAACAAATAAAGAGGGAAATTTCCAACACATTACCAGCAGACCATGTATTTCTTAAGTTTGACTACTCTACACAGAATCCTGCAAAGAGCATGATCTTGTGAATTGACAATAGTATTAATTAAACATGGTATTATATCAAATATGTTGCTAAAGAGATACAGATTATTGGGAGTCCTTAAGAATTTCCTTACCCAATATATTTCAACAAATTTCTTTTTGAATACACAGGTGATATAAGGAAAAGTTAAACTTATATTGTGCCAAATTTAAAGTCCTAGTTCTTTACTCATTCTAGAAGGGGAAAACAGCCATTTCCTCCTGTTCTCACTTCTAAACCACAGTTCCTTTAACTCTTACCTAATTTTTCTAAGTGCAGTAATGCTCTTAGGGAATGAAGTTCAAGAAAACAGTGTTTTCCTCACAACAGGCAATAATTCACTCACATATTCTGATGTCACATTCACAGGCAAGATAAGGTGACAATAAAAGCCAATGAGCCACGAAAGGTTCAGTATTAAGGTCAAAACAAATCACCTTTCCTCCTTATCCATTAGAAATAAGCAGGTCTCTTCACTCAGGGAGATGCTACGGTTAATGATCAGCTTTAAAAAAAAGAAACTACTTAGGAAGAAAACGCAAAGACCACAATTGCTAAAATTCCTCCAAAAAGAGAAAGAGCACTCTCTTAAAGTAGTACGCAGATGCACGCATAATCATTTCACAGAATACAGTAAACAAACGGAATGCTTTTAAGAAGGTAAGAGAAAACATTATAACCGTGCAGAGAAAGATTTTTTTAATTTTTTTTCTATATTCTTTTATGAAAAGAAGTCTACCTCTCATTGAAATGCACTAACATTTAGGCATTTTGCCATTGTTAATTATTTTTAAGAGGCTATCTTTATATTAACTTCTGTAGCTAAGCTTGTATTCTCTTATTTATATGACAAAACTTATCTAGTATCTAAATTACTCTCAGCTCAGGTCTAGAATCATTTTATGGTTTAGATTAGTGCTGTGCAATGGAGCAGACACCAGTCACATGTAACTACTGAGCACTTGAAATGTGGCTAGTTCAAACTGATATGCTATACATGTAAAAATACATATCAGATTTCAAAGCCTTAACAATAAAAAGGGAATGTAAACTATCTCACTGATAATTTTTACATTGATTACATGTAGAAACAATATTTTGGATATAACAAGCTAAATAAAATATATTATTAAACCTAATTTCAATAAAAAGGCAACCCTATGGAATGGGAATTATATTTACAAGTCACATATCTGATAAGGAGTTAATATCCAAAATATAGAAGGAATTCATACAACTCAGGTACAGAAAAAAAAATCCAATTTAAAAATAGGCAAAGGACCTAAACAGATATCTTTTCCACGAAGACATACAAATGGCCAACAGGTACATGAAAAGGGACTCAACATCACTAGTCATCAGGGAAATATAAATCAAAACCACAATGACATACCACTTCCTGCCTGTTAGGATGTCTACCATCAAAAAAGACAAGATAACAAATGCCTGCAAGGAAATGGAGAAAAGGGAACACTTATACACTGTTGGTGGGAGTATAAACCAGTACAGCCACTATGAAAACAGTATGGAGGTTCCTCAAGGAATAAAAAGTAAAACTACCAGCAGTCCTACTTCCGAGTATATATCCAAAGAAAACTAAATCATTATTTCAAAGAGATTATCTGTCTTGCGATGTTCACTCAATAGCCAAAGTATGAAAATTACCCAAGTGTCCGTCAACAGATGCATGGATTAATAACATCTGGTGTACGTATACCACAGAATATTATTGGGCCTTAGAAAAGAAGAAAATTCTGTCATTTGCAACAAATGGATGAACCTGGGGAGGACATTATGCCAAGTGAAATAAGCCAAATACCGCTTTATCACACAGTATCACTTATATGTAGAATCTTTAAAAAAGAAAGAAAGAGCCAAACTCATAGAAACAAAGTAGAAAAGTGGCTGCCAGAGGCTGAGGAGTGAGGAAAATAGGGAGAGGATGGTAAAAGGGTGCAATCTTTCAGTTATAAAATGAATAAGGTCTGAGGATCTAATGTAAAAAATGGTCACTACAGCTGATAATATGGTATTGTATAACTGAAATTTGTTGAGAGTAGAACTTAAATATTCCCACCTAGTAGGAAGAAAAGATAACTATGTCAGATGATAGATACGGTAATTAACTCAACTGAAGTAAATCCTTTCACAATATACACATATCAAAACATCATATTGTATACTTTAAGTATCTTACAATTCTATTTGTTAATTATACCTCAATAAAACCGAAGGGAAAAATAAACAAATGGAATCTAATTAAAATTAAAAGCTTCTGCAAAACAAAGGAAACTATAAGCAAGGTGAAAAGACAGCCTTCCGAATGGGAGAAAATAATAGCAAATGAAGCAACTGACAAACAACTAATCTCAAAAATATACAAGCAACTCCTGCAGCTCAATTCCAGAAAAATAAATGACCCAATCAAAAAATGGGCCAAAGAACTAAATAGACATTTCTCCAAAGACATACAGATGGCTAACAAACACATGGAAAGATGCTCAACATCACTCATTATCAGAGAAATGCAAATCAAGACCACCATGAGGTAGCATTTCGCACCAGTCAGAATGGCTGCGATCCAAAAGTCTACAAGCAATAAATGCTGGAGAGGGTGTGGAGAAAAGGGAACCCTCTTACACTGTTGGTGCAAATGCAAACTAGTACAGCCACTATGGAGAACAGAGTGGAGATTCATTAAAAAAACTGGAAACAGAACTGCCTTATGACCCAGCAATCCCACTGCTGGGCATACACACCAAGGAAACCAGAATTGAAAGAGACACATGTACCCCAATGTTCATCGCAGCACTGTTCATAATAGCCAGGACATGGAAGCAACCTAGATGTCCATCAGCAGACGAATGGATAAGAAGGCTGTGGTACATATACACAATGGAGTATTGCTCAGCCATTAAAAAGAATACATTTGAATCAGTTCTAATGAGATGGATGAAACTGGAGCCTGTTACACAGAGTGAAGTAAGCCAGAAAGAAAAACACCAATACAGTATACTAACACATATATATGGAATTTAGAAAGATGGTAATGATAACCCTGTATGTGAGACAGCAAAACAGACACAGATGTATAGAACAGTTTTTTGGACTCTGTGGGAGAGGGAGAGGGTGAGATGATTTGGGAGAATGGCACTGAAACATGTATAATATCATATAAGAAACGAATCGCCAGTCTAGGTTTGATGCAGGATACAGGACGCTTGGGGCTGGTGCACTGGATGACCCAGAGGGATGGTATGGGGAGGGAGGTGGGAGGGGGGTTCAGGATTGGGAACACGTGTACACCAGTGGCGGATTCATATTGATGTATGGCAAAACCAACACAGTATTGTAAAGTAAAATAAAGTAAACTTAAAAAAAAAAACTGAAGGGAAACCTAATTAATATCACAAGTCTTTAGTTTTGAAAATATGATTACTCTAAAATTAAAATTATATAGGTGGCCTTTATCTCATTGGACAGCACTGCTCTAGATAATGCCAATGAGCCATCCATTAGAGCAGGTATTCCACGAAAACGACTTCTGAAATACCTGAGCCAATACTGAGACTTGCCAGTCACCCATCTCGAAGAAACTTGGCAGGCTGCAAGGAACTCAATGCTCCAGCACTGCCTTGGGGAGAATCTTAGAAAAGGTCTCAAAGTTGCATTCCAAGAACCCAATTTAGTTCCATTAAAAAATGTTTATTGAATAACTGCCTGGCTTAAGGCAACACACTTGCACAGCTCCCTAGCAGCTACTGATACTCCCCACTGGGATTCTGTGACAGAAGGAAGTCCCACAGTCAGCCGCACAGCAGTTCTCAAACTTTTTGGTCTCAAGATTCCTTCTTTTAAAAATTACTGAGAACCTTCAAAGAAGGTTTGTTCATACGTGTAATATCTATTAATATTTACTTAGAAATTGGGTTAAAATTAAAATCAGAAATTAGAACAGAAGATTTTAAGACAGAAGAATACCCAAGCTCACATTGTACCAGCCGTCAGGGTAATCAGACTATCAAACATCATGTACTCTTTTGAAATCTCCACTATGTAACTGTGAGAGAGTGAGAGTGAAAAATAAAAATATTGTTTGAATATTTGTAAAACAGTTTTGACCTTGGGGACTCAATGAAAGAATTTTGGGGACTCACTGAAAGAATTCTGGAGACTCTGGGGTCTTTGGATCAAAAACTGAGAACAATAAGGCGTTGTTGTATGTAATGAATTAACTTCTCTCCTATAAACCTAGAATGGTACCACCTTTGGGAAAACTGAGAAAATCGTCAATTTTTTTTTCCTGTTGGACTTAATTCTTTCCATAAGGCTTAATTTGTTCCCAGTTGAAATGGCTTCTAGAAAAGGAATTTATTAAATGTCTTTACAATCAGCCTTGATGAAAAGCTTTTTTGCTTTTAAACTTACTAGAAAATAGAACTGTCATTAGGAAAACAGGTTTAAAGAAACCCCAAACCACCACAGACTACAGAAATCAGACTAAAAGGTTTAACCCTTATAGTCTGGTGGGCTTCCCTTGTGGCTCAGCTAGTAAAAATCTGGCTGCAATGTGGGAGACCTGGATTCGATCCCTAGGTTGGGAAGATCCCCTGGTGAAGGGAAAGGCTACCCATGCTAGTATTCTGGCCTGGAGAATTCCTGGGCTCTATAGTCCATGGGGTCACAAAGAGCCAGACACGACTGAGCAACTTTCACTTCTCTTTATAGTCTAGTGCTAGGCACTAAAGGGCCAGGATTAAAGATCTACCACATGGCTACATTCAGGATGTAGGCTGTTCATATTTTTGGGGAGATCCTGACCTTTGCACTGGAACCAATCAAGGATTCTGTATTTTAGTTTATAAGAAAGAAATCAAGTACTAAGGGGCAAAGCAAAGATATGCATTTGAAAAGGACTCGTTACTCTACCCATTTTACACATCATCACAACTGTTTTTGGGAAAATATGCAGCTGTCAAGCCTAAGGAATGACTGAGCCATCAGGATTCCAGCCAACTCCAGATAGGAGGACTCAACAGGACAACCAAGGATAAGATTCAGTCAGTTCTCAGTGAACCGCAAAGGAGATACAGTTGACCTCGAACAATGTGGCTTTGAACTGCTCAGGACCACTTATACATGAATTTTTTTTCAATAGTAAACACTACAGTTCTAAGCAATAAACTGTGGGAAATTCTGAAAGAGATGGGAATACCAGACCACCTGACCTGTCTCTTGAGAAACCGCAGGTCAGGAAGCAACAGTTAGAACTGGACATGGAACATCAGACTGGTTCCAAATAGGAAAAGGAGTATGTCAAGGCTGTATATTGTCACCCTGCTTATTTAACTTCTATGCAGAGTACATCATGAGAAACGCTGGGCTGGAAGAAGCACAAGCTGGAATCAAGATTGCTGGGAGAAACATCAATAACCTCAGATATGCAGATGACACCACCCTTATGGCAGAAAGTGAAGAGGAACTAAAGAGCCTCTTGATGAAAGTGAAAGAGGAGAGTGAAAAAGTTGGCTTTAAGCTCAACATTCAGAAAATGAAGATCATGGCATCTGGTCCCATCACTTCGTGGCAAATAGATGGAGAAACAGTGGAAACAGTGTCAGACTTTATTTTTGGGGGCTCCAAAATCACTGCAGATGATGAGTACAGCCATGAAATTAAAAGACACTTACTCCTTGGAAGGAAAGTTATGACCAACCTAGACAGCTTATTCAAAAGCAGAGACATTACTTTGCCAACAAAGGTCCATCTAGTCAAGGCTATGGTTTTTCCTGTGGTCATGTATGGACGTTGAGAGTTGGACTGTGAAGAAAGTTGAGCACTGAAGAATTGATGCTTTTGAACTGTGCTGTTGGAGAAGACTCTTGAGAGTCCCTTGGGCTGCAAGGAGATCCAACCAGTCCATCCTAAAGGAGATCAGTCCTGGGTGTTCATTGGAAGTACTGATGCTGAAGCTGAAACTCCAATACTTTGGCCACCTCATGCAAAGAGCTGACTCACTGGAAAAGACCCTGATCCTGGGAGGGATTGGGGACAGGAGGAGAAGGGGACGACAGAGGATAAGATGGCTCGATGGCATCACCAATTCAATAGACATGAGTATGGGTGAACTCTGGGAGTTGGTGATGGACAGGGAGGCCTGGCATGCTGCAAGGCACGCAAAGAGTCGGACACGACTGAGCGACTGAACTGAATTGAACAGTTCTAAATGTTCCATGGTTGGTTGACTCCTCAGATGTAGAGAAAGCAGGGATGCAGAAAGCCAACTGCTAGTTACATGTGGATTAATCCCCACAATGTTCAAGAGTCAATTAAAGTTTTAATAAAAGAAACAAAAAAGAGTCAACTATAGTTCAAAATATCTAGCAGGTCTTTTAGGTGATTTCTTATTTTTCTATACTTCTTTGTTTGGGCTATATACTAAACAGCAAAAATAAAATAGTTCATCGATGCACAATGTCTGGGAGATACAGAAGTGAGAGCTTACCCGAAGAGACAAAACATACCTGAAGTAAGAAAATGAGACATGCATCCTTCTTAGAAACATTTCTAAGATAGAACTGCGTGCTTGTGTGCTCAGTCATGTCTGACCTTTCGGGACCGTAGCCCACCAGGCTCCTCTATCTACGGAATTTTCCAGACAAGAATACTGGAGTGGGCTGCATTTCCTACTCCAAGAGATCTTCCTGACCCAGGGATGGAACCTGCGTCTCCTGCATTGCAGATTCTTTACCACTGTGCCACCTGGGAAGCCCCAAAACATGGTGTGTTGGCATAAAAATAATTAGTAAGTGGAAATTTTCTGGTGATTACTTGGAATTCAAGGCATAGAAGAAAAAATTTTATGGCAAAAAGAAAATAATTTCTCAGTTTCAATGACTCCCATCTGGTTAATATTTACCCTCTCAGAAAAAAGAAGTCCTAGGTGTGTCTCTAACACAATGGGCAACTTTCTCAGACTAACTGACATTATTATTATTGTTATTTAAACATTTAACATGGTGCCAACAATACTTTGTATGTTTTTGTTGTTTGTTGTTCACGCGCCATGTCCAACTCTTTGCAACCCCATGACCTGCAGCATGCCAGGCTTCCCTGTCCTTCATCATCTCCCAGAGTTTGCCCAAGTTCATGTCCACTGAATCAGTAATGCCATCCAACCATCTCATCCTCTGTCACCCTCTTCTCCTCCCACCTTCAATCCTTCCCAGCATCAGGGTCTTTTCCAATGAGTCAGTTCTTTGCATCAGGTGGCCAAAGTATTGGAGCTTCAGCTTCAGCATTAACCCTTCCAATGAGTATTCAGGGCTGATTTCCTTTAAGATTGACTAGTTTGATCTCCCTGGACTATCTCCAGAGTCTTCCCCAGCACCACAGTTCAAAAGCATCAATTCTTTGGCACTCTAGAACAATAAACCAACTTCTGGGCTGTAGGTTTACCACTTAAGTGAACGGAATATAAAGGTATTTTTAAATATTTATTTATTTACTTGGCTGCATCAGGTCTTATTTCCCCGTAGCATTTGAGAGCTTAGTTCCACAACCAGGGTACCACTTGCACTGGAGGTGTGAAGTCTTGACCACTGAAATGCCAGGAAAGTCCCTAGGAGGGGGATTTAGAATGAGACTGATGATTCAATTCTAAAGTAGCTGTTTTTTTAAATGCCCTGAAGGCTTGTTTAAAGGAAGAGCAGAAAAGAGGGAGGGGCCCAAAGAAGATTGGAGGGCAAACTGGGACTTTGAGAAGAGGGAAGGCGCTGGGCAGTAAGAGCTAAATGGTTGAACAAAGAAGTTCTAATAGTTTAGAGGCTACCAAAAGAGAAGACTGAAGAAAATGGCATAGTGAAACAATAGTAATTGTTACAGAAAAGTTCTGAAATAAAAGAGAAATAGGGAGCAGCAGTTAGCCCAGACAGAAATTTAAAGTTATGCTGAGAAATTAAGCTATGAAAGACGAAATTTTTATCCTGGAGAAGAAGGATGGGACATGTGGGTGAAGAACTCGGCAATGGCCTGGACTATGAGGTTAGAAGGGAGCAGAAAGCTGAATGGATTTCGAGAAGAATTTTCTTAATGAAGTACATGCTACTCTTTCCTGGAGTGCCAGCTCATAGGTAAAAATAACACAGACTCACAGAAGGATTGCGCTCTTCCCAAGAATGGCATTTGTCAAGGAGTCTGTGTACTGTTAGGCACATTTAGAGGTAGCACCGAGAACATTCAAATCTTTTTAAAGCACTGGCTGGAAAGAGAGCTAAACTCAACTGGCAGAGCATAACTTTTTTAAACTTCCCCAACGGAGATTTATTAGGTTGAATATCTTGCTAACCTTACAATGAATGGTAGTGTTGTTTCCAGTGCACAAAGTTAGCAACAGTTCATATTTCAAATTGTTTCAAATTATATTAATATGCCCCCAAGGCCTAATAACATAGCCTGCAGTAGCAGGAGGTTGAGTGAACCAAACAGTTGAAAACCACTCTAAATCCCTCATCTCTTTACATGTCCCAATTATTTGGCAAAGAAGACTAAAGGAAAATAGGAAGCAATCTCCATTATCAGAGAGCATTTTACCCTATTTCTGAAACTCTTACCTGTCACATATCCTTAGATGTCAGTACTGTAAACTATCTGTCAAAATGTAGATCTTTGAAAAGCCAAGCATTTCTAGTTTGAATGGTTATAACACTGGGCTGTCTGTCTTCCCTGTGGCAGCCCAGAGTTGAAGGACCAGCTCCCCTGTGCCCATCAGGAATACTGCACCCAGTATGTTCTGAGGGGCTTTCCTAATGCCAGCTGCAAACCATCAGTGCCAGCAGGAAATGCCCTCCTGGGATTCCACCAAAATGGGAATGTTTTGTGTGATGGCTTTTTGCATATATGCTGACTTCAATGAGTTCCTTATATTAAGTAGTCATCACATTTTCAAATCAAACAGATTTTATTTCCATAATGAAGGTTTGTGTTTCATGTGCTGAACAGTGAAGTTTTGGTTACTTAAATCTCCCCCCCTGGATAGTCTAATGGGAACATTGGTAAACTGTCAAATTTCTGCTATTTATTTTAAAGGCAGGAGGAGTAGTGTTGATAAGAATGCCATAAAAAATTGAAAAAGGGTTTCAGCAGAATATAACTCATTATTATACAGGTTATAATTATTATTTGATATATCACATATATGCTAACGTCACTGTGTGTGTGCGTGCCAAGTAGCTTCTGACTCTGTGGGACCCTATTAACTGCAGCCCGCCGGGCTTTTCTGTCCGTGGGATTCTCTAGGCAAGAATACTGGAGTGGGTTGCCATGCCCTCCTCCAGGCGATCTTCCAGATCCAAGGAGAAAAACTGTGTCTCTTATGTCTCCTGCACTGGCAGAAGGGTTCTTAACCATTAACGCCACCTGGGAAGCCCAAGATACTGGAGTGGGTTGCCATGCCGTCCTCCAGGGGAATCTATACCCACATTAAATGTAAAAACACAACTACATGAAGTATGTTAACATTTAATAAGACTGCTCATCCTTTCCCTTAGCAAGAACATTCATCCTAAATTAAACAGTCCTAAATTGATATTACAGTACAAGTCTAGAATTCTGAAAAGCTACTACAAGTAACGGCAAAGATTCTACTATTAAATAAGTTATCATAATTGTGTACTCACTAAAATACTGATAAGTTAATAACAGTGAGGATTTTTAAAATCATTAAAAGTATCTACAATTTAAGCAAAAACCAACCTATTTATCACACTGTCTAAAAGGCCCTCTTTTGATCTTATGACAACACTGTTTAAGCAAATGGAGAGGTCTCCTAATTCACTGCCAAAGAGACCCAAAAGAATCTCCAGACATCAGAAATAGTTTTCATTTAAGATAGACATATTTGCATAAATATCTTTTTAGAAAAATAACAGACCATGGAAAACTTCATCAAAAAAAATCACAAAGAATAAGATCTATGAGATGAGAAAAATGAAGGGAAAATAGAGGGAGGGAGATAAAATGTTAATTGATAATGACTTCATTCTGAAAATAATTATCCCTTCCTATTTAGAAGTCTGTTTGAGATCTCTGGGTCACAGATTTCTTTAGACGGCACACCGGCATTCTCTGAAACAAAGTCAAAGAAAGCTCTAATGAGTCAAATGTACTTGTCTGAGTAGAAGATGGCACAAAATAAAGAGTTCTATGTAGGAAAGACATAAAAACTAACATACAGAAGCAGAATCTTTTCCTCTCTGAACAAAATCTCATAGAAATTCTAATACGGAAGACAAGGAGTGGGAGAAACGCCTACTCTGGTTAACTCTGGGTAAGAGGTTCAGAGACAGACAAAACTCGTCAGAACCCGAGGGCTCTGGAGAACAATTTAGAAATTTCTGGAACAGCAAAGAGAGCAATGGACTGAGAACTGGGATTTAAAGCTCAATTCCCAACTCTATCTCTAAGAAACGTTTCGGACTTTCGGCAAATTACCTTTACAGTCCTCAAGGTCCTCACTGACTAAATCAAAGGTGTAACTGTAAGTGACTTGCAAACTGAGTTATCAAGACAAGGTCTCACCATGCCAATTTCTAATTAGATCTCTGAGAGACTTTGGTATTGCTTCTTTAAAATTTTCATTTTACTGTTTTTAATTTCAAAGTTCATTCACATTAAATAAATCAGAATCACTACACAGTTCTCAATCTTGAACACTCAAGTCATCTAGTTTTACAGTGCTATATAGCGTAGGACCATATGATAAGCAGGAAGATGCATTTACCACATGGGAGATAACCTCAGTGAGTAAACTCGTATTACCTTTCTCACTTAAACAGCAATTTAATACATTAAAACACAGCACCACTGCCCAACTAGGAAAGTCTTGGCATTATTGTTGCTAATATTTTCACTACTGGTAAAGTCAGTATCTCCTGCAATTAATACTAACAACACTTATAATCAGTAATACAATTTCCATTCCACTTATACAACAAACAATGGTAGACTAAATGAAATGGAATGTGTCACAATTAAGTCAAGTTAATTAAACCATAAATTATAGCCAAATTAGGAAGATGCAAATATAGAAACCAAAAGTCCAAGTCTAAGAATCTTATCCAAATCTGAATGTTCAAAGGTCACAAAAATAGAAGCACACCAAACAAAGATTGAAAGAAAATCAGTGTCGTTAGAACAGAGTAAAGAAGGGAGACCAGACTGAGGAAGGCCTCACAGACCATGGTAAAGAAACTGATTTGGAGAACTTTATCCTGAAAGTTACAATTAAAAAGTTTTAAGTAGTGGATAACATAACACCTGAATGTCCCAGAAACATCTTTAACACATAAAAAATCTAAGTTCATTATCCCTCTTTCTCATTTCCTGATTTCCATAAATGGCACTATCCTTTTTCCAGTTAGGAAATGACAAAGAGGTCACATTATTTCACATTCCCACCAGTAAAGCAAGAGAAGGTTCTAATTTCTCCACTTCCTCACCAAGACTTATTATTGTCCATCTTTTTAAAATTAAAGCCAACCTAATGGATATGAAGTGATATTTCATTGTGGTTTTTAATTCTCATTTTCCTAATGACTAGTAATATTGAGCATCTTTTTAGTGTGTTTATTGGCTAGCTGTACACCTTTGTTCATTATTTATTTAGCAATTATTAATTATCAATAGTAACTACTAACAAACCAAACCAAAAAGAGTTCTGCTTTAGATTAGGGGGAACTTTTTTTATTTATTTATAAAAAACATCAATGGATAAAGCAAATATTAAAAACTGAGATGATAATAAGCTACCAACTTAGCAAAACAACAACAGGAAATAGAACTAAGAACTAGAGTAACAGCTACTGGGCAACTACAACAACTACTAAAGGGGATGACTAGTCCAAATTTTTATTCCAATTGATTCATTCATTAACTTAAGTACATATGTGAGATCCTAGCTACCACTTTTAAAAAGGAATAAAAGGACTGATGTGTTCACAAAATCAAATATATAAAATAAGAAATTTAAAAAAAATAAAATAAAATAAGAAATTAAAAACAAATCAATACATTCTTTCCTCCTTAGTTCTCAACGCTATAGCACCCTTGGGAAATGACCAAACATTTCCAGATACAGAAAGAATTCATTGGTGTCAATTCCCCTAGTCTACAACCAACACTCACGGAGAAATTTCTAATGTGTAAAACTGTTAGATTTTTCAAAGAATAGATATAGGAAGTTCTGGCCCTCACTTCCCAAATCTCTGCTTTTTTAACAAAAAAAGGATAAAGAAAAGTGAGGGTTTCTTTGTCCTCTGGTTCCTCCAAAGTAGGTCAGGTTTGTGCATAATTATTGGCTTTCGCATTCCTTCAGAACAGGAAAAGAAGTCAACGAACGCATGGAGATTTTTAAAACTGCAGACTCAGGCTTGATGTAGAGGCAAAAGAGTCCCGCTGTTGCTCACCAAAAAAATAAAGAACAGTCACTTGCTTTTAAAAAATAACAAGCCAATGTTAACACAGGTAGCATAAGAGGCCCAATTTCTCATTCTAAGGCTACAACCAACTGAAATTGAACTTGTGGATAAATCCTCTTTGTTTCATCTTCTTCTAGTTATGTTCCCTACTGGGCAAGATTAACATGAAAAAACTTTGAAAAATAAATTCAAAATGTATTTACTGGGGGATTTTATATGCAAGAACACTTACCAAAGATCAATGAAGAACTAGCACTTGCATTACCAAATATTTCTTAGAAAAATAATCATTCTGGGGTTCTTTTTAACAATATGCTCATAAAAATTTTTATTGTGAAATACGTCACGCACAAACCACATTTCCTTGTGTGCTCTTCTATTCTAGACCTTATCCCAAGATAACGACCATCATAAAATTTTATTATTCTTCTGCTTTTCTTTACAATTTTACTATGTATGTATCATGAAACAACATGTTAGATTTGCCTGCCTTTCAATTTTATAGAGCATCATCTTATCATTTTTAACTACCTTCTCTGATCCTTATAATGTATTTACAATATTCCTCTGTGAAGATGCATGCAGTGATACCTAATTAACATTATGCTAAATAGTCATCCTTTGACAAATATCAGTTCAGTTCAATCGCTCAGTCGTGTCCGACTCTTCGCGAGCCTGTGAATCGCAGCACGCCAGGCCTCCCTGTCCATTATTTACTACTTTACAGTTGCTGGATGTTTGGGCTGCTTACGTTTTTATCTATTATGAACGGTACTTTTAAATACTCATACTTAAATGTGAAAGTTCACTAGGGTATAGATTTAGGAACCATTAAGTAAAGCCTAATTGTTTTCCAAAATGGTCACACCCAACAGTGGGACTGTTCCCACTGCTCCATATCATCACCAATAATTCTTATTTCTCATTTTTCCTAGTCTGGTAGGGGGTGGGGAGCAAAGAGTTCCTCTTTGTTTTAATTTGCATTTCCTTGATTATTGAAAATGTTGAGGATCTTTTCATATGTTCACAGATCATTTATTTCTGCTTCTGTGAAATAAACTTGTTCATGACTTTCCTACTTCCTTTTTTTGAAAATATTTGAAAAGTTCTTTAATACTCTGGATCAGCTTTGTCATTACATCTTCTCTCAAGTTGTGGATTATATTTGCACTCTTTATGGTGTCTTTTCTTCAGTAAAATTTTTATTGAACTATATAACAGGTATACAGAAATGTCTCCAAAATACAAGTATAACCCACACACGAAAAAGCAACTTGGCCCTTTTGGCTCTCTGAGCAGCACCAAAGCTGTCAGCAAGAACAAGCGCCTTACAAAAGGTGGCAAAACAGGAGTCAAGAAGAAAGTGGTTGATCCATTACCTAAGAAAGATAGGTATGATGTAAAAGCAGTATGTTCAATATAAGATAAACTAGAGCAGTATGTTTAATATAAGATAAATTAGAAAAACACTAGTTACAAGGAACTCAAAGAACAAAAATCGCATCTGATGGCCTCAAAGGTAGTGTTTTTGAAGTGAACCTTACTGATCTGCAGAAGGATGAAGCTAACATTTGGCAAAGTCAAGCTAATTACTGAGGATTTTCAAGGCAAAAACTGCCTGACTAATTTCCATAAAATGGATCTTACCTAACAAAAATGTAATGCCATTACATTACAAAATGTCATGCCGTGGTCAAAATGTCAGACCATGACTGAAGCTTGCGTTGACGTCAGGACTACAGATGGTTACTTGCTTCATCTATTCTGTGCTGGTTTTACTTAAAAAGACAAGAATTTGATTCAGAAGACCTCTCACACTCAGCATCAACAGGTCCACCAAATTTGGAAGATGGTGGAAATCATGACCCGAGAGGTACATAAAAATGTACTTAAGGCTTCTCACAAGGCTGGTAAGCTAGTGCTGGCTGACAGCTTAGGCCTCCATCCGTCTCCACACGGGTCCCTCCATGGACTGCGTGGGCTTCTTCGCAGCACGGTGAGGGGTTGCAAGAATATGCATCCCAAGAGAGACAGGAAAAAGTGTGTGGCATTTCTATGACTTAGCCTCAGAACTCACAGAGCCACACAGTATCACTTCTGTTGTGTATTTCGTTGACTGACTTTTGGTCAAAGCAGTCAGAAAGGCCTGGCTAGGTTTAGGTTTAGTGGAATGAGACAGGCACTACTTTTTTTTTTTTTTTTAATTTTTAGACACTACTTCTTGACAGCAGATTATAAAGGTTCTAGAAGGGCACACTGGTCAGGAAATGTTGTGGCAGTCATCTTTGGAAAATATAAACCTGCTATACCTGACTGACTCACAGTTGCTTGTTTTCTTGTGCAAGCTCACACTTCTTACAACTTTATCCATTAAAATGTTTTTGAGGTCTACAGAGATTTAAATTTGATTCTCCCAAGGCAAATATTGGATAATTAACGCATGCATATAGAATACAGAAAGATGGTACTGATAAATCTATCTGCAGGGCAGCAACACAGATGCAGACAGAAAACAGATTTGTGGACAACAGTGGGGAAAGAAGAGGGTGGGGCAGACTGAGAGAACAGCATGGAAACAAACACATTACCATATGTAAAACAGACAGCAAGTGGGAAAAAACTTCCTGATTTTCCCAGACACAGAGACTCACAGCCAACCAGGAGTGCTATCAACAAGGTTACCAGCTGAGAGATTTTCAGTGCAAATTCCTGGTTGCAAATCCATGCGAGTGCAAGCTTCCGTTTAGGCATTTTTTGGGAGATACTATTACCATTTCTCCATTCAGATCCAAGACATTAACAAACAAGTCTCTGTATGCAGGTAATTTTCTCTCCTACTTATCCACTGAGAAGTCACCTTTCTGGGGTCTGAGTTTTACATAGTGCTCTCCAATATGACCTCCCATTGAGCCTGGGCACTATTTTCTCCTCTTGTCCCTCCCTTTTAGTCTAATTTTCTAAGAAACCTTCGGCACAAACTGTCAGTCCTCACTCTACATTGTGAAATCATGCTTTCCAGTCCTCTCAGGGATTTCCATTGTTTTTCTCACATAAGCTCCAATATTTCACATATATTTTTCCTTTAAAATGTTCACTTTAAAATGTTCTGGCCAGAAGGGAATTCTCTGCACATCTAATCTACCATATAACTGTCAAAGAAATCACTCATCATTCATTTTAAGCTATTTCACTGATTAAAAAATGATAAATAATGTCAGGAATGCATTTCTATTTTTAAAAGACAGCTATGTAAAAATATTATATTTACTTGGATGGAAATGCTTTGGGAAATGTCCTTAATGAATATACTTCCCATAAAGCAAATCAGAGGGAACTCACACTTACTAGAAGTGGTAAATTATGTCCCAGATTCTTCATATCTTTTAAACTCTTACTGAGGTTTATGCCCCTGTACATTGTTTTTTTATTTTTTCGCCACCCTGCAGCACGTAGGATCTTAGTTTCCTGACCAGGGACCGAACCCTCTGCATTGGAAGCATGGAATCTTAACCACTGGACCACCATGAAATTTCCCCCCACCCTGCCCAACACCATACATATTTTAAATATGGTTTAGAACTGCACTACAACCCAAGGTAAAGGAAACTGTACTTATTTCAAGGAAAAAACAAACTATTTCTAGAGCCAATTTCTTAAGGTTTAAAAAAAAAAGATGAGGTCAATGTTTTGTAGAAAGAGGCAAATTCAAGTTCTCTTTGGCAAAATGAATTAACCAAATTTAATATTCACATACATTTTTTGAAACATATTCTTAAAGACTAAAAGAAACAGCTGTTCATGAAACAAAGGAGATGTAAGCCACTAGAATAAAGCCTTAGCATGTTAGATCTCCCTACCATGCTGGCTACATGGTACAAAGCAATGGCTAAAAATTATCATATTCCTCCCAAAGATAACAGCCAAACGCTTATATCCCTGAGGAGAAATAGCCATTACAACCCTTAGTCGGCATTGGCAGGAGGCTTAACAGCTAATCGCTGAACAGACCATTTATTGTTCTTCATCTTGTGCAATATGACCTTTCCAGCTCAGCCTGCTAAACATCACAGTGGTCCACAAGGAGAAAATCCACATGGAAGCAAACTCCGAAATGCAATTTACCCTATAGGCAGCATGCTTCTCCAAATTCTCTGTCCCACTTTGCTCTACTCCCCTCTGGGTCGTAACAGAACTTGGCAAATGTTAGAATTTGCTATGTATAAACTTTGGAGCGCAGATTAGAAAACTCAGCAAAGTATGCATTTGGCACCAGCAAAAATGGGTTGCTTTGTGCACCGCTTTGGATTTGCTAACTTAGGATAGCTACAGTTTCCAAAATGTGTCTACAACTGTTGAAATCAAAAAGAATCGCTTAAGAGGCACGTGTCACACACATCCCAATACAGGCTTACAAGTCTTCTGAGATCATCCTATCCATACCAACAAAATACCAAGGCCATTACACAATCTGTGGTTTCTTCTCATAGTTGAAGAAATTAATAGCTTTGAATGAAAAACTCAGATAGCTTTACTCTGAGATATTCTCTCAGCCTTGGAGCTCTGTGTATAGAATCCCACATTACCAGTTACCAGACTCCGCAGTAGAGGTCTACAAAAGGTTCTTTTCATTCACTAGCAATCTTTCTTCACAGCAAAACTTCAAAAATGTCTTTTGGAAGAGTTTTCCATTTACAAAAAGAGTCTCCAACAAACCCCTATTGTATAGAAGTTTGTGCTTACCAAGTTGACAAAATCCATCTACACTATATTTTCTCTCATAGTTCATAGTTCTCTTCATTATATTAAAGTTAGCATCCTAATAAGGCAGAGAGTATGCAGGATACACTAAGCATATGACATACCAAGTTTAAAAGGGTTGCACTTGGAAGAGATAATTGCTCAGCCTGAATTATAAGTAATCTGACATACTGATTTGAAAAGCAAAACTATATTCTAAAGTTTTAGGCAATGTAAACCTAATCTATAACACAGTAATGAATTTTCCCATCCGAGTATTAAGGGCATCCATATAAACGAATTACAGCCTAGAAATTAATTAATTGATCATATTAGAAGAGTTAATAAGAGCCTGCTTGTCCATCTGCACATGCAAATGCTCATCAGTATACATTTGGTTATAACCTAATCTGTTTTGATTGGTTTTACCATCAAATTATTTTGGCCTCTATTTGTTCACCTTCATCTTTGGACGTTCCTTCATATGTGTCACATAAAAACAAACAAGTAAACTTGCACATGTGATTTTAACGGGCTACCTTTTTAAAAAATTTTGCATTTATTTAGAGCAGTAATGTACATGCATAGAGACACTGTTGTTCCAAAAAATAATATTTTTTAATCCAATTCCTTAATACAAAAAAAATCAGTGCAACTAATACCTATTCAGTGAATAGTGTAACTGCAAATAAAAAGGTCCTCATTTACCACCACATAGCCTGGGTTGGGAAGATCCCCTGGAGAGGAAATGACAATCCACTCCAGTATTCTTGCCTAAGAAAACCCATGGACAGAGGAGCCTGGTGGGCTACAATCCTTGGGGTCACAAGAGAGTCAGACACGACTGTGCAACTGAGCGACTAAACAGCAGCAGCAACAACAAGAAACCAAAGGACTTACTAGCATTAACCTCCATCCAGTATTTCAGACACAGGGATTAGGAAGAAAATGCGTTATAATCTCAGATACCACCATCAACCAGGTCTGGGTTTCTACAGGGCCATGGTAGCTCATGTCACTCAGTGAAGCAATCCACCATTCTGGTGGGTAAAAAAAAGCAATGACCTATTTACTATATTTTGGACATACATTTTTTTTTTCTTCCTCCTTTTTCCAGAGAACAAATTTTTACTTACACTCTAAACTTCTAGCTTTTGATATCAAGGAGACATTATCAGTGTTATTAATGGTGCAGAAAGAAGAAAAGAGCCTGGTTTTGAGGCAGGAGACTGGAACTGGAATCTCAGCTCTACCACTTATTTCTTATCTGTAGAACAACCACTTGAATAAAGTTGCTATGAAGGTTAAAAGGTAAATCGCATAGAACAGTAACTGGTATAGAAGAGATCACTGATATGGCTGAGGTAACTATTATCATTGTTATTAATACCAACACTATTACTATTATTCTACTTATCCCTGATTGAGTCCTTACCCTATATTCCAGCAATTCCAACCTTCCATCACTTTCTTTAAGTCCTCTAGCCAAACTCAAATTCCTAACTTTCAGCAAATGACTCACTTTTGTGCTTGATGGAGAAAACAGACACTAAGAATTCCTTCAATTTCTTTTATGTCCCTAGACATCCTCATGCACCCAAACTTGCCTTTTCTTTTTCATTCTAGAAGAGGCAAGTCTTTCCTCTAACCTCAGGTGAGTAGTAAGTGCACAATAATTGCCAATCACTATCATCCTCTCTTCCTCAATAAAAGGAATAGCAATTTCCAAACTCCACATCATAGAAATTAGTTGATGCTCCAATTTTAGGGATAGCAACTACCAACACTCACATGATTATGCAGAATGGCTACTGGTTTTACAAGAATTGATTGCTCTCTTCTTCATCCTCAAAGTCCATTTAGCTAACATATTGGAGATCAAGTTCTCATAAAATAACTAGTAGTTCAAACTCACAGAAACAGGAAGTAGAATGGTGGTTGCCAGGGGCTGAGGGGAAGGGCAAACAGGGAATTTCTTAATGGGTAACGAGTTTCGATTTTACAAGAGAAAAAAGTTTTGGAGTCTGTTTGCACAGCAATATGAATATACTCAACTGTATATTGTATATACAGCTGTATACAGTATACTGTATACTGCCTGTATACAGTACTTAACTGTACACTGAAAAACAAGTAAAATGATGTTTTATGTTATGTGCTAATTTTACCACCACAACTTATATATATACATTGGAGAAGGAAATAACAATCCACTCCAGTATTCTTGCCTGGAGAATTGCAAGGACAGAAGAGCCTGGCACACCACAGACCATGGGGTCACAAAGAGTCAGACACGAATGAGCAACTAACAGTACACTACTATATATACACACACAGATTGGTTCCAGCTCGGGGCCACCCCACTAGGCCTCTGACAACCACTGCCTTGAATTCATGTTCTGGACCCCTATTCAAATTAGGGTGAAAGTTCATTTAGCCATTTCAGTTTGTTCAAGCAAATTCCTGGCCAACATCTAGACAGAAACTTATATGACCTGTGTTTTTATGAAACATTAAAAAGACGGCATGTACGGACGTATGAGTTGGATCAAGACAACAGTGCCGAAGAATTAATGCTTTTGAACTGTGGTGCTGGAGAAGACTCTTGAGGGTCCCTTGGACAGCAAAGAGATCAAATCAGTCAATCCTAAAGGAAATCAACTCTGAATACTCATTGGAAGGACTGATGTTAAAGCTGAAGCTCCAATACTTTGGCCACCTGATGCGAAGAGCTGACTGACCCTGATGCTGGGAAAGGCTGAAGACAAAACGAGAAAAGGGCGGCAGAGGATGAGACGGTTAGACAGCATCACTGACTCAGTGGACGTGAATTTGAGCAAATTTTGGGAAATAGTGAAGGACAGGGAAGCCTGGAGTGCTGAAGCCCACGGGGTCACAAAGAGTCAGACAGGACTTAGCGACTGACTAAACAACAGAAAAGATGGCATGCTGTTGAGGTATATTTGGTGTGGGGGGGTCAGGATTGGATTCATAGAGATAACAAGTTCAGCATCTGCATCCGTCCACCCAGCAGAAATAAGTATTAAAATAATTCTCCAAGAACACTACTCATACTCCCAGTGGAATGATCCAACGTCGACGTATAGGATGCTTGGGACAGAGGTATGGAAGAGAATAAACCTCTGGTAGAAAACTCTCTGAACATACCCTGCTTCAGTGAAACTCATCAAACATGACTCATGTTGTAGGAAAAAATCTGACTTGAGATGCAAATATTTATAAAAACTATGGCTTAAAAGACCATCTATTTTAGGAGGGAAAATATGCAGTAAATCTAATAACAACAAACTCAAATACAGGGTGAAAAGATGACAGTAAACCATTTAACCAGGATGAGAACCTGTACTTTTCAGGGCTATTTCTAAAACGTAAAGTATTTGCTCTTTACCTCAAGACGTTCAAGAACCATTATATAGAGAACAGAGAGTGTTAAACACATGCAAACACACACAAACAAAGCTAAGTTTGGCTGTAGTCACAGAACCCACCCATAGTTTCGGTGGTACAACTCCCGCTCACCTCATGAAGTAAGGGACATTCTCTCAACACAGAGCCATGCAATGGTAACACTAGAAAGGTCTTTGGAGATACATTATTCTAACACACACCCCTTGTTTCACAGATGCAGAAACTGAAGCACTGAAAAGATAAGTGAAACCTAAGTACAAAAGAAACTATGATATCCCAGCATTCAGTAACTTTCTAATACACCAACATCAATTTATAAAAAGATATGTTGGTGATAATCTTTAAAAGAACGCATTCACAGTAGCCACAAAGCATCATAAGCCCTGGGAAAAAAATTACAAAACTGTGTGATAATTTTATGGAAAAACTACAAATGTTAGTAAAGAACCTAAAACAAGATACACATTATGTCCATAGGCCTCAGTGCCTAATTTTGAAAAGACCTCCATTCTCCCCTTTGCCCCTAAATAAGCCACACTGCAGTCTCCCTTCCAAATAAAACTACAGTAAACAAAAGAATATTCTTCTACGTTGTGGTGATAATGCCAAGGGCACACAGGGGAAAAAAATATGAGGATAAGCCAGGAAAATAAGTCATCTTACCCAAGCAGTTTAAATTTTAAATGCAAGTTTCTAGTCTATTAACGCCTAAACAGCAACACCCCTCCTTCCACACACATTATTTCTGCAAGTTCAAAGGTCCCTCAGATGATCTGTGTAGTCATGCAATTCTCTATATTTGCTTTTAAAATCAGTAAAGGTTTTTAAAATGAGAAAGTGAACTTTGGAAACAACCTGGGCAGGCCAGTAACTATTTAACATTGTAACTTCACAGCTCACCACATACTTAAAGTCTGCACAGACCTACACTTGAGCATTCAGCCAGGGTTCTTCTTGAAAACACCAGCAATACAAACTATCCTTCTAAGCCCCTGAAGATCAAGAATAACAAGATCAGCACTGCCCCCACCCCCACCCCCAGAGCCAGGACCAAAAAGATACAGATTATAAAATCCTAATAAAAGTTACATACTAAAAGAAAGGCAATGCAAGTTATTTTCTGTTAGTAGTCTAAAGATAAAGAAGGGACTGAGTAAATTAAAATGAAAATTAAACCTGACCCTGTGGAATTAATTTTAGATTACTGTGGGTTCTCAACTAAAAATTCCATGTGGAGATTTTGACATATAAAGAAAGAAGAGGCAGGACCATTAACAACTAAATCTTTCACCTAAGCAAGATAGTATCTGACAGTTTAACTCAAAAAGGTAACTAAAAACACACAAAGGGCTTAAGGTTTAAACCTTACTGCAAACTGGGAAGTAAGCAATTGAAACTTCTAATAACTTCCAAGTTTCTTTAATATTTTATTACATCAGATTCAAAGATGCTGAAATTTAAATTTCAGTTTGAAGACAGGGCAAAGGTTTTTTTCCCCCTCAGAAAAAAAGAAAAAAATGGAAACAGTAGACATTCTCTGAGAAGGCAGTTAAGTCTGCATTTTAACGGTGCAGTCATGTAAAGAAAAGTCTGTGGCTGGGTGCTTGGCAAGCAATACACTAGAGTGTTTACTATTAACAATACCGATCACTGTAGGGCTCCGGACTAGCCAAGGAGCAACACATCTGCACCGACTCTACGAGTCAGAGGGGAGGACTTTTCTGAGTGAAAAACTACTATAGGGGCCACGTGTCTAGACTGGAGAAGGAGGAAACCTGCCAACATCAGAGAGCTTCCCCCGATCAAAGAATGAACACTGTTCCCTCTTTGAGAGAGAACTGCAGAAAATGCTATGAATGAGACCCAACGGTCAGAAAGCTAACCAAAGTTGGGTATGTCCTCTATACATGAATGAGTAGAGCAACAAGTCTAAAACTCACTGGCCTTCAGAATACAGATTTGAATATTTCAGTATAACAGGACAGATTATTTTATTAAAACAAATATTTAAAAGTACATCAAAAAAAAAAAAAAAACATTATTTCTCTAGTTTCTTCAAGAACATAGGCAAAAGCCCAGTGAACTATATCCCTAGAATCAAATAGGAATAATCTCTTTGACAGGCTCCCAAGTCTTAAGCCTTAGTTTTTCCTTAAGGCTCTCTCTCTCTGCTTAGGTTGCTATTCAATCACTCCTCCCAGACCCAAATATTTCCAATCAGACTGTAACAGCTTCCATGTCTGTATCTCCAGGCTTCACATTTCCAACCATCATTCCCTGGATATCACTCTCATGTTCTCCATCATAACGTAAAGTTCAGTGCATCCATAATTAAATTGATCATATTTTTTCTTCCTCTGTCAAACCTCCTCTTCTGCTCTGAATTCCCTTGTCACCTAAAAGCACTGTTTGGATAAAGCAATCACTAATCTACTTACCACAAGTCTCCTGCTTCACCTCCCCAAACCGTTAATCCCTCACATTCTGAAAGTAATAGAAAAAGTGTTTCTACCATGAAAACAGCATCACAAAATGATCACTACTATTCAACAGGTAAGTCGTCTGTGTGAAGTACTGGGCTTTATACATATTATCTCATTCAATCTAATCCTCAAACTAGTTCACTATGTGAACCAGTAGGGATACTAGTAGTATGCCTACTACTACTACTAGAACATAGTAGGCATTACTGTGCTTGTTTTACCAACCAATTATCCAAAGCCAGAGAAACAGCTAGTAAGTGGAAGACTAGGAGTTCAATATCAAGTACTAACCTAATCACTATACAAAACTACCTCAGTACAGATTTTAAATTGAGATAAGGGGAAAAACCGAGTATATATAATTTGATCACCCTAATAACTAATTCATCACTTACCATACAGTTTCAGTCATGAAGTACATATAATTTTATATGATTAGAGATGTACTCTCAAAACACGAATATAACCTAAAAGACCAAATAAAAAATTGTATTTTGGTGACTCTTTATTGCGTAAGTGATAAAGTCAAATAGTAGTTCACAATCTGCCTCCAACCTGCATTTCAATTATATCATCCAATATTCTCACTACTTACTGCCCGCTTCTGCACTCCCCACACCTTTTGGCACTAAACAACGTACACAGTAATTGTCATTCAATCTCCTAAGACCGGGTCTGTGATCAGTTCTTAATGTTTTAGTGCCTGACTTCTTCAGGCAAAATTCCTCTCTCTCCTTGCTTTTACAGCAGATCTGTCATTCCTAACTTATCGCACACACATCTATGCACATATCCACTCACACACACACAGCATCACATTATTATAGATCCCCAAACAGGGAGTCATCTTATCTTTTCACAGATTTAGACACACATACAGAAACTTCATTTATTTTGTACCTGTAGGGAGAGGCATTTGTGTAGTAATTTTTACTATTTGTTCCTTTCTTATCTGCTCCTTACCTACATACACTCCATACACTCATGTTTTTTAGTTAAATTACATTGAGGCCAAGATGAAATATTTCCAAATGTAAAAGTAAATGATAGGGCAACTACCACTACAGTTAGGATCACCCATGTAGCACCTTATACATATAAACTGTACAAACTGTTTTGTTTGTATTTAAAGAAGTAGGGCTCCTCAGTGTGTGTTAGGTAGCAGAAATGGACACTTCTGCACAGGGAGGTGACAGGGTCAAGGAACTGTGATTCAGTAAGTATCACTAAAAGACTGAATGGGAACAACAGATTTTTAGATCTTTACTTCCTTTCCCTTCCCAACAGTAACAGAAATGCTTTTCATAGGCACAAATTGATTAAAAACAACAGAATATCCTATAGTAACCAAACTATGCACACTATTTCCACATTATTTTCCCTCCGCAACACCTTGCATTACTAAAATATTTTCATTATAAGATGTCTAGTTTAACTGGAAAACATTTACATTTCTTTATTACTGTTTAACAACACCACAAAGAAGACACTATGGACAAAAGAATAAATGTTGCCTTTTTATGGCAGAAACCCTGAAACCCAAAAACACAGGTTACTTAGCTTCTATAAGCAATTTCTTTTCTCTCTCTATCCTTCTAGTATATTCTGAGAAGCATCAGGAATGGAGGCTCAAGAAAACATATATATTCTTCCAGTGCAGACCTGAAGCTATGGGGGAAAAAATAAATAAACCCAAGTGATGGGGGGGATGGGGAGAGAAGGGGGGTATAAGACGTCAGCAGGGTGCAAGGGAGGCCAGGTTGCCAAAGAAACCAAACAGTACAGAATAAGAGGGAAAAATCTTTAGTCAGAAAACATCTGAAACGCCTTTACAGGGGCTCAAACCCTCGTCCTAAAAGATGTACTGCAGAGACCAGCTGCCAGGAAGGACAAAGGGACCTACAGAAAGCACACCAAATGCCAAGCAACGGCCTCCTGTAAATCACGCAGCAGCATCAACAAGAGTGACTGTGAATGAATTCGGAATCCACCATGACTCTTTCGACTACTGAAACCCAAAATGTGGGTGTGTGTGTTATTTTTTTAACAGAGCTTCTGTCAGCTTAGCATTTAATTAAGTATAAATGGTATATTTAAATAGATACAAAAACCATTACTCCTCATATAATCTGAGCCAGGTAAAGAAACTCAGCAAACCAGAAACACTCATAAAATTCGCTAGCCTCCTCTCTCCCTTAAAGTCCAGTCTACAGCTGTTTTGACTTGTCATAGTTTAGAAGGAAAAAAGTGAAATTACAAAGTATTATTTACAAGCCGCCAGTGGTTTACTGGTTTTGAAAGAGTCTTAAATGTGCGAACCTACTTGAAATCTCCAAGCCAAACCTTTGTGCTAAGGCCACTAAATTGTGTTGTAGTTAAGGAGATATGGGATTAATAAGGGAAAAAATTACACAGAAGAAAAGAATGTTCCGTTTCTTTTCTCCGGAAAACATAACATTTTAGAGCATAGTGGTTAAGATCATGGTTTCTGAAGCCAGATTGGCTGCTCCAGTCCGTATCAGTTTTGTGACCTTAAGAAGTTTCCTGCCCTTCCTGTGCTTCAGTTTTCTCACCTGTTAAGGTAAAGAGAAGAATAATATCTAACTCACAGGATAACTGTGAGGTTTAAATATAATACTGATTAAAGCACTTAGGACAAACAGTGGTTGGTAAAGATTCAATAAATGATCACAAATTCCTTTGAGCTTATCTAATTAAGCTCCTCATCTTGATCATGGTTATATATACTGGAAACCTGTACTATCACTGTGAGACTACACTTCCTAAAACCCTCCTTTCACAGTGCCTCAGGAACTGTGTTTACTCACAGCCTCAAACTATGGATCTGGCTTTCAATACCCTCTGACACCTGTTGCCTCAACTTCTCCAATTACTGCCCCCAAACAATCAGTTTTAGTCTGGCTACTCTTCACTTGGCTTCATACAGAAGACACCTTTTTGCTTCTGCCTTTGCAGCAACTACAGTCTTTTTAAAAGATCTACTTTCCAGGCACCTCTTACCACTACTTTCTACTTGTGCAAATATTAACCTTTTTTTTTTCTTTTTTCATTTTTGGAAAGCTCTTTAAATGACTGGCTAGAGAAACAGTGCTAGATTCTCATTTCTGCTTCTGAAAATATTAACTGCTAATACCCTTCCAGAACACAGTTCAAATTCTTTGAGAAGACTCCAGTACTTTGACCTCCAAGTGATCATTCCTAATCCTCTCAACAACCTAACTCCTGAGAATAAACTGTGACTGCTCTCTACTTCTATCTGGTCAGTTCCAACTATAAAAGGTAACAATCTTAAGGGCAGAGACTAGGTCTTCCCTCAAACGTCATCCACAGGGTCCAGCAAAATGCTGTGCACCTTGATAAGTCTTTCACTCACTTGTTTTTAAATTGAAAATAAGGAACAAAATCTTGTTCAATAAACAGTAAATCTCCTAATTCTACAGTATAGCTTAACTCTAAGAAATTGGAAAATATTTTCTTAAAAACATTTAGGATCAGAAAAATATAAATTTATATCTAAAACTTGCCCAAACCCAGTGGCATGAGAAGAGGCATATTCAACGGGATGAAAATAATGGCATTTCTCTCTCCTGGATGTAAAAAAAAAAAAAAAGCCTCAGAAATCTATTTCACTATTCTTAAGTTGCTAATGGAAGCGTGCAAGTCTGTGTTCTCTGATCAATACCACATTTATTCACAGCTATGTCATGGATGATCATTTCACTTTAATTCATTATCAAAATGAAATCCAGGATCTATCCTAATGCAAGCAATCTTATTTCTCCCTGAAGTTAACAACTTGAGGAAACAAGATTCAGAGGAACCATTGGCCACTATTACTAGATTACTTATCCTGAGACTTCTTTGCCGCCAGTATTTCTTTGTTTTGCCATGCACTCAACTCCTTGGCATCTAGTCTGGGATTGACATAAATCCATACAAACGAGGAGATGTGCTGAGCAAAACACTGGTGATACATTCATCTGGATCTAATGGAGCAGGCAGTTTACTAGATAAGCAAACCAGATCCAGGCAAAGAAGACCCTAACCAGCAAACTTTCTCATACTTATATCAGTAATTCATTCAACAAACATGCAAGGCACTCAATGCATATTGACTTCAATGTACTATATACTATATGTAAGGCACTTTGCTCAGTACTATGGGTGAAAAGTACTTAAATCACAGACTCTATACTGGCTCAAATTTTTAATAAAAGGCATATGACATATACTATTAAAATAGCAAATATGTCATGTATCAATTTATATTTCACTTTGACTCATAAAATGTTTAAGGTAGCTTACATAAATTCACATTGGATAAAACATAAAATGATGAAGGGGAAAAAAAGAGAAAATGAGATTAGAAAGACAAAATAAAGAAAAAGTAAGAAGTCTGTAACTAAAATGAGAACATTAAGACTTTTAATATTTTTCCAGAGTCGGGCAAATGTACAATGTAAAGAAAATAGAATACCATGAGTCTGAAGGAGCAACAGACTGCATCCAGCCAGTCAGTCAGGGAAGGCTGGCAGTCAGAAGAGCACGCAGTGCCACTGCTGACTAAGAATGCTGACTACTTTCTTAAATAACAAAGCAAAATTGTATACTGTTAACCTAAAACAGACTTCCCTGGTGGCTCAGACGGTAAAGCGTCTGCCTACAATGCAGGAGACCAGGGTTCGATCCCTGGGTCGGGAAGATCCCCTGGAGAAGGAAATGGCAACCCACTCCAGTTCTCTTGCCTGGAAAATCCCATGGATGGAGGAGCCTGGTAGGCTACAGTCCATAGGGTCACAAAGAGTCGGACACAACTGAGTGACTAGCAAAAAAAAAAAACAACCCTAAAAAAAGGGTTTACACCAGAGGCTTTTCTAGACAACAGAACTGATCAACTCCCACATGTGCCCTTTAGTCCTTCATGTAACTATTCTTCCAGGTTTTTTCACTTTCTTTGTAATGCCAAAGCTTAGACCAATGTACCAAGTGCATAGTAGGTGCTTAGTGAATGAAATAATTTAACAAACCAATTATTTTCATGGTTCCACTAACCTCTGGGGTCAATTAAAAGTTCTTCCCCCTATTATAGTTTTAGAAATGCCCAGGAGACACAGAATAGATTAAGACAGTGGTACCTCATTAGTGTTCAGTGGTAGTATCCTAGGAGGGTACTATATATAATAGCCAAAAGATGAGCCCAGGGGCTCAAGGGAAGGAAGGTAAAGACTGACAACCATTGTCTGAAACATATCTGGAATTCTTCCTCTTACCTAGGATACATTTTGGATGTAAAGAAAAGTGAATGTTTAAAATCTCAATTTCATCATAATGAGAGTCAGCGACTTCAATCATGCTCTTACAGATAAAGAAACAAATGGCCAAACAAAGGTATGGTTTTCATCACTTCCTCAACAAACCTGAGCCTCAGAAAAGCCCCAGCCTGGCACACAGAAGTCTCATAACCTAGGGCTTTGCTCTTGCACAACCCCAAGATCACTAGACTTTTTCAGAAATAGTCACAGAATCATAAACCTGTATGTGTGCAGTTACAAGAAGTTTTTGCTTGATAAATACAGTAATAAAAAGATAAATTACTGGCCACATAAAAATAGAAATTTAGCCATAATGCTAAAGTAGTCCAAAAAGCTGCTTTTAACGAAACTAAAAGTGGACAGCTAGAGAACTAATTTTATCACTGATCCATTCTGAATAAATCAAAGAGAATATTGACAGCTATACAGACACTACTACCCTCAAGAACAAAGGGAAATGAAATCAAGCAACATTGCAAATCAGATTCCAGATTTATATAACTAACAGTTTTTAGCTTTTACTTCAAAAGATTTATGAAAAAAATACATATTTTCACAAACATAAGGGAATCAAAATTGCCTGGAGCTTGACCATATAGATAAAAATGTTAGAAAAGTCCTGCAATCATAGGTTCAGGTGCAAAGTGTCAAGTGTTTGGTGTTTGTTTTTTAACTGGTAGATACAGTTGACTTTTAGGGCTATCACTTCTTTTACAGGAAATTGCAATGACAGGACAAGTGTTTGATAATTAAGCCACAGACAGATGTCTGTGTTCCAATTATCGTTCTGAAAAGTATATGTCCACAACTTTTTCTGAAACTGCAACTTCAATTCCTCTAAGATTCTTTAAAATCTGTACTTCTTCTAACCTCAGAGTAGATCAGCAATTTCAAGTAAATTACAGTCCTAACTACTATCTAGTCAATCCTGATGAATACTTGTTTTTACATCAGTTTGAAGTTCAACATATTAGTAGGTCTTATTAAACCAGTAAGAGTATAATCTTGTGAGACAAAGGAGGCAACTAATTCTCTAAGAAGGTCTTTCTTTGAAAAATACTCTTCTTTTTTTGGCTGTGCTGGGTCTCCTTTGCTTTGCGCAGGCTTCCTCTAGTTGTGGTAGATGGGGGCTGCTCTCCAGCTGTGGCGTGCAGGCTTCTCACTATGGTTCCTCTTCTTGTGGAGCATAGGTTCTAGGCTGGTGGGCTCGGTAGTGGTGGCACGTGGAGTCTTCCTGGCCTAGGGATCAAACCCACATCCCCCGCATTGACAGGTTGATTCTTATCCACTGTGCCTCCAGGCAAGTTCCTGAAAAATAGTCTTGATCTGAGGAAGCAATTCAGTAAAATGCTTCATTTTTCCATCATCTAGTAATCTGGTTTTAAATACAAATCATCTTAGCACACTTTGCTTTAATTTAATGTTTTGCCAAAAGAATCCCATAAACTGGCTGTGGCTAAATAAAAATGAGGAAAATTAGTAATCATTTTTATCACTGTCACATCATGTGCCCTTAGCTTGCTTGCTAACTTCACAACAGAAACTCTTCTCCCAATTCATCAAAAGCTGAGCATCCAATCACCTTTCCATGTTTTTTAAAATACTATTTTCTCTTTTCATTACAAAGTAATATGGGAAGGAAGGTGAAGTCTTTTAGTTGTGTCCTACTCTTTGCAACCCCACGGACCGTAGCCTACCAGGCTCCTCCATCCATGGGATTTTCCAGGCAAGAGTACTGGAGTGGGGTGCCATTTCCTTCTCCTGGGGATAGGGGATGTTCCTGACCCAGGGATAGAACTCAGGTCTCCCACATTGTAGGCAGATGCTTTTACTATGTTTATTGTATAAATTTTAGAAAATGCATATCAAAACAGACGAAGAAAATCACTAATGTCACTACTCATGGAATGCAATCACTGGCATTTTGTGAACAGCAGTCTGTCACCTGCTCTATGTTCTCCACCTCAAGCTAGCTCCAGCATCTCCCCAACTTCTTCCAGGTCCTCCTGGATTACCTATACAACACTTCACCCTAAATTCCTTGATTATGTCTGCAGTTTTTTTCCCCACATGTATAGCTACCAACACAAAAGTGAAACTATGTTATACATACTTACCATATGGAATATGCTTTTCCACTTAAGAACACATATTGTTTATCTTTCAATGTCTTTAAATAGTTTTCTACAACATTTGAAAATGTGTCATAATCTAAAATTGCTCTTCCAGGATCAGATTTCTCTGGTTTTGTTTTGTTTCATTTTGTTGCTATTCCAAACAATGTTGCAGTAAATATTCTTATGGGAACATTTTTGTTTTGACCTACAAGTACTTTTATGGGCTTCCCTGGTGGCTCAGCCTTAAAGAATCCACCTGCAATACAGGAGTTGCAAGAGACAGTTTTGATTCTTGGGTCAGAAAGATCCCTTGGAGGAGGGCATGGCAACCCACTCCAGTATTCTTGTTTGGAGAATCCCATGGACAGAGGAGCCTGGTGGGCTATGGTCCAGAGGGTCACAAAGAGTCCAACACGACTGAAGTGACTAGGCACACATGCACTTACTTCTATAAGACAAACTTCTAAAAATGAAACTGCTAAATCAAAGAGAAAGCTGAGCACCAAAGAACTGATGCTTTTGAAATGTTGGAGAAGACTCTTGAGAGTCCCATGGACTGCTAGGAGATCCAACCAGTCCATCCTAAGGAAATCAATCCTGAATATTCATTGGAAGGACTGATGCTGAAGCTGAAACTCCAACACTCTAGCCACCTGATGCGAAGAACTGACTCATTTGAAAAGACCCTGATGCTGGGAAAGATTGAAGGCAGGAGGAGAAGGGGGTGACAGAGGATGAGATGGTTGGATGGCATCACCAACTCAATGGACATGAGTTTGAGTAAACTCTGGGAGTTGGTGATGGAGAGGGAGGCCTGGTGTGCTGCAGTCCATGGGGTTGCAAAGAGTCAGACAGGACTGAGTGACTGAACTGAGCTGAACTGAAAACAAAGAGAATTTACTTTTAAAGTTGTTGACATATTGTGGATATGTGCTATACTGAAGCTGTGCCCTGTTACCACAGCAACACTGAGTATGAACTCTTTTTAAATAAAGTCTTGCCATTTTGGGAAATAAAAATGACTATCATTGTAACTGGCATTTCTTTGATTATGGGTGATATGCCTTAGAATGCATCACTACAAACAAAGCTAGTGGAGGTGATGGAATTCCAGTTGAGCTATTTCAACTCCTGAAAGATGATGCTGTGAAAGTGCTGCACTCAATTTGCCAGCAAATTTGGAAAACTCAGTAGTGGCCACAGGACTGGAAAGGGTCAGTTTTCATTCCAATTCCAAACAAAGGCAACGCCAAAGAATGCTCAAACTACCGCACAATTGCACTCATCTCACATGCTAGTAAAGTAATGCTCAAAATTCTCCAAGCCAGGCTTCAGCAATACGTGAACTGTGAACTTCCAGATGTTCAAGCTGGTTTTAGAAAAGGCAGAGGAACCAGAGATCAAATTGCCAACATCTGCTGGATCATGGAAAAAGCAAGAGAGTTCCAGAAAAACATCTATTTCTGCTTTATTGACTATGCCAAAGCCTTTGACTGTGTGGATCACAATAAACTGTGGAAAATTCTGAGAGAGATGGGAATACCAGACCACCTGACCTGCCTCTTGAGAAACCTGTATGCAGGTCAGGAAGCAATAGTTAGAACTGGACATGGAAGAACAGACTGGTTCCAAATAGGAAAAGGAGTACGTCAAGGCTGTATACTGTCACCCTGCTTATTTAACTTAGATGCAGAGTACATCATGAGAAATGCTGGGCTGGAAGAAGCACAAGCTGGAATCAAGATTGCCGGGAGAAATATCAATAACCTCAGATATTGCAGATGACACCATCCTTATGGCAGAAAGTGAAGAGGAACTAAAGAGCCTCTTGATGAAAGTGAAAGAAGAGAGTGAGAAAGTTGGCTTAAAGCTCAGCATTCAGAAAACGAAGATCATGGCATCTGGTCCCATCACTTCATGGGAAATAGATGGGGAAACAGTGGAAACAGTGTCAGACCTTATTTTTCTGGGCTCCAAAATCACTGCAGATGGTGACTGCAGCCATGAAATTAAAAGACACTTTCTCCTTGGAAGGAAAGTTATGACCAACCTAGATAGCATATTCAAAAGCAGAGACATTACTTTGCCAACAAAGGTCCGTCTAGTCAAGGCTATGGTTTTTCCAGTGGCCATGTATGGATGTGAGAGTTGGACTGTGAAGAAAGCTGAGCGCCGAAGAATTGATGCTTTTGAACTGTGGTGTTGGAGAAGACTCTTGAGAGTCCCTTGGACTGCAAGGAGATCCAACCAGTCCATCCTAAAGGAGATCAGTCCTGGGTGTTCATTGGAAGGACTGATGCTGAAGCTGAAACTCCAATACTTTGGCCACCTGATGCGAAGAGTTGACTCATTGGAAAAGACCCTGATGCTGGGGCAGGAGGAGAAGGGGACGACAGAGGATGAGATGGCTGGATGGCATCACTGACTCAATGGACATGAGTTTGAGTAGACTCCAGGAGTTGGTGATGGACAGGGAGGCCTGGCGTGCTGCAATTCATGGGGTAGCAAACAGTCAGAAATGACTGAGCGACTGAACTGAACTGAACTGAACTGATATGTATATCAGGTATATCTAATATTAGATAATTGTGTTTTCTCATTGCTGTTTAAAATTTCTATCAGCTAACTTTTAGTTGAAAAGCCTCTTTGCCCGACCTCTGATTTTTAGCAGACTTACACAAAAGGGGAAAGTACAGCATAAAATAACACTTCTGCTATTCCTGTCTTTGAAACTATTTCCTCAAACCTAATGTTGGGAAAGATAATGTCTATGCTCCAATATAGAAGGCATACACAAGAGAGCTGACATAATACCTTAAAAAATAAAATCTATCTGCAATTAACTACACACTGTTAGAGTTTATAAATCGGATCAAGCCACTTGGGGATTTGTTTTTTAACTACTTTCCTAGACATCCCTTTCAAAATCTTAACAGCATTTTAATGCACAATCCTGTCATGGAGCCAATAAATAAAAAAACAGAAGCATCAACTCTCTTCAAGGCTGTCATATTACTAACACTTTAATGACAAAGCATCACATTAAAGTGATATATCTTATAAAAGTAATATCAAATCCCATTACATTACAACTGATTCATCTCTTGCTACCTTGCCCAAACCAACCTGAAAGACAAAGTCATTTTCAGGCTCATGATTTTCTCTAACTTGTCTGACTCATTTAACACTGAGCTGGCCTCGGCCAACTCCAAAGTGATTGCTTGGTTTTTAATGAATGCATTTCTTAACGTTTATTAATGTACTTACTTGATGCCAGCATAGCTGGAGGGAAGATAACGAGTCCAATGAGATCATTAGGCATTGACACCAGATTATAGTAACATTAGGAAATGACAACAGGTTGCTTAGCAGCAGTTTTCCAAATATATTCATATGAAAAAAAATGACAGTAATCTTCTCCACAGAGAATCACAGACTAAAATCTATTCACAAAACAGCATTCATTAATCTTTCAGCAAAGGAGCTCAACTAAAGAAGTCTACCTTCTTGGCAAATTTTCCTATAAATAGGAACTAGAATATGGGATATTACTATTCCCTCTCCCCAAAGTTCTCCTACCATCAGATGGGTCTGGGAAACAGCAGGGAAACCTTGTCCACAAACGTTCATGTTACTCAAATATACTACTATCTAAGTCCATGTCATAACTCATTTCCAGGTCATCTTTCAATGTATGGACAATGCAAAAATTAATCAAGGAAAACCTCACTAAAATGGAGTCAGGAGGCCAGAAGAGGGAGCTCTCATGCACGTCCCACTGGTTACCAGTCCTGAAGGCAACAGAAAGAGATGTACTCTGCATCTCCAACAGGAGGTGCAACTACCACTGCCAGCAGGAGGAAAAAAGATTTTCCCCTCAGTCAGTGAGGGACTCACAACTCAGCAAATGAAAAGCCATTATACTTCAAATTCCTAGTTTCCTCCAATGGATGTTTTGGTATATAACCAGCCCCTCCCAACTTCCCCTTCTCCTCTATAAAAGAGTTCCCTCTCCTTTGCTTTACCAGCCTATCATTTGTGGTTCGCCACAGTCGCATGTTCTGAATTGCTGTTCTTTACTGCTCCCAAATAAACCAGTTTCGCTGGTAAAATAACTGGCTGTTCTATTCTTTTAGGTTAACAAGAAGAATTTGGCATCTGTCTCTGCCTTTTCCATCCTAGTTACAACCATTCTAGGCAACTTCCCATAACTATGACCATACTGCCAAGGACTTTTATCTCCATTCTGCTTTGTTGCCCAATCCCATTCCTGGATTAGTCATAATCCGTAACTACTCCATGGAGAGGGCAATGGCACCCCACTCCAGTACTCCTGCCTGGAAAATCCCATGGACGAAGGAGCCTGGTGGGCGGCAGTCCATGGGGTCGCTAAGGGTTGGACACAACTGAGCAACTTCACTTTCACTTTCATGCATTGGAGAAGGAAATGGCAACCCACTCCAGTGTTCTTGCCTGGAGAATCCCATGGACAGAGGAGCCTGGTGGGCTGCTGTCTACGGGGTCGCACAGAGTCGGACACGACTGAAGTGACTTAGCAGCAGCATAACTACTCCGAGTCTTGAAATCTCAAAGTCCAATATCTGCATCAAGTTAGGCAGAATTTTCTAATGTCCAACAATCATAATACTTGTCCTGCAAAATTCTGAGAAACAACTAACACGTTCAAACAAGCACTCAGAACCTGCTAACTGGCCTCCCTTGCCTCACTGTTCCCCGCACAGTAACATCAACAGAGAGTCTTCAATCTCATTAGCAACTTCAACCGTTATTTGGCCCTTCCTCTTCCCTTTTCTCCCAACCGCATTTCATCTTCTCACAGAAAAGTTCCTATGACAAGTGCCACCTCCTCACCTAGCTAACACCCAACTCCCTGGAATCGACCTCCCACTCCAACTACCCTACTGAAATTCTCCTCACAAAGGTCACCAACTGACCAACTAATACCAAATTCAGCAGATACTTCTGTCTCTATCTTAATGACTTGCCAGTGGTATCTGACAAAAATGACCACTTCCTTCTTTGAAGTCTTCCTTCTGCTTCAAAAAATAAAACAAACAAACAAAAAACCTCCCCTACCTTTCTGGCACCTCCTTATTATCTACTCTATTCCTCCTCCTCTCCCAATCCTCCACACAGCAGCCAGAGGGGTTTTTCTGAAGATCTAATTTGATCATGACACTCTCCAGCTTAAAACAGTTCACTTGCTCTTAAGCAAACCCCTCCACATAATTTATAAGGTGACTGTTTAATTCCCCGGCCTCATTTCTGACAACCCACTTCCTTGCCCTCCACAATTCAGCCACACTAAATGATCCATAGTTCCCTAAACAAGCTAAGGTTTTTCTCTCGCCTACTCCAGCCACTTTCAGATACTATTTCCTCAACTGAAACACTTTGTCTTTCCAATCACCACTCCTACATCTTGCACAACTTTACTTAGCTTCTACTTACACTTTCCTAAAAAAGGTTTTCCTGCTCCTTGAGGCTGGGTTAAGGTCTCAAGCTATCATAAGCTCCCTGTTACAGGATCTGACAACTGCAATTGCCTGTTATTTGTCAAATCTCCCCCTAGACTGGAAGCTCCCTGAAGGCATTATCTTGCTCACCCTGTTAACCCAAAGTACAACTAACTCTATGTCTGATATACAACAGGGACTTAATAAACATTTCTCAAAAAATGAATGAATAAAGTGCACCTTTCTCTGCACCCTTAGGACAATTCCCTTATTCAGGTCATTGTTTCTTGTTTGAATGATTACAACAGCCTCCTAATAATGAATGCATCTCCTAATTTATAGTCTCCCTACTTTCAATCCACCTTCCATGTTGCCACATGAATTAATAAAAGCAAATTTGATTCTATCTGCCCACTTCTTAAGAGATATCAGAAGTCTCCCCATCGTCTATGGGAACAAATCCAAAATCCTCAGCATAAAATTCAAAGCTCCTTCAATATCTGGTCTCCGCTAACCCATCTTTCTCAACGCCCGCCACTTCCTCACACTGTCATTATGCTTTGACCTTATGAAGCCATTTACAGTTTCCAGAACTTAGCATGCTTTTGCAAACCTGCCTTTGCATCTATCCTAAATTCCCCTCCCCTCTTTGTAAAGCCTATAGTCTGAACATGATAGTATCATCTAAAAACTTCCTGACTCCAGAGTAGATACTGACTGTAAGTTGCAAATATAGGGATGAAGTATTAGTCTCCCAAGCCGGGGGTGTGGTGGGGGACGGGGGTGGGAATAGCATCTATCTTAGATCATTTCCCCAGAAAGAAGCAGAATCTATTTACATACTTAAGTTACTTTCACTGGGGTCCATCTGGGCAACAACTTTTTCACAATGCACATGCGTTACTGAGAAAAAAAATGCCACATTCCGGAAGAAGAAAACAAGAACACTCCACAAGACTGGCTTCATGATAAATACACTTTAACCTAAAACAGTATGAAGCAGAATTCTCAATATAATAAAATGCTTGTCACTAGCAGTTCTTTTATGGAGAACATGTGGGAGGAAGGCTTGTCATCTGACAGTATCTACCAGGTTAGCATTATGCAAGTATCAGAAATAACAAGCAGAAAGTACCAGCTACTGTCACCAAAAAGTCTCTATCCCTAAGTGAACTCTACTGTGAAATGAGATGGAAGTTGTGTTTTTCCTGTTCTAAAACCCAGCATGCTCACATTCCTTACAGGTAGCCAGTACTGGTAAAGAACAAATTTGCCAGCATGAAAAGCAGTCAGTGTTCTGCCTTAAGTACACATGACTTGTCGAGTAAATGCTGCCTTTGTAGTAGTTGCTAGAGGAATAACCAACAACAACCAAAAAAAAAAGAGAAGAATTAATCTGACTCCTACATTAACATCTCCTTCCCCATGATATTGATTTTTGCTACACTGAGTCTCCTGGAATGATGAGAAATTCACAAAGATTTTATCAAGTCTATACACTATTCAAAACATGACAAGATTTATATAGAATGACCAAGTTGTATGTGCGCAACACTCATTCCCCTCTGTTTAATGAGTCTTTCATGAATAAGAACATAGAAGAAAGGCTTGACTCAGAGATGTCTACTTCAGAACTCAAGCTCTATGACTTAACTAGTTTTACATTTTGTAAAATTTGCTTAATATCTCTAAGCAGCTTCTTTTAACATAAAACGAATATAACAAAAGTACCCAGCTTATGGGCTTCCCTGGTGGCTCATCTGGTAAAGAATCCAACTGAAATGATTCTTGGGTCAGGAAGATCCCCTGGAGAAGGGCTAGGCCACCCACTCCAGTACTCATGGGTATCCCTGGTGGCTCAGACGGTAGAGAATTTGCCTGCAATGTGGGAGACCTGGGTTTGATCCCTGGGTTGGGAAGATTCCCTGAAGAAGGGAACGTCTACCCATTTCAGTATTCTTGCCTGGAGAATCTCCATAGACAGAAGAGCCTGGCTACAGTCCATGGGGTCACAAAGAGTCAGACACAAATGAGCAACTAAGCACAGCACAGCACAGTACCCAGCTTATAGGGTTGTTATTAGGATTAAACATGGGTCTGACTCTTTGCAAACCCATGGACTGTAGCCTGCCAGGCTCCTCTGTCCATGGAATTCTCCAGGCAAGGATACTGGAGTGGGTTGCTATTGCCTTCTCCAGAGGATCTTCCCGACCCAGGGATCAAACTCAGATCTCCTGTATGGAAGGCAGATTCTTTTACCGTCTGAGCCACCAGGGAAGTCCATATTCAACACAATGCCATGTATAACAGTAAGCACTCTGTGTGTGTGTTACTCACTCAGTTGTTTCAGACTCTTTGCCACCCCACAGACTATAGCCCGCCAGGCTCCTCTGTCCATGGGCTTTCCCAGGCAAGAATACTGGAGTGGGTAGCCATTCCCTCCTCCAGGGGATATTCTCAAACTAGGGATCAAACCCTGGCCTCCTGCACTGCAGGCAGATTCTCTACTGTCTGAGCCACCAGGGAAGGATACAGCTATTCTTACTATTATTTAAATTTTGTCAATATATCTGTTCTATTGCTTTAGGTAGGTAAACATCACAGGAGGTTATAAATTTCCTCTTTTTGGAGAATTTATATTTTGGGAAATTGAACTGAAACAATCCAAGCTGAGAGTCTAATGTTCAAAATGATAAACTGTGATTAAATGTGATATTGTCGTCATCTGGGCATCTAGAGAAATGGTGGAGAAGGAAAAGTAAATGAAGAAATCAGACTAAGGTATTTATTAAATAACAAAATGCTACCATAGGAGTTGTATATATTAAAAATCCTCTCCAAACAACTTCCTATCATCCACTGATTAGAAACAAATTGACGGGCTTCCCTGGTGGCTCAGTGGTAAAGAATCTGCCTGCCAGTGCAGGGGACATGGGTTTGATCCCTGTCCAGGAAGATGCCACATGTCATGGAGCAACGCAGCCCGTGCACCACAACTACTGAGCCCGTGCTCTGAGAGCCCAGAGCCGCAACCACTGAAGCCCTCACACCCACAGCCCGAGCTCCACAAGGGAAGGCACCCCAACGAGAAGCCTGCGCACCACAAACAGAGCAGCTCCTGCTCGCCGCAACTAGAGAAAAGCTTGAGCAGCAACAAAGACCCAGCACAGCCATAAATAAATAAAAATTTTTTAAAGGAATAAAATTGATAAAATACAACCTGAATTAAGCTACTCTGAATGAAGACTGGAGCTTGTCCTGTTAAGCTTTGACAGGTAAGTTCACTGAATTATGGTACCCAGGCTGAAGGGGGAAGGGAGAGGTAAGGGAAACAGGCATTGATACACACACACTGAAAAGTGAAAGTCACTCAGCTGTGTCCTGTTCTTTGCGGACCCAGGGACTGTAGCCTGCCAGCCTCCTCTGTCTGTAGAATTCGCCAGGCCAGAATACCGGAGTGGGTAGCTGTCCCCTTCTCCAGGGGCTCTTCCCAACCCAGGGACCGAACCCAGGTCTCCCACATCACAGGCCGATTCTTTACCGTCTGAGCCACACTACTAGATATAAAATAGATAATGAGTAAGAATCTGATGTTTACCACTGGGAACTCTACTCATACGCTATAATGGCCTATATGGGAAAAGAAAGAAAAAAAAAAGAATGGATATATGTATAACTGATTCACTTTGCTGTATACCTGAAACTAACACAACACTGTAAATCAACTATGCTCCAATAAAAAAAATTTTTTAAAGGACACTATCATATAGTCCACATTTTCTCTCTTACTTTCCTCTGCTCCACTTGCCTTTCTTTCATTGATGTGTTTCTTGGCCAACAAACAAACACTGGTAGAAAGCTAAAGTAAACAAGATCATTGAGAAATCTCAACACCTTCCAAAAACTGTCCAGTTTTTGAGTCTACTCAACTCAGAGAAATGCCTGTTCCATTTAGGAAACTCTCCTTTAAAAGTGGACGTTTTCAGATACCACAGCCCAATGGTAAGGAACGCAGCCCTCCACACACTAACCTTCACGAGCCAATATTGGAATCCCAGAGAAATGCAACTTCAGCCAGCTATATAGCAAAATGGGTTTCAAGTTTAAAACACCCTTTAAAATAAAATGCAACTACTCAATGAAAGGGTGCAAGTTTGCAAGAAAAAAGACATAAATGACTACCATCCCCACCATATGGAAACCTGCTGTTACTCATACTGGCTTAAAGATTCTATTTTCCAGTCTCATTAAATTAGTGACTTTGAAACCTCATGAAGTTACTACTTCCTCCAGGAAAAAGAATGAGTACATATCAGGTGAAATATCAATTTCAGAGAAGCAAAACTATGCTCAGTGAAAACAAGGTAGCATCTTCTCAAGACAACAGGAAAAATGAGAAATATCTGAAAGAACAGGGAAACCTCCTTAATTCAGAAAGCGCAATCTTGTAATCTGTCTGAGATGAAACTAAGTTTAAAAATCAAGTAAGCTCTGCTTTCTTTTACTAATATTTTTAGAGGATCTCTTAGATACTTGCATTAATAGAGAATTTAATGTTTCTACAATAGCATCTTCAGAGCAAGTTTTCTAGTTTTCAGCTTTCTTACCCATTCTAACACAGAGATCTTCATTAATGGAAGAGATTCATTTTCAAACTACAAAAGCCCATGGTACCACCAGCCCTAGTTCTATTATATTAACATTAAGAACTACTACCAATATTATAACTTGTAAATGGGAAAACTAAGCACCAAGTGGTTCAGAAATTAATCTTAAACTATTGTAAAAGATAATAAGGAACCCTATGTGGGCCAGAACCTGAATGCTTCTTATAAACAGACAGTGGCAAGTTCAGTCAGTATCCTACAGACTCGACAGTGGTCAGTGCATTGATTCTGAGTCCAAACCACTTGAGTTTGAATCCAGCTATGTCACTCACTAAAACTGGGAATTCTGGAGCAACCACCTTGATTTAATTGTCTCTAAAATGGGAATAGTAACATCTACTTCACAAACTGACAGAAGAATAAACAAGAGCATGTACTTTATGTGGTACATATTAAAAATCTTATATTATTATTTTTTGCTGCTTTTGATAACACAAAGTATCATAACCCCAAGAACATGATACTTGCACAACCATCACATCTAAAATGGCCCTAGGAACGACGTTTAATCAGGATCAGTCAGGATACCTGACACGGTATGCATGCCATTCATCCCCATTGTGGGGTCAGGATGAGGCAACGGGAATGAAAATGCATTCAGAAAGGAAGAATCGTGATGCCACACTAAAGCAGAGGAGGAAGGAAGGAAGGGGAGCAGAAAGCAGAGGCTGATTAATGAGTAAATACAGTGTTCCTTGAACTTTGCTCAAGCTCAAGTACTTAGGTCTGTACTTTCATTTAGAGTCAACTGCTAACACAGACATGCACACACTCACTCATGCAGAGGACCAATGAATTAGAATACAGAACCCTCGCTTGTTCTTCGGCACAACTGCGTTAGTATCTGTAAAAAATAGAATATAAAATGCAAAACCAGCATGACGTGAAACTAACAGAACTTTATTAAGTAAAGGTAAAGGAGAAGACTCAACGGGTGCTTCTTATGGACTGTTAGTTTTGATCATAAATGGGGAGAGACTCCATTCCTAGCCAGAAGCAGAATCCAGTGAGCTCTACTATCAAGTGTTGTGGTCAACCTTGCAGGAGGACTGATTTGAAGTCTCTCCTAGGTACTCCACTCAAAGTGTACTCAAGACAAAGAAAGGGTCTTTATATTAAACAATGAAGGAGGGAGGTGAGTGAAAGTGGGAAGTATTAAGAAAGAACAGAGTTAAAAGAATAGAACCCAAGATCTTCACAATGTGAAACAATGAAATGTAAAACACTTTGGTGGGGTAAGTACTGCTGTTTTTGCAAATACAAAGTATTTTGGTTCAGGCCATCCTAACCCCTCACCTGGAGACTGGATAAGAAAAATGCACAGTTGGCATTCTGTTCTATTTTCTCCCCAAAAATGAAAATAGCAACTTTCACAGAAAAGCCCTTGTCTCAGATTAATCTTGTTATGGAACATTTCACAATTACCATAAAGGAAAATGAACTGATTTGAAAGGAGTCCTAGCAAAGCCATCAACAAGGGTAGACCAATGAATTCACTGAAAAAAAGAACCTGGAATTGGGTTCTTTTTATAAGCCTCAATACTGGATTATCATCCATAATTTACCCCCACCCTGTCAAACCTACAGTGTTCCCCTTGGCACATCTTCTATTATATTATAACACTGGCTTCCTAATGAAAGCAAAAGGATGAAAAATAATAATCTGGTAAGCTAAATATTCTAACATACTGACATTTAATATAAGCCTGCTAGCTTTCTCTTCAAAAAAACTACTCTCCCACTGCACATCAATCAGAATCAATAAATCTGTATTGAATACTCAGGGTTGAGGGAGAGGATATATGTATGTAGGGCACATGCCAGTGTACATCTATTCACAGTGATTAGAATGTGTGGGTCCTAAGCAACTGGTTTTTCTAGTGGTCACGTATGGATGTGAGAGTCGGACTATAAAGTTGAGGGCCGAAGCACTGATGCTTTTGAACTGTGGTGTTAGAGAAGACTCTTGAGAGTCCCTTGGCCAGCTAGGAGATCAAACCAGTCCGTCCTAAAAGAAATCAGTCCTGAATATTCATTGGAAGGACTGATGCTGAAGCTGAAACTGCAATACTTTGGCCACCTGATGTGAAGAACTGACTCCTTGGAAAAGACCCTGATGCTGGGAATGATTGAAGGTGGGAGGAGAAGGGGACGACAGAAGATGAGACGGTTGGATGACATCACTGACTCGACGGGCATGAGTTTGACTAAGCTCTGGGAGTTGGTGATGTACAGGGAAGCCTGGCGTGCTGCAGTCCATGGGGTCGCAAAGAGTCAGACACGATGGAGCTACTGAACTAAGCAACTTTATCTGTACAGCTCCTTGCACCCCCAGGACTCAAAAGTATGTTCTAGTGTATCATAATAATTTTCAGACTATGAGAATTTTTCCTAGAAATTTAACTTTAGGCAAACGCTAAGAGTTTAGAATATGAGTTCAGTGTACTGTCACGTTGTTCGATATTCCTTGCTAAAAAAACATACATACCTTCTTCTTTTCAAAAACTAATCTATCACTTATGGAAAACATTTTAGAAAGAAACATGTTTACAACATTGTAAAGCAGCTATACCCCAACAGAAAGAAAGATGTTTGGCAGACAGAAAACCCAGTTTTGTAAGTTGGGAGGGATAAAGACATTTAAAAAAAAGCCTGACTTTGAAAAAAAAATCCTGAACTATAATCATAAAAATTGGATTTATTCCAAAACAAGTAGAAAATTCAAACCTTAAGCCTAAATGATTGCCAAAGGAAAATAAACTGACATTTACTGCTATGCACTTTTTTTTTTCTGGTTTAATCCCTACAAAAGTCCCAAGAGGTAAGTAAATTATCCCATTTTACAGCTGAGGAATCTGAGGCTGGGAAAGGTTAAGGAACTGGCCTAACATTAAGCTAGAATTTTGAACCCAGTACTTTCTGACTCCAAACTCTCTATGTTTTCTACTTGCAAACTCATGTTAATAAAGAAGCAAAGGAAGAAAAGGCAAAACTATAAAAAACCAATTCAAATTCTCTATGAGAAGTCAAAATCTGCGATTCAGTTAAGCACACTAAACATGTATGCAATATGTATACTTGAGCCTTTTCTACAGAAAATGACACTACGGTTTCTTTAAAAAGTATATCAATCTTGGAACTTCCTGGTGGTCCAGTAGTTAAAACTCCACCATTTCAATGCAAGGGGTACAGGTTCAATCCCTAATCAAGGAACTAAGATCCCACATGCCATGATGTGTAGCCAAAATATATGTGCGTGTTTGTGTGTGTGTGTGTGTGTGTATACACACACTTCAAGTTTCAGAATTACTTCAAAATCCTGTTGGCAAGGGGCTTAATTCTTTACAGTTAACACCCAAAGTAAGGAAATAAAAATGTTTGATTAAATAAACAAAAAACCAAATCCATCAAGTTGTTATGGCTCCTGAACAAGAAAACTTAATTACAAAAGGTTTAAATTTTTAGCAAAATTACTTTCCTGAAGCATGTTATTAGTCTGCAATTATACTAAGTCCACATAAAGCAACCCAAAAATAATCTATTCCAAAATCAGACCAACTAAGGGTAGGAAGACAAAGATATGAGTCAGTATTTTTAAAAAACTATAAAGGATAAAATCAAAATTTATTGTAGAAAATGTACCTTTACATAAACACCATAAGAGTCACAACTGCTTTATAGGCCATCAATCTTAGTATACTTATCGAAAATTTTATCCAACTGGATGTTCACCTACTCAAGAATGTTTTATTCAGTTATTGTGTTTTAATGCTGAAACGGTGCCACTTTTGTTTCTCAACTTCTAGATCAGTATTAATCAGTCCTACAAAACTTTATTTCGGCTTCCCTGGTGACTCAGTGGTAAAGCATCTGCGTGCAATGCAGGAAAAGCAGAAGATGCGGGTTCTATCCCTGGGTCGGGAAGATCCCCTGGAGGAGGGCATGGCAACCCACTCCAGTATTCTTGCCTGGAGAATTAATTCCATGGACAGAGGAGCCTGGCGGGCTACAGTCCACAGTGTCTGGGAGAGTCAGACACAACTAAAGTGACTGAGCACGCATGCGTGCATGCAAAGCCCATAAATTGAAGATGCATTTGGGGGGGGGAATTTATATTAAAATCATGAAAATTTTAGAATAACGCAAATGACAACAGGTGCTATTAGTTTATCCCCAAAGAGGCTGATTCTGGCTGCCCTGAGAAAAGGCCACACCAACATCAAGGGAACAGGGCAGAGAGGCTTCTACCATGGAAGCCCAGTCTCCAAAAAGCCTCCTCCAGACAGGCTTCCCAATGGGACTGTTTAAACACGCTTACATGAGTATTTACGGGTGTGTTGTGATTACATTATTAATTCCAAGAGGTAGTTCTGGGTGAGTCATTGTTTTGTACCATTCAGAGAAGAATTTCTTTCCAATGTTACACAAAATTGAGAGTGGACTATTCCTAAGTGGTTATTTTCTACAGAAATTAAACAGAGAAAATTCTCGTTACCCAGAATCAGAAATTCTGTTGACACTGGTGAGATTCACAAAGAATTCAACATCATTTATCAGCCACTTTCTGGCACTGAGAGAAGCTACGGAGGCTTCATCCATACATAAAATTCTGAAAGGTATAACTGAACAACTACCATAGAATTAGGTTTCCTATTTCTGAAGATTAGAGAAGGAAGGAAAGAAAGGGAAGCAAAATAAGGCTTCACTGCACTTGGAATTTACTCTTTCCCTTCCCCTTTCCAAATACCTACAGTACACTCAGCATCCGTACAGAAGGTTTAGAGATTCTTCTCCACAACAGAATAATGGGATGGGAAATCCAGGTGTGCCCTTCACAGAGAGAGCTGATAAACCAGAGACAAGAGGGCTAGGCTGCTCTGTTCTCATGGGTACTGGAGGTGAAGTGTGCAAGACCTGCTGAGAGAATGCCAAAACTTTAATTTCCTCTCCACCTAAACACCCTCTTCCTGTCCCCAAGGACTGTGCCTGTGACATCACCAGGCGTTCTTCCAGCTTACTGTGGGACTCTTCTCTCCTCGGTTGGCTTATTGATTGGGTCATATGCCAACCATGCTTCCACTCCCTGTCCCCAAAGCCCCTGTCCTACTGAATTTTTCCTTTAAGTGTTTAAACACTATTCCTATGGAGGAAGCTCAAGGTTATCTAACCCCACTTCATTAAATTGTATGAGTCAACCTGAAAAATGACTGCTATGTCTTTTAAAGAAAGATATCTATATACTTTGGAGATGAAATCTGAAATCCCCGCTCACCCTGCCCCCCTTTTCCAAGTTGAGGCTCTCTGTATAAGTTTTGTACTAAGATTGCAGATGTGTTGCAAATAGATTAGTCAGGCTAAACCACAATGAGGGGAGAAGCAGTAATGAAAAGAAGACTGAACGGGACTGTTTAAACGCGCTTACATGAGTATTTACGGGTGTGTTGTGATTACATTATTAATTCCAAGAGGTAGTTTTGGGTGAGTCATTGTTCTGTACCATTCAGAGAAGAATTTCTTTCCAATGTTACACAAAATTGAGAGTGGACTATTCTTAAGTGGTTATTTTCTACAGAAATTAAACAGAGAAAATTCTTGTTACCCAGAATCAGAAATTCTGTTGACACTGGTGAGATTCACAAAGAATTCAACATCATTTATCAGCCACTTTCTGGCACTGAGAGAAGCTACGGAGGCTTCATCCATACATAAAATTCTGAAAGGTATAACTGAACAACTACCATAGAATTAGGTTTCCTGCTTAATAGTTTGACTGTCAATACAACCCCAACGTGGATATCTCTCAAATTCTTAAAGAACTTTCTTATGCTGTCAAGGGCCAAACAACATCATTTGTTAATTAGATCAGAGTCAATGGCCTCTGTACAGGCCTATAGAAGAGCTAGAATCCTCACTATACAATCAAACTTGAAAGAGTTAACTTTTCCAAAATTGTCTGTGGTCTAGCCTTATGTTTGAAGGCCTTTTATACTCTGTTCTGTGCTTAGTCACTCAGTCGTGTCCAACTCTTTGTGACCCCATGGACTGTAGCCTGCCAAGCACCTCTGTGACCTATTTTTTCATCCTTTTTTAATGCTAAGCTGATACATTTGCTGTCCCTAAAGATGACCTGTGCTTTCCTATCTTTCCTTCATTACCCTGTCTGGAATTCCGTCCCCAAGTCTCTTCCCATATGTAAACAGAATCCTTCTCACAGCTCAATCCTAGCTTATCCTGGAAGCCCTTCTTCTCTGACTATTACTGTCAACCAAAGGTTCTCTGTCCCTCCTCACAAATCCTGCAAAGGTCATTACCTAGATCACTCATCTGGATACTGAGTAATACAAAGCAGTCAATATTATATTTTCAATGGAAAAAATTTTGGAATGAGAAAAGCCCTTTAAAATCATTAGACTAGCGGGTGCCCAACTTTTTCATCATCAACAGTTTTTTTCGTTATTTCACACCTTCCCCCAACCCTTGCTCATCATCACTCTTTGGCCTCTTCGTTGACATCTGAAGGTTGGGGTTTTTTTACGTGTCTACTAAACTACAATTTAGTAGAGCATCTGACCAGAGCGCCTGACCTGCCTCTGGAGAAGCCTGCATGCAGGTCAGGAAGCAGCAGTTAGAACTGGACATGGAACAACAGACTGGTTCCAAACAGGAAAAGGAGTACATCAAGGTGGTATACTGCCACCCTGCTTAATTAACTTATATATGCAGAGTACATCATGAGAAATGCTGGGCTGGAAGAAGCACAAGCTGGAATCAAGGCTGCTGGGAGAAATATCAATAACCTCAGATATGCAAATGACACCACCCTTATGGCAGAAAGTGAAGAGGAACTAAAGAGCCTCTTGATGAAAGTGAAAGAGGAGAGTGAAAAGTTGGCTTAAAGCTCAACATTCAGAAAACAAAGATCATGGCATCCAGTCCCATCACTTCATGGGAAATAGATGGGAAAATGGTGGAAACAAGTGTCAGACTTTATTTTGGGGGGCTCCAAAATCACTGCAGATGGTGACTGCAGCCATGAAATTAAAAGACGCTTACTCCTTGGAAGAAGAGTTATGACCAACCTAGATAGCATAGTCAAAAGCAGAGACATTACTTTGCCAACTAAGGTCCGTCTAGTCAAGGCTATGGTTGTTCCAGTGGTCATGTATGGATGTGAGAGTTGGACTGTGAAGAAAGCTGAGCGCTGAAGAATTGATGCTTTTGAAGTGTGGTGTTGGAGAAGACTCTTGAGAGTCCCTTGGACTGCAAGGAGATCCAACCAGTCCATTCTGAAGGAGATCAGCCCTGGGATTTCTTTGGAAGGAATGATGCTAAAGCTGAAGCTCCAGTACTCTGGCCACCTCATGCGAAGAGTTGACTCATTGGAAAAGACTCTGATGCTGGGAGGGATTGGGGGCAGGAGGAGAAGGGGACGACTGAGGATGAGATGGCTGGATGGCATCACGGACTCGATGCACGTGAGTCTGAGTGAACTCCGGGAGTTGGTGATGGACAGGGAGGCCTGGCGTGCTGCGATTCATGGGGTCGCAAAGAGTTGGACACGACTGAGCGACTGAACTGAACTAAACTGAAACTACAATTATCAATAAACCAACAAGAGTTTACTTTTTTTTTAAGGGTATTAAAGGCTTTTATCGTAAACCAGAACTTCTTTATGTTCAACTCAGTTCTCACACAGAAAGGATATACAGGAGTTTGGGATTAACAGATACACACTACTATATAAAATAGACACTATATATAAAATAGATAACCAACAAGGATTTACTATATAGCAGAGGGAACTATACTCAGTATCTTGTAATAACCTATGATGGAAAAGAATCTAAAAAAGAAATACACATGGTTTTCCCTGGTGGTTCGGCAGTAAAGAATCCAACTGCAATAGAAGAGACATGGGTTCACTTCCTGGGTCAGGAAGATCCCCTGGGGAAGGAAATGGCAACCCACTCCAGTATTCTTGCCTGAAGAATCCCATGGACAGAGGAGCCTGGTGGGCTACAGGCCACAGGGTCGCTCGAGTCAGACAGACTTAGCGACTAACCACCCCAACTGTGTGTGTGTGTATGTATGTGTGTATATATATTTTTTTCACCTGAAACTAACACAGCATTGTAAATCACCTATATTTCAGCTAAAAATTTTAATTAATTTAAAAAAAGAAAGGATATAAAACACCAGTTAAAAACAAAGATACCTGATACTTTGGTTAACTCACACAGCTTAAACATGGTTAAAAATTCGTAATTTCTCTCAGCTCTAAAAGAAAAAAAACAGCTGCCAATGTTATTTACCAGATTTTGAGGAACCAAAATCAAGAGCCAGTGACTTAAGCCAATCCTCTTATTTTTTCACAGGTAAGTGAAAACATACATTTCAAGAAGGAAAAGAGCAGCCTAAAGTCATAAAGGGAATGTTGCACTAGGCCTCTAGAATGAAATACAAGTCACTAGATTCTCAGTCCAGTGTTCTGTTTATTATATGATACTGACTGTTAAGGGCCTCATCTACACAAACAGAATGCAGATTATTTTAGGGAAGGATCGCTGCCCTACATATCTTTGTATCTTCCACTGACTCTTCTATATCACTGAAGTTACAATGACTTCTTAGTCACTTAAAAAACAAAAAGTGAAAAAAGCCTAAAGTGAAGTCACTCGGTTGTGTCCAACTCTTTGCAACCCCATGGACTATGGTCTACCAGGCTCCTCCGTCCATGGGATTTCCCAGGCAAGAATACTGGAGTAGGTAGCCATTTCCTTCTCCACGGGATCTTCCCAACCCAGGGATCGAACCCAGGTCTTCTGCACTGCGGAAGACTCTACCATCTGAGCCACCAGAGAAGCCAGTCACTAATGATATCTAATCAACTAATACATAATGATCTAATCATTTCAATTCTTCAGTAATTTAAATGCTAAAAACGAAGCAATAAAACATTTAGAAGATAATATTAGAGGTTTCTCATGACTTTATGTCACAAACAAGACAGAAAGCACTAATCATAAAAGAAAATACTACTAAATTTCATTACATTAAACTTAAGAACTTGTTTATCAAAAGATACCAGTGAAAAGTCAAGTCTCAAAAAGGAAAAAAGATCTGTTTCAGGTACAAACAAAAAAAGGGCTCATATCCAAAATATATAAAGAACCATCACAAGCCAAGAGAAAAAAGACAAAAATAACCAAACAAAAAAAATCTACAAGAGACTCAGACATCATAAATGACCGATAAACTCATGAAGAGGTGCTCCTATTATTAACCAAGGAAATACAAACTAAAGCCACAGTGAGATACCACAACATTCCCATTATACTAGCCAAAGTTTTTAAGTCTGACAATAACAAGTGTTGAAGAAGATGTAAGGCAACAGGAACTCTCCTGTATTATTGGTGAGAATATGAACTACTACAACTATCCTAGAAAAAAGCTGGACAGTATCTAGTAAAGCAGAAAATAAGGCAATCCCATGACCTAGTTAGTAATAACTCCATTTCTGGGTATTTGTCCCAAAGAAACAATGATGATATGTATCAGAATACATATATGAGAATGTGCTTCCCAGCAAATTCAAAATAGCTACTAACCAGAAACAACTTGAAATGTCCAACCAACAGTAGAATGAATAAACTGTGATACAGTCATGCAATGGAATACTACACAGCAAAAGAATAAACCACTGCTATAAATAGAGCAATATACACAAAATCTAAAATGGGATGAAAGAAGCATACATATTTTGTAATTCCAATTACATAAAACCAGAAACTAGGAAAACTACGTTGTGCAAAGATGCACATTTAGGAGGCAAAACCATGAAAAAAAATGATATCAAAAGTTAACATGTTTACTGGAAGCAGTACACAAGAAACTGGTTTCTGGCATGCTAGGAATGTTCTATTTCTTAATCTGTGTGTTGTACACGTGAATATTTGTATTATAGCAGTTCATGAAGCTGTCATTTTTGGTGTGTACTTTTCAGTATGTCTATTTTCCTTTCCTTCCACAAATATAGGTTTTAAAAGAGCTAAGCATAGGCTAAGTACATAGTAAGCGCCCAGTAGAACAATATTATAAGATTTCTTTTTAAGGCAAAATACTCTTGAATTGACATGACACACTCTGGGAGAATCAAAGTACATGTGAGCATGAAGTTGTCACATACAAAGCAGAAGTGTTTGACTCCTGACTGAATATGTCAATATCCCATGGAAAATAAACTGGTTGTATAGCTCCTTTACAGCTAAAGGAGGTAGAACCTATTAAAGTCCATATATGAGAAAGTACACAGTTCTTGCAGGCAGATAATACGGATTTCAATGTTAGCTACTTGGCCTTGAGCAAATTACTTAATCTCTCCGAATCTCAGTTCCTCCATCTGTCAAAGTAAGAAAATACTTGACTACCTAGGTAAAGCATATCATGAAGTTCAAATAAAACAATGTTTGTAAAAGCACTTCCTGAGTGGTAATATTCAAAATATATGGTTTTATTAAGCTATTGCACAATATTGTTTTCAGTTAGTTCAGTTCAGTCACTCAGTCGTGTCCAACTCTTTGCGACCCCATGAATCGCAGCACGCATCCATCACCATCTCCCAGAGTTCACTCAGACTCACGTGAATCGAGTCCGTGATGCCATCCAGCCATCTCATCCTCGGTCGTCCCCTTCTCCTCCTGCCCCCAATCCCTCCCAGCATCAGAGTCTTTTCCAATGAGTCAACTCTTCGCATGAGGTGGCCAAAGTATTGGAGCTTCAGCTTTAGCATCATTCCTTCCAAAGAAATCCCAGGGCTGATCTCCTTCAGAATGGACTGGTTGGATCTCCTTGCAGTCCAAGGGACCCTTAAGAGTCTTCTCCAACACCACACTTCAAAAGCATCAATTCTTCGGCGCTCAGCTTTCTTCACAGTCCAACTCTCACATCCATACATGACCACTGGAACAACCATAGCCTTGACTAGACAGACCTTAGTCAGCAAAGTAATGTCTCTGCTTTTGAATATACTATCTAGGTTGGTCATAACTCTTCTTCCAAGGAGTAAGCATCGTTTAATTTCATGGCTGCAGTCACCATCTGCAGTGATTTTGGAGCCCAAAAAAATAAAGTCTGACACTGTTTTCCCATCTATTTCCCATGAAGTGATGGGACTGGATGCCATGATCTTTGTTTTCTAAATGTTGAGCTTTACGCCAACTTTTCACTCTCCTCTTTCACTTTCATCAAGAGGCTTTTTAGTTCCTCTTCACTTTCTGCCATAAGGGTGAGGTATGGGTAAATCAAACATAAAGAAAAAAATATCATGGAATCAAAAATATGAGTACTTCATACCCTACCTTTCATTGAGGATGTAGGAAAAGATGATGCCTCTAAGTTGGCGTAAAACATGAGAGGACAGGAGAAGAAAGGATGAAATCCCAGATAATGTGAAAACTGAATAGCACCTTGGAGAAAACCTGAAGCTGATACCTAAATACAACAGTATTCACTAATTCTGACCAAACAACAATTTCAAAAGAGAACGCTACTCATCAAATACCACTGACCGAGTCCTAAAACATATTATCCTTGATGGCAGGAATTGATCTTTTTAGAAGCTTTAGATGTAACACAAATAGAACAGGAAGCAAAGAACCCCCTGCCAGTACAATCAACTCCAATCCTCAGAAAGTAGGCAAATGTTGCTGGGAAGAAGGCAAGAAGAAAAAGAAATGCTGGGACCATACTGTCCAGAGGACAGCAATTTTGAAAATGTGAAAGACTGGATTATTATACATTTTAAAGGAAATGAGTCAATCACAGAATTTCAGAAATGGAATGGACACTAGCCATCATAATATAAGTCCTAATTTTACAAATGGAAAAATATGATGCCTCAAAAGAATGCAAAGACAAACCACAGACTGGGAAAAAATATTTACAAAGACACAACTGACAAAGGACTTTTATCTAAAACACACACACACAAAGAACTATTCAAACTCAACAATTTTTTAAAAATCTGATTTAAAAGTGGGCTGAAGACCTCACCAGAGAAGACACACAAATGGCAAATAACCATGTGAAAAGACACTCTATGTAACATGTCATCAGGAAAACGCAAATTAAAAGAGCAATGAATCATCACTACACACCAATTAAATTGGCAAAAGTCCAGAACACAGACAACATCAAATGCTGACAAGGATGTGAAGCAGCAGGAACTTTTTTTCATTGCTGATGGGAATGCAAAATGGTACAGCCAACTTTGGAAGACAGTTTGGCAGTTTTTACAAAACTAAACATAGTCTTACTATATACAATCAACAATCATGCTTCTTGGTATTCACCCAAATCAGTTAAAAATTTAGATCCACGCAAAAAAAAAAACTGCACATGGGTGGTTACAGCAGCCTTATTCCCAACTGCCAAAACTTGGAAGCAACCAAGATGTCCATCAGCGGGTAAATGGATAAGTAAATTGTGGTGTATCTGTACAGTAGAATATTAGTAATAAAAAGAAATGAGCTATCAAGCCATAAAAGACACGGAGGAAACTTAAACACACATCCGAAGCGAAAGAAGCCAATATAAACAGGCTACTTACTCCTTTATTCCAATTATATGACATTCTGGAAAAGGCAAAATTATGGAATAATAAAATGATCTGTAGTTGCTGGAGTCAGGCAGAGGGAGCAATAAATAGGTGGGTCCAGAGGATTTTTAGGGCAGTGAAACTATTCTGCATGATACAATCTATAATGCTGAATACAAGCCATTGTATGTTTGTCCAAACCCATAGAACGTACACCAAGAAGAATCTCTACAAAGTAAACCATGGAACTTTGGGCAATAATGATGTGTCAATGTAGGTTCATCAACAAAAACAAACGTATCACTCTGGTGGGGGATACTGATAGTGGGAGAGGCAATTCATGCGCTGGGATAAAAGGCTATAGGAAATATCTATAGTATCTTCCACTCAGTCACGCTTTAAACTCAAAACTGCTCTAAAAAATAAAGTCTATTAAAACACTTTAATTAAAGTCTATTAAACAGAAAAAAAGAAAAAACAACAACAACAGAAGAAAACAGTTCAAAGAGTAGAACTGACCTACTGAAGGTCACAGTAAGGGGCAGTTTTACTAATAAATAACTATAAAGCAAATTCAAAAAACAAAGTTCCCATAATAAAGTTAAGACTTATTCACAATTAACAAAGCTCATTAGAAATCAAAATCTCCCCCTCTCCTCTTCTCCTTTCACTACTGAAGCTAAGAAATCAAGTTTTTATAACAGACTGCAAAATGTTGATTTTAGCCCCTTTAGGGCCAAATTCTCATTCATTCTGACTCTGTTCACTACTAAGAAATAAAGCTTGACTTTAGGGAAGCCAAAAGCAAAATCCTGCAGTTACAAAACTTTCTAAATGATAATGGCAGATACTGGAAATGACATTTTCAAAAAATCTGATACTTTTAATCATTGAGGTTCAAAGTGGAAAGTGTATCAGGAAAATTAATAGTCTTTTTTTTTTTTTTAAGGAATCTTAATACTCTTGAAGCTGCCCAATAGGTGATCAAATGGGGTAAGAATGAAGCTAATTTAATTGGGAAATTATATTGTCTATTGACATCCTTTTAAGAATGAGAAACTACTAAAAAGACGGAGGTAAACTTTAGACTTTAGGTTTGGACAAATCCAGAAACTGTAAGTAATTGTGAATGATAATTATTAAGAGTCACAATCACAAGACTAAACAAATAGAACAGGTTTTAAAAAAAAACCATACTTGAAATCACTGGAACAGTATTTTAAACGATTTTTTTTTCTTCCCTTAATAATCCTTTCAAAGAATAAAGGGAAACTTGCTATTTTGAATCTAAGTGGTACAGCAGTTTCCAGTAGGCACACATCAAACCAATTAAACAGAAGCCTCATATGCCCCACACAATTTCAGGAGCAGTGAAACTGTAGATCAGTGGCCTTATGTAAAGGCACAGTGACGTAAATTCCATCTCCCTTGACACAAGATAGGGGTTGGATTAAGAAGCCTGCAGGAATTTCATATCACATTTCCATTCTTCAGGACTCATTCATTTGTATTATTTTGCTGTGACCTTGCTCTCCAGAGACATACATTACCAGGACAAGACACATAATCTCTATTAACCTGAAACTACTCTACTAATAGGACTTTAGGCATAGCAGAACCGAAGGCCGACGTTGTTTCTTCTTTCCTTAATATGAAATAAAACTACTTTTTCCAGAAGGTAAATGGATAGTACTGTTGATATTGAACATTGTGTTCAATATTAGAAAAAGAAATCATTGTTAACTAACGGCAGGACTACAAAACAAAATCACTTCCTGCCCCTGTATTTTCCTTAATAAAAGAGACTACAAAACAAGTGTTTACTGATACTACTGAACCATAAGGGGTGACACTACTTCTACTTGAAAGGGAAGGGAAATTCAAAGTGACATCTTCCCCCAAAGAAAAGCCCCATCTCAACCACATCAATTACTACAAGTCCTAAAACAAAAACAAATACACAAAAAAGAAAAACAACCTCCCAAACCAGAGGCCTGACTACGTGAGCCAGATGAAACCATATATTCGTTTGTTCAGAAAAAGTAAGTCTGACAGCCAACTTGGCCAGTTCTCCCAAAGCACACACCCTTGAGAAGAGCCTGGGTCATTCCCGGTCATTTGGGCAGTTTCTCCACAAGAAGATCAAGCATACTGCGTGTGTAGTGAAAAATAAACATTAAACCTCCAGAACTATTTGCACAAAAGAAAAATGAGATCAGTCCGGGTTGAGAAGGAGTGGTGCTTATCAAAGGTTAACCACGTAGTATGAGTCTGCTCAATCTCCTTGGTAAAGAGCAAATGGACAGAACCCACTCCTTACCCAGAATTTTCCAAACATTAACCAATGCCCATAGCAGCCTAGTAAGGTAAATGAGGTTTTGCAAATAGGGAGATATGTCCTGAGGATACCAAAAAGAGAGGACCAGGCCCCTGGGCCAACATCCTCTGTGCTTTTGACCTGGTATACAGATTACTCAAAAAAAAAAAAAAAAAAAAGACTGCCCGAGGCCTGTTTACCACTTCAGTATAGAAAGCAGCTCTCAATTCTCAATTTCATATATAACAGACTATGTTTTAAGATACAAAGTCTATATCAAAGGTGGCAGGGCTGCTTTGCTTATCACTTTGTCAATTATTCTCAAAAATTTCAGTAATTAGTTAAGGAAGATTTTCTGCCTACATATATATATGGTGACTATAACATTTCTCAAATCTCACTGCATAGTATACTGAAGATCTGTGCATTCCCCAGTATGCAAATTTAACCTACAAAATAGGTTTTGTAGGTTAAAGCATCAAAGATCATTATTTAATAACCCAACAAGGAAGCACCAAGGGGAAGCCCCGTATCATACCACAAAAAGACAAAAATCCCAGTTGATAAGCTCGCTCTTTTTTTCCTTCAGCCCATATCTCCAACTTCTGGGCACTAATTAATCCTTAGGAACCAAATGGCCACAGGACCTTCACAGCCTCCACTAAGCAGAGAGGAAAGGTTCTCAGGGCAGAGTGCAGACTTTCATCTGCCTGTGAGCATGTAAACCACACTCATCAACTAGAGTTGCCTCAGATATCAGGCAAAGTAACACACACCATCCCTATGTCAAAGGCATCATGGAAAAAAAGCAAGTATCTCCTCTGAGGCAGATTAAGAAGAAATGAATTGAAATTTCATTGATAACCACATGGCCCAAATTAGTCTCTCATAATTGTCAGTGAGAGTCTTAGCAGACTGTGCAGAGCAAGCTGAGGAATGTAAAATGGTATAAATGTAAATAAGTTATATACAAATAGAAATTGCCACTTTCATCGGCAAGTAGCTAAAAGAATATTTTAGCTGAAAAGCCAAGTCTATTGTGTTCAGAAGTAAACACAGAAATGAAATACATAAGATGATCTGTTTGAAGGGTTAATAAAAGCATCTTTTACTATAAAATTTTAAAGGGGGGGGTGGAGTTCCTTCTTGACAGAAATGCCAGCTTTAACCATTGGCCGGCTGGAGAAAACACAAATGACACCTAAGATAACTGGTATAAGCTAAAGTATATGTTTGTTTTTAAAATAACTCTTTAAAAGAACTCCAGTGCAACTCCAAAGTCAGTCATTCTTACTAGCAATCTTTAAAAAAAAAAAAAAGCATTATCAGCAATGGCTCTATAAACATTAATTACCCATGCTCCTTTCTGACATGTGCCTCTCTCCCCTAAAGACTATTAAATACAGCCCCTTCAGCATAAAAGGGGATTTCCCTTGCGGCTCAGCTGGTAAAGAATCTGCCTGCAATGTGGGAAACTTGGGTTCAATCGCTGGGTTGGGAAGATCCCTCGAGAAGGGAAGGGCTACCCACTCTAGTATTCTGGCCCGGAGAATTCCATGGGCTGTATAATCCATGGGTTCGCAAAGAGCAGAACACGACTAAGCAACTTTCACTTTCACTCAGTGTGTAAGAACGGACTACCTTGGAAGGTAAACAGGGCTTCTATAATGCTTTATAACACTAAACTGATGTAACGCTGCAATGTCCCCATGGGCTCATCTGGTGACACTACCAAAGTCAAAGTGTCAATATTTTTCAGTCACCTAGGCTGAAACTTGGTCTTAGAAATCATCTAATACAGTTGTTTTCAAACTGTTCTAAAAACTGTGGAATCCTTCCTCCTTTTAAAAGAAAAAAAGTTCCCATCAGATGTCCTTCTACCTTCTTTTTGCCTCATCCTACTAAAAAGATACAAAATCACCCATCAGTAAGAACAGATACAGAAAAAGACTTGCAGGTCAGGTCACTGCACCCTACATGTCCACTCTGTGCCCAGTCGAAACAGCTTTCCCCCCATTTCTGTTCTTATTCACAAGCCAACCAGGAGGCTACTCTACAGAATCCTGGGACTCCAGGTAAATAGAGCTTGGGAAAAAAAATCACTGATCTGGTTCAATCTTTCACTTTACAATTAAAAGCAAAATGAGAGGCAGTATGGGATAACTAAAAAGGAGACCATGGAAGAAACGTCAGTTCTGTTCCAAGCCCTTGCTAGGTGTGGACCTTGAGCAAATCTCTTAAACTCTTTAAACTTCCTCATTATAAAATGGGAGTAATCATATCTTTGCCCAGTATTTTTTGCAAAATCGTTTTGTGAACAGCAAAGCACTGCTCTGTGCACCATGACATACAGTAAATGCTCACTAACGCATGACTAAACAGCGATGACCTCTGAGCTTGTCCGCTGTTGATGTGCTGAAGGGGGAAAAAAGCCCACATAGGGCTGAATTATAACTTGAGGGCATGTACACTGCTCAGCACCCAACCATTGATTTTTTTACAGTTAAGAATGTCCCCAAGCAATCCATGGTTGAACTCCAGGTCAAATGTAAATACAACCCGATGAAAACAATCTAACCTACTACACTGTACACTAATAAAGCACTGTTTGGGTACATCTCTGCTATGAGCCTTATATTTGGGTGCTGGCCACTTAGTGCTCGGGCTTCTCTCTGGTCACTGAACGACCCACTCGTAGTTTAAAACGAGTCACTGCCATTTCAGCTGCTTAAAGGGTAAGGAGGAAACAGTGAATTTAAGAAGCCAGATAAAAAGAAGGATGGAGAAAATAAAGCCAGAGATAGCATTAAAACAGAGCATGAATGGGAAGAAAATGTGTGTGCGTGTGTGCGTGTGTATTATTCAAAGAATTTCTAAGAGCAATGGAAAGGTTCTTCTCACCAGAAAAAAAAAAGTTGGAAAATACTACCAATGTAATTCTTTTTTCAGAACACAAAAATTACATTTTAAAAGTTGTGTTTATAAGCTCATGCATATTCATAAAATGATTCATTTGGTAGGAACATATAGTCATCCAGAAGCAGTGAAAAAGCTACAGTTTTAAATGTTCAATTTACTCATCTAGACTTAAAGGTTATAGTAGCATTTCTGGAAAACATATTACTCATCACTGCTCTAACTATACATCTCTGTATAGAAAACATGGAAAACAGGGTGGACTAGTAGTACACAAGTTTGTCACTGACAATGGTTAAAAAGTCAAACCACATGAGAAAAGAGCATGGAACTCTGTTACCAGCTGCATAGTTCATCATCCTGGAAATTTCACATCACAGACCGTAAGCACACGGACTACTTTCAGGGAAGGCTGTTTTCTGGCAGCCTGACTCACCCTACCCCATCTTCAGTGTCTAAACGTGACGAGACAATGCAAAAAAGTAAGCAATAGGTCAGTAATGCAACCAAATCAGAGCAAAGCAAGGTAAACTGATCTGGTAATTGATGGGCATGTCATTCCTAAGTTCTGAGTAATTCTCCTCTACTTCAATGAAGACAGCACACTACACACATGCAACCTGAATGTATAGGATGCTATTACTGATAATAATGTCAACTAAAATTTAGAGAATTTACTGTTTAGAAAGTACAAATATTAAAAAACTGAAACCCAAAGAAAGGAAATTATGAAGACACTAAGAAATAATGGTAGGACTCAAAGTCAAGGGCTATGACTCTAAATTCTGTAATTTTCCTTAAACTATTTTTCATTTATCAACATGAAATCTTTCATTCATGAAACCTTTCATTCACTCATTCATGAAACCTTTCATTCACTCATTCATGAAACCTTTCATTCACTCATTCATTCATTCCTTTATCTAGTGAAGAAATATTTATTCAACATCTGTATGTTGCACACTATTCTCTTTCTAAGGAAACAAAAAGCATACGTCTGCTTAGGCGGTAAGGAAGTGTATGTTGCAACCTAGCATAATTGTCCAGGAAAGATTAACCCGTTAAAAAAAGATGCCAGCGTAAGAAGTGGCAAACAGAAATGGATATGTGGCACAATGGGAACACAAATGAGGAAGCCCTTAACTCTTCCTATAGAGAGCAAGAAAGAGGCCCATAGGGAGTTCTAATGCTGCCTGAATCTTGGACCATGAAAGAAGTCTAGCCAGCAGATAAGGAGAGAGGGGACATGTCAGAAAATAACAACACAATGGGCAAAGGCATAAAGGCCAGAAAATTCATACATAATATCGTGAGGGAACCAGCTCAGCAAGTGCGTGTCTGTGGGTACTCAGCTGTGTCCCATTCTTTGTGACACCATGGACTGTGGCCCCCCAGGCTCCTCTGTCCTTGGAATTTTTCAGGCAAGAAGACTGGAGCGGGCTGCCATACTCAAGGGGATCTCCCCAACTCAGGGACAGAACTTGCCTCTCCTGCATCTCCGGCCTGGACAGGCAGATTCTTCACCTCTATACCACCAGCTCAGCATGACTGGGAGCCATATCAGGCACCACTAGCAAAGAAGACGGAAAACAGGCAAGGGCCATGGCAACCAAGACCAAGCTCACTGATGGGATACTAAGGAAAATGGGCTTTGTTTTACTGGAAATAGAAGACAGTGAAGGTGAGTAACATGCTGAGACACAGGCTTTAAAAAGATCAAACTAGTTTTAGTGTAGCGGATGGAACTGAGGGATTAAAGGCCAGAAACAAGCAAATCAGTTAAAACTCTACTGCAGTGGTATAAAAATTGAGTGCACATATTAAGGCAGTAAGGAGAATGAAGAACAGGTAACACATTAGAGATCTAATTTAGAAACAGAATCTTAAAATTTAGTGACTTGCAAGAAGTGGCCAGGCAAGGCTTCAGAAATAATCTAGGCTAACTCTCAGATTTCTGGCTTATACTTTTGATGAAGAAGTTGTCTTAGTTAGATAAATAATGAGTTCCGCTTTAGATAACTGAATTAAGTCTGTGATATCTATGTAGCATAAGGTCAAGATGTCCAGGACACAGGTAGAAACTGGGCCCTAAAACTCAGAAGACATACAGGATTTAGCAGTCATTTGGGAGTAAGTTGCTCTTGAAGACATGGACCTATTGCCGGTTAGCCTGGAAAGAATATAGAGAGAGGAGACGAAGAAGAGAACATTAAGGAACTCTACGAAGAAGAGCAGATATGAGGGGACATACACTGAAACAATATTTCTGTAACGTATTCTGCATTTGGTAGTGTGTAGTTTTCAAAGGTCTCTTAAGAAGCACACACCTGAGGACCCAATAATTTCACATGAAAGAGTTTAAGGAAGGAATCAGAAATCCGGACAGTGGTTCAGGAAAAAAAAGTTCATCATAGGATTATTTACAACAGCAACAGAATGAAAATATTTGGGGGCTTCATAAAAAGACAGATTTATTATAAAGCAAAACATGGATACAGAAAGGAAAAAGGAAAAGCTTGATGAGCTAATAAGGTGACCGTTCTTGTAACTGACACCTGGGTCAAGAAACAGAAGGCTGCCAGCCGGCCCAGGAGCTTCTCTTTGTGCAACATCCCAATCAAAACCCTTCTCTGTCCTCCAGAGCGCCCACTACTCTGACCACTACTCCTGATGATCACCGTCACAGTAGTGGGTACTCTCTATCTGCTCCTTGTCTCCTAACAGTTTAATTACTCAAATGTGCATTTCTAGACAATATTGTTTAATTTGGCAAAATATTTTAAATATATAAGAGAGGAATGGTCAAGTACACTGTAGTACATCCATATAATGAGTGTTAAAGCTATTTAAAATTATATTCATAGATAATTTTCAGTGATACAAAAAAAAACTCACATTGGTTGAAAAGAGCAGGACACAGCCCCTATATTCAGTTAACTATGTAAAATTAAAATGCACAGAATAAAAAAAGAAAAGGGTATAAAACACAACAAAATGTCAGGGGAAGTTATATACGGGGAGCAAGATCACTTGTGTTTTTTGCTTTCTTCTTTAGCCTTCCTTTTTGCATGTACCAAATTAAATAATGTTCATGGATTACTTTTTTCTTCTTTTTAAATGAACTCTTTTTTTAGCATATCTCACTGAGGCGCTACTTTGCAAATCCTGAATGACTAATAATGCTGAACATCTCTTCCAGTACTTATGCGCCATCTGCATATCCTTGTCAGTCAAATGTCTCTTCATGTCTTTTGTCATTTACTAATTGGATTGCTTTTTACTACTGAGTTTTAGAGTTCTTTATATATTGTAGACACTAGTCTTTGTTGGATATGTGGTTCACAAACGTTTTCTCCCAGTCTGTAGTTTCTTTGCTTTCTTCTTTTTTTTCTTTCTTCCCAGTCTTTTCTTTTCTTTTTTTTTGACAGTCTTTAGCAGAGCAAAAGTTTTTTGGTTTTCATGAAATCCAATTTGTCAAATTTTCTCTTTATGAATTCTGCTTTTGATATCAAGTCTGAGAAGTCATTGCCTAGCTCTAGATTCCAAAGTTTTCTCCTGTTCTTTCCCTAAGTTTTTTAGTATTATCCTTGCATTTAAATCTATGATGCATTTTGAGCTAATTTTTACATAATAAATGAAGTTTAAGGCAAAGTTCCTTTTTTTGCTTATGATGTCCAATCGGTTCAGCATCATTACTGAAAATGCTTTCTTTCCTCTACTGAACTGCTTCTGTATATTTGTCAAAAATCAGTTGGGCAATGGGTAACAGGTACAGTGTTTCTTTCTTAGGTGATAAAAATGTTCTAGAATTAGATAGTGGTGAATGTTGTACAACTCAGTGAATATACTAAAAATCACTGAACTGTACACTTTAAAAGGGAAGATTTTTCTGGTTTGTGAGTTATACCTCAATTAAAAAAAAAAAAACCCACTAAAGATAGAGGTATAGGTCCCTATTCTATAATTCCTTGTTCTCTATTCTTTCCACTGATCTATGTCTGTCCCTCCTCCAATATCACACAAACTTAATTACTATGTAAGAAGTACTGAAATCAGATACTGATTCTTCCTAGTTTTTCTTCATATTTAGCTAATCCAGTTCTTCTGTCTTTCCACAGATATTTTATAATAATCTTGTCTATATCTACAAAAAAAAAAATCTTGCCAAAGTTTTATAGGAATTGTAGTAAACTTATATGTCAATTTGAGAAGAACTGACATCTTTATTGTGCTGAGCTTTCCAATCCATAAACACAGTATGTCTCTTCATTTATATACAGCTTTGATTTGTCTCATCAGATTTTGTAGTTTTCAGCATAGAAGCTTTATTAGATATACAGTTAAGCATTATTTTTAATTCGAGAAACTATAAATGATATTGTTTACTTAGTCTTTTAGTAAACTAAACACGTTCTCTATTAGTATAGAGAAGTGCAACTGATTTTTGTGTGTTTAACTTATATCTTGTGACCTTGCTAACACACATATTATTTCTAGGAATTTATCAGTAGATTGTTTTCTACACAGCCAATCATGACATCGGTAGATACAAAGATTTTATTTCTTCCTTCGTGCCCAATATGTCCTTTATTTCTTCTTCTTGCCTTATCGCACTAGGTAGAACTTCCAGCAATATGCTGAAAAAGAGCAATGAGAACAGACATCCTTGACTTATTCCCAATCTTAGGAGAAAAGCACTCCATTTTCACTGTTAAATACAATGGTAGATGTACAGTTTTTTGTAAAAGTTTTCTATCAAGTTGAGAAAGCTGTGCTCTAAAAGGTTGGATCCTTCTAAGATTGTATATATATAAAAGAGCCTGCAACTCATCAAGGGAAAGGTAGCTACTTATTTCTCTCTCTCCCTCTCTTATGTGTATATAGCCAAATAGCACCCTATTAACTTCACAAGGCAAACCATGTACTGTCTAAGCAATCCAGTCAATGGTAAATTATCTACTCTTGACTCTTTACCAATGCTAATTAAATTCAACCATGCTGTTTCCTATCAGGCATTTCCTACCAGCATAGCCTTGTCATAAAGATAAGATAATAACTTTCTGTTTTAAACTGGTAACCTAGATAACTTGAAAAATTAGATTATTAAATATAGTAATGGCAGAAACTATGCCACGCACTGCTTATATTCCTACTGTGCCTTTGTAAGAACCAGAAATAAATAAAGCTACTGATTTAAGTCACTATTTTACGGCATCATTATATAGTTTTTGAAAAAGAAAAGGTCAAATGTTTCAACCTCTTCAGTATGAATTATCATACACTACATCACCATTTAAGTATGCTAGATATTTACAACCTATAGAGAAACAGAGTTTGTTTTCCACTTCTCAAATATTTCATCCAAATAGTACAAATGGGTTTCCTTTTCCACATTTGGTAACAGGAGGCTAGTTGAAAAGGAGAAAAAGCCCCTTTCAAGTAATAACAACTACAGTCTTAAGACAGAGCAAAAATAATAATAAACATTACTTGTCTACTTTTTGTAGATTCCTTAGGAATCTTTCCATTGACTAATATTCTATTAATAGTCTGAAGCATTTAAAATATTCTCTCTCTCATGGCTATCATAAAGTGAGGTGGGGATGGCTCAAAATGAGCAGACTGGCCTCTACTCAGGGAGTGTATGTGTGTGTGTATCCCTTATGCTTTGTACAGACAAGCTATAAAATAAAAAAATAAATGTACACAAAGTCAGGTCCACGTTACAAAACTTCTTACAGTCATTGTTTATTCTGGAAGTCAGACTAAGCCACAAATTAAAGCATTTTTCAAAGACTGTATTTTCAAGCCACTAACTTAGAAATGTTGCATTATATAAAAGTACTCACCCTGTATATGTCAATATGACTGAAAGCAATAAGTATCTATCATTTCAAGTAGGATAGAAGTTATAAATTCCCACCCCAGTGCCAATAACTGGTTAAGTGCTGACTCTTACTTTGAGTTCTTCTAGGCCTAGAATCCCACTGACCCACAGTAATATGCTAAATAAACAATGGGCCTAAAGCTTTACTAGTTCTTGTCACCAAAAAGAAAAAGCTGTATCTACTCCCCAAGTTTCATTTTACTTCTAACTGGAGCACAAACAAAAGCCAAAAGGTAAATTTAAAAAAGGGAAGGGAGCAGGGAATGCCTTTGAGCAATCAAAACTCAAAAAGTTCACGTAACTAAACTCATGCATTATATTTTACATAAAAATTATTATTACATTTCATTTCCACCCCACAGCATATTAAAAGAGGAAAAGCAGAAAAGGGAACCAGGAGAGAAAAATATCTGTTAGAGTATCAGTGAGGAAAGAGACAGCAGAAGTATTACAAAACAGAATTCAACGAAACATTTAGTTCATTCAATTAGTGGGAAAGAGCCCTATACACTTTTAGCACAAAATATCATGTTCATAGTGATGAACCTAAGTTATCAAATAAACTTAAATTATACTCAGTATTTTTTTTAAAGAAAATATCAAATATACATATTAGAAAAGTGTCACTATTAAGCTCATGAGTTACAGATCTTTAGATTAAAGCATGTACTACTGGCTCTGTAACCTTAGACAAGTTACTTAAATTTGCTAAGACTCAGTTTCCTTATATGTAAAATGGAGCTAATAAAACATACCTTACTGAGTTATTGTCTGGTACTAAGAGCAGGGATCACAATAAACTGTGGAAAATTCTGAAAGAGATGGGAATACCAGACCACCTGACCTGCCTCTTGAGAAAGATTTTATTTCTTCTTTCATGCCCAATATGTCCTTTATTTCTTTTTCTTGCCTTATTGCACTAGGTAGAACTGTATGCAGGTCAGGAAGCAACAGTTAGAACTAGACACGGAACAACAAAATGGTTCCAAATAGGAAAAGGAGTATGTCAAGGCTGTATATTGTCACCCTGCTTATTTAACTTAGATGCAGAGTACATCATGAGAAACGCTGGACTGGAAGAAACACAAGCTGGAATCAAGATTGCTGGGAGAAACATCAATAACCTCAGATATGCAGATGACACCACGCTATGGCAGAAAGTGAAGAGGAGCTAAAAAGCCTCTTGATAAAAGTGAAAGTGGAGAGTGAAAAAGTTGGCTTAAAGCTCAACATTCAGAAAACGAAGATCATGGCATCCGGTCCCATCACCTCATGGCAAATAGATGGGGAAACAGTAAAAACAGTGTCAGACTTTTTTTTTTTTGGGCTCCAAAATCACTGCAGATGGTGACTGCAGCCATGAAATTAAAAGACGCTTACTCCTTGGAAGAAAAGTTATGACCAACCTAGACAGCATATTCAAAAGCAGAGACATTACCTTGCCGACTAAGGTCCGTCTAGTCAAGGCTATGGTTTTTCTTGTGGTCATGTATGGATGTGAGAGTTGGACTGTGAAGAAAGCTGAGTGCCAAAGAATTGATGCTTTTGAACTGTGGTGTTGGAGAAGACTCTTGAGAGTCCCTTGGACTGCAAGGAGATCCAACCAGTCCATTCTGAAGGAGATCAGCTCTGGGGTTTCTTTGGAAGGAATGATGCTAAAGCTGAAGCTCCAGTACTCTGGCCACCTCATGCGAAGAGTTGACTCATTGGAAAAGACTCTGATGCTGGGAGGGATTCGGGGCAGGAGGAGAAGGGGACGACCGAGGATGAGATGGCTGGATGGCATCACAGACTCAATGGACATGAGTCTGAGTGAACTCCGGGAGTTGGTGATGGACAGGGAGGCCTGGCATGCTGTGATTCATGGGGTCGCAAAGAGTCGGACACGACTGAGCAACTGAACTGAACTGAACGGAAGAGCAGGACAATTACTAGTCATTTCAGCTACTACTGCCGTCACTATCACTACCACTATTATTCACATTAGAAGCATTTCTGTTACAAATGGTTTTTATGGAGGTATATATGCTCAGTCGTGTCTGACTCTTTGTGACCCCACAGACTGTAGTTCGCCGGGCTTCTCTGTTCATGGGATTTTCCTGGCACAAGTACTGGCGTGGATTGCCATTTCCTCTTCCAGGGGACCTTTCTGGTCCAGGGATCGAAACCGTGTCTCCTGTGTCTCCTGCATCACAGGTGGACTCTTTACCACTGAGCCACTGGGGGTGGCAGGAGGGATAATTACACACAATAAAACACACATGTCAGTATACCTTTTGATGACTTTTGACAAATGTATGCACCCATGTAACCATCACTCCAATCAAGATCTAGGGTATTTCCTCTAGAAAGTTCTCTCCTACTCTTTTCTACTCAATTCCATCCATCTACCCAGAGACAACCACTATTCCAATTTCTGTGACCATCACTTAGTTTTACCTGTTCTATTACAGAGATAAACGGAATCAGAGTATGCAGTTTTTTGTGTCTGCATTCTTTTATTCAACATAAAGTTTTTGAGACTCAAGTTTTCTTTTAATTTACTTTACTAAAATCATTAAAAATTATTCGCTATGAATATACCAAAATTTATTTATCTGTTGGCTGTTTCAACTTTGGGGCTATGATCCACATTTTTTTTAAACCATCAATTCAGTTCAGTTCAGTTGCTCAGTCACATCTGACTCTTTTCGAGCCCATGGACACAGCACGCAGGCTTCCCTGTCCTTCACCAACTCCCGGAACTTGCTCAAACTCATGTCCATCCAGTTGGTGATGCCATCTAACCATCTCATCCTCTGTCATCCCCTTCTCCCACTGCCTTCAATCTTTTCCAGCATCAAGATCTTTTCCAATGAGTCAGTTCTTCACATCAGGTGGCCAAAGTATTGGCGTTTCAGCTTCAGCATCAGTCTTTCCAGTGAATATTCAGGACTGATTTCCTTCAGGATTGACTGGTTTGATCTCCTAGCTAGCCAAAGGAGTCTCAAGCATCTTCTCCAACACCACAGTTCAAAATCATCAATTCTTCAGCACTCAGTTTTCTTTATGGTCCAACTTTCACATCCATACATGACTACTGGAAAAACCACAGCTTTGACTAGACAGATCCTCATTAGCAAAGTAATGCCTCTGCTTTTTAATATGCTGTCTAGATTGGTCAAAGCTTTTTTCCCAAGGAACAAGTGTCTTTTAATTTCCTGGCTGCAGTCAGCATCTGCAGTGATTTTGGAGCCCAAGAAAATAAAGTCTGTCACTGTTTCCATTGTTTCCCCTTCTATTTGCCATGAAGAGATGGGACCAGATGCCATGATTTCATGTTTTTTTTGAATGTTGAGTTTTTTGTGTTTTGTTTTTTAATTTACTCCCATGGCTCTTTTTATTTTTTATTTTTTAAATTTTATTTTTACTTTATTTTACTTTACAATACTGTATTGGTTTTGCCATACATCGACATGAATCCACCGCGGGTGAATGTTGAGTTTTAAGCCAGCTTTTCCACTCTTCTCTTTCACTTTCATCAGGAGGCTCTTTAGTTCCTCTCTGCTTTCTGCCATGCGGGTCGTGTCATGTGCCTATCTGAGGTTACTGATATTTCTCCCTGCAGTCTTGATTCCAGCCTGTGCTTCACTGAGTCCGGCTTTCACAAGATAGGGTATATAATTAAGATTCATTTACCAGTAGTATTCACTGTACAGAATCTTACCAATAATAAGAGAAGCATTAAAATATAAAATGCGGATATTTCAAGGCTTGTAGAGGGCTCTGTAATGATTAAATTATATTTCTCAATAAATATATAATTGAGATTTCATTTACTCACACAGCAATCTTTCATCATATATGATGGATAATTTTTAACTCTGCATATGATAAAATCCTCAACACTACAAATAAATTAAAATCCTGTACTAAACAGGAGGAACTTCCTTTTCCTGTCAACTCAGGTTGACTCATCTGATGGAGAACTTCAGCAACAGTCTTATATGATATTCAAACTCCTGATACAGATCTAAATGATTTTCTACCCAAAAAAGGATGGTTCCCATCCATGCCTAGTACTGCTGACTGCAGCTATGTATTTTTGCCAGTGTCCTTTAATGTTGGTTTACAAGAATGAACCTTATTTCATGGGATGAGAGAGAAGCACATGTTTAAAGAATTCATCTCTTCTCTCCGACATAAACCACAGCAGGATCCTCTATGATCCACCTCCCAGAATACTGGAAATAAAAGCAAAAATAAACAAATGGGATCTAATTAAAATTAAAAGCTTCTGCAAAACAAAGGAAACTATAAGCAAGGTGAAAAGACAGCCTTCAGAATGGGAGAAAACAATAATAGCAAATGAAGCAACTGACAAACAACTAATCTCAAAAATATACAAGCAACTCCTGCAGCTCAATTCCAGAAAAATAAACGACCCAATCAAAAAATGGGCCAAAGAACTAAATAGACATTTCTCCAAAGAAGACATACAGATGGCTAACAAACACATGAAAAGATGCTCAACATCACTCATTATCAGAGAAATGCAAATCAAGACCACCATGAGGTACCATTACACACCAGTCAGAATGGCTGTGATCCAAAAGTCTACAAGCAATAAATGCTGGAGAGGGTGTGGAGAAAAGGGAACCCTCTTACACTGTTGGTGCAAATGCAAACTAGTACAGCCACTATGGAGAACAGTGTGGAGATTCATTAAAAAACTGGAAATAGAACTGCCTTATGGCCCAGCAATCCCACTACTGGGCATACACACCAAGGAAACCAGAATGGAAAGAGACACGTGTACCCCAATGTTCATCGCAGCACTGTTCATAATAGCCAGGACATGGAAGCAACCTAGATGTCCATCAGCAGACGAATGGATAAGAAAGCTGTGGTACATATACACAGTGGAGTATTGCTCAGCCATTAAAAAGAATACATTTGAATCAGTTCTAATGAGGTGGATGAAACTGGAGCCTATTATACAGAGTGAAGTAAGCCAGAAAGAAAAACACCAATACAGTATACTAACACATATATATGGAATTTAGAAAGATAGTAATGATAACCCTGTATGTGAGACAGCAAAACAGACACAGATGTATAGAACAGACTTTTGGACTCTGTGGGAGAGGGAGAGGGTGGGATGATTTGGGAGAATGGCATTGAAACATGTATACTATCACATAAGAAACGAATCGCCAGTCTAGGTTCGGTACAGGATACAGGATGCTTGGGGCTGGTGCACTGGGATGACCCAGAGAGATGATATGGGGAGGGAGGTGGGAGGAGGGGTTCAGGATTGGGAACTCATGTACACCCGTGGCGGATTCATGTCAATGTACGGCAAAACCAATACAGTATTGTAAAGTAAAAAAATAAATAAATAAATAAATTTAAAAATAAAAAAGAAAGAATTCATCTCTTTAGTCATTCTTAAATAATTAACTTTACTCATTCTTAAATAACTTTTGTACAGCGAAAACCCATGTTCTGGCTGATAATAATAATGCAATTTCTCTCAACAGAAATACATTCTAAGTCAACTCAGGGAAGAAATTCTGCCACTCTAGTGAAGACCCTATCCTCCCTGAGTTTAGACAATGACTAGGGCTTCCCAGGTGGCTCAGTGGTAAAGAATCCACCTGCCAGTGCAGGAGACGAGGAGACAAGGATTTGATCCCTGGGTTGGGAAGATCTCCAGGAGGAGGAAAAGGGGACCCACTCCAGTATTCTTGCCTGCAAAATTCCACGGACAAAGGAGCCTGGCAGGCTATAGAGTCCATGGGGTCACAGAGTCAGACACAACTGAACACTCATGCACACAGGCTTGGAACTAGTTATCTAAAGACAGTGGTTTTCAAAATATGTTCAAAAAACATCAGGATTTAGCAAACATTTACATTACTTTCACTTATTAAATAAACTGTAACTATGGGCTTTCTTGTGGCTCAGATGGTAAAGAATCTGTCTGCAATGCGGGAGACCCATGTCCAATCCCTGAGTTAGGAAGAGCCCCTGGAGAAGGGCATGGCAATCTACTCCAGCATTCTTGCTTGGAGAATCCCATGGACAGAAAAGTCTAGCAGGCTACAGTCCATGCGGTCGCAGAGTCAAACACAACTGAAGTGACTTAGCACACACAGGACAACTATTTCTTCAATAACAAAGCTGCACACAGATGTGTTATATGCCAACTGTAATAAAATGGAAACAAGCTCCAGGCAATTTCACCTTCCAGGTTAACTTGCTTTTGTGAAGGACTCAAAACAAGGCTTCTCCAGCCATTTCCGTCCACTTACTGAATGTTCTTCTTACTCAGGACTGTATACACCCACTTATGTAAAGTGATTCTAGCACACACAGAGGCTGCACTCCTAACTGTCAGGCAACACTGCCTCAGCACATGCTCTACGTGACGTAACATGACTGTTACAAAATAAGTGAATCTATAACGTAAAGGTTTGGGTCCTTGTGTCCTACTTTTACATTTATGATAGCATTATCATAAGCTTTTGGGCCATCCCAGTGGCTCGGTGGTAAAGAATCTGCCTACAATGCAGGAGACTCATGTTTGACCCCTGGTTCAAGAAGATCCCTGGAGAAGGAAATGGCAACCCACCCTAGTACTCTTTGCCTGGCAAATTCCACGGACAGAGGAGTCTGGAAGGCTACAGTCCATGGGGTCACAAAAGAGGCAGACATGACTTAGCAACTAAACAACATCATCATAAGCTCCTAATCCTTCTTCAATCACTTAATGTTTGTGGTAAGGTAATAATCAACCATATCAATGAGCCATATCAAAATATGATTTAAATTCTGGGATTTAAGAAAAATAATAATGGATGTAACAAGACTGATCATATTCAAGGCAAGTTTGACAACTGGTATTAGAAACCAATGCCAACCAATTCTTCAACCACTATCAAATACATTGATAACACACTATATTATGAAATGATAACATCTCCTATCAATAAATAAGATAATAGCAATTTGTCACTGAAAAGCACCTTTTACAGCAAGAAAAAGTATATATCTCAGCTTGATATATTTAATGAAACAAAATCTTATACAATCAATTTGTGATCCCTGTTAAGTTATGACATAGTTGGAGGGTGGGGAGCAGGGAAAAGTAAGCATAAAAAGAAAGCTTGATATTACTGAGAGGCAGAGAGAGCATTCAAATAAAATTTAATTCTAACAATGAAAATATCACACCATTGTTCAAGATAAGTTTTTACAACGAACAGGAATAACTAGTACACACTCTAAAGGAAAAGCTTATTAAATCCTAGGTGGCGCTAGTGGTAAAGAACTCGCCTGCCAATGCAGGAGACATTAAGAGACGCAGGTGGAATCCCTGAGTCAGGAAGAAACCCTGGAGAAGGGCACGGCACCCCACTCCAGTATTCTTGCCTGGAGAATCCCACGGACAGAGGAGCCGGGGTGCTACAGTCCAAGGGGTCGCAAACAGCTGGACACGACTGAAGCGACTTAGCATTCACATATGCTACTAACACTGTAAAGAAGTTTATTTGATTATTACAGTACTGTTTAAATATGATTAGAACCATTATTAGAAAATAAGATATTAGAGGAAAATATCTACAATATCTGAACAACTGAATGGCTAAAATTATGTGAAATTTTTACACTTTAACTAAGCAAGGACATGGAAAATGTTGGAAATTTACAGTTTTTTAAATAATAGGTTCATGCAAGCAATGATGAAAAGGGCTTATCTGTAAAACATCATATACAATAGGAGGGGAAAAATTAAGCAGTAGTTAGATAACTTTTTACTATGCCCTCAGATAAGCTGGTTAAAACATAATGAGAATGTACTAGTGTAAATAAAATAATGACAGGAAAAACTGTAGTAGTGGCTCTTATAAAAAGCTATTACCTAAATATAGTTTAAGTAAGAACGGCATGCTCCATAGACCAGCATGAGCTGTTAAGAAAATGCCAGTATGATTCAAACTATTCATTTATTAAGGCATGGTCTTTACACTGCAGCTGCCAAGTCACTTCAGTCGTGTCCGACTCTGTGCGACCCCATAGATGGCAGCCCACCAGGCTCCCCCGTCCCTGGGATTCTCCAGGCAAGAACACTGGAGTGGGTTGCCATTTCCTTCTCCAATGCATGAAAGTGAAAAGTGAAAGTAAAGTCGCTCAGTCGTGTCTGACCCTCAGCGACCCCATGGACTGCAGCCTACCAGGCTCCTCCGTCCATGGGATTCTACAGGCAAGAGTACTGGAGTGGGGTGCCACTGCCCTCTCCTGCAGACTTCACAGTTATTTGCAAGTATATAATGAGTTCTAGAATCTCTTTTTTCATTCTGAGAAATTGGTTAGTCCTATTATAAATAGTTCAAATAAAGCCCACTCCTCAAAACAAATTAAGGGTAGGAGGAGAAGGGGAGGACAGAGAATGAGATGGTTGGATGGCATCACTGACTTAATGGACATGAGCTTGAGCAAACTTCGGGAGATAGTGAAGGACTGGGAAACCTATCGTGCTGCAGTCCATGGGGTCGCAGAGTTGGACATGACTGAGCTACTGTAACAACAACCATTTCAGAGCAATACAAGCACAGTAATGGTTAAGGGCATTAGATTTGAGCCTTATCTCTGTCACTTACCTGTAAACTCGGTATTGGATACTTTAACTCACTGTGCTTCAGTTTTTTCATTTGTAAAGTAGATATGAAATGTTTGTTGTAGAAATCAATACATGTAAAGCTCCCACCAGGAGTATAGGGCTTGAGTTAGGGTTAGATGTTGCTGTTGCTGTTAGGCAAAGTGCTCTAAACTTTTTCTTTTACCATTTACAAGGACTTTTCTGTGTAAATCAGGATTTCTTTTGATACTGTGCAACAAAACAAAACACAAAAATAACCTAGAGCTCCATGAAGGGCAAGGCATTGGTGGTTTGATGGCATAATAGAATTCTCGCTTCCCCTAGTAGAGCTCATCAAACACAGACTGACTTTCTTAAACATTCGGCAAACTTATAAACAGATTTATACTAATTTATCAGTTTCACACTGATTAGGGCTCCAGATAAAAATTTATTTACAAAACCTCAGACTAGGTCAAGGAGCTCAGGATAGAAATTTTGGCTATAAAAATGTTTTTTGAGAAAGCAACCCAATCAGAAGTGGTCTTACACTCAGCTTTTAAAATATCTGATATAGATAACCGTGTTAATTCACCCAAACTTAAAACTGCATGCTCCAAGGTGAACCTATTTTCAAAAGAATAAAACACTTCAAAAAATGTTTTGGAGGGAAAAAAAGACAATGAATTATTTTCCTCTCTGGTCTGTGAAAAACAAGATAATCCTAGTAAGGGAGGTGTGTGAGGCTCGAATAAGAGAATTGTTTTCAGTGAGAGAAGAGAAACAATAAAGAAAAAAATACAAAATTAAAAGGGAAAAATAAAGCAATGTTATGTGTATTTACCACAATTTAAATTTTTAATTAAATCAAAATAAATTATCTTCCATGACACCATGCAGAGCAGACAACTGTACTTCCCTAAAATCCAAAAATCCATTATTTTTGTATAATACAGAAACAGGAAATAAAATTTTCAAAAATGATAAGGTAATTAATTGCTCCTCATAAAAACACAAAGAATATGTAAGTTGTGTTTTCCTGAAAGTTGAGATACTGTGATATGAAGACATTTTGCAAACTGTTCTCAGAAAAAAATAACTGTAACAAAAGGAAACATGGAAGCTATGGGGACTATCTGTGGGTTCATGGGCTCTTACAAAACTTTGGAAGGTCTACTCTGATTCTACTTACAGAAGAGCTAGCATTCTGACTCTACTTATAGAAGATCCAGAGCTCTTGAAGGAAGAAAAGCCTTAAAAACTAAGGTAGCAATCATCATGGGAAATATTTTAGGAAATAACTTGAGGCTTGTGTTTTCCCCACAATTTTTTAGAGGGAAGAAAAAAAAAAAATGAAGATCTAACTATATCTTCTCAAGAGCTCAAAATAGTTTCTTTAAAGTAGAATTTTGGATTTTTCTCCCCTAACAAAAATATCATATTTTGTCATTATGCCATCACAGGCAACTTGTATTAATGTAGCATTAGTTCCTTCAGAATTGTTACATGCCACCAAGCCAAAGTCAGCACAGAAAATATACTAAATGATTGTTTGGCAAAATAGTTAGAGCTCCCAACAAGGCAATGACAAACAAAAAAATAATTCTTATGAAAGTTGGGGTATTACATAAAAGTATGCAGATTCCTTTTAAATGTGAAACCCCTAATTCATTAAGAAATAAATCCCTTAGAAGAAAATTCAGAGCACCATATCAACCAGGTCATTCACTTCTAACGTTACAAGGTGAGTGCAACAAAATTAAAATGTGTTTTATACAATATTAACCAGTCATGTAAGATCTTCATTTCAAATGTCTGCTTGTTTACCTGCTTCTGTCTTTAAAATATTTGGTGATAAAAATTAAAGCAAAGTAAAGGATACGATCATTTTCTCTCCAAACCAAAAAAACCCACTCAAGTACTTCTCTAGGAAGACTTTGCCGCCCAGAATCTTGGTTATGTCTATGGCAAAAGAGATAATGGCTTTTATCAAGGCCATAGGCAAACACCACGTGGCCCAAAAAGTCTGAAATGTTCTAAAGGCTGTTCTTGCCATCTGAGACACAAGAAAACTTCCCAGGGTAAACCCAGGGAAAAGCAAGGGTCACTATAAAATGTATGCTGTAATTGCTGTTGTTTAGTTGCTAAGTCAACCCCATGGACCCCATGGACTGTAGCTCACCAGGCTCCTCTGTCCATGGAATTTCCCCAGCAAGAATACTAGAGTGGACTGCCATTTCCTTCTCCAGGGTTTCCTCCCGACTCAGGGATTGAACCTGCATCTTCTGCACTGGCAAGCGGATTCTTTACCCGTGAAACACCAGAGAAGCCCCATAAAGTGTATAGGGAAAAATAAACTAGTAACAGCTCTTGTCCTCAAGCAGCTTAACATTAACAATAAAAGTCAACTACAAGAGATAACACAAAGCAAAACAAGATTAATTGCCACATGACTCAGAGACAGTTAAGCGAGTTCAAAGGAGGGAACAGATCACCTGAGCCAGAATAAACAGAAAGCTCCCCTAAGGCTGGAAGTGTTCAAGCAAGGCGATGGGCAGAAGTTCTTAGAAGGAGGAAGGCCACTGAGGCACTGCCTCCACTCCTGACAGAGAAGGCTACACTCAGTGTGGACTGACACCTTTTATCACCATTACCAACTAATATGAATGAGGATGGAAAAGACACCTAACTGATTTCCAGGTTCCTGCCACTCCCAAATAATACAGCAAGCGTCAAGACCTAAAGTGGGTACGACAAACTTCAATGACTCAGCTTAGGACCAGCTGTAAATGAAGTTCTGGTTAAACAGAACAACTGCCTGCTTTGAACTTGAATCCTCTGTCAGTAGGGTAATTGCCCTAGATAGACATCTTCCAAGGCAAGGCAGAAACTGACAAAGACAAGACAATCAAGCAAAAGGAAAAAAAAGCAAGCCAAACAACAGGACCACCACAGAGCAGTAATTCAAACGCTGCCTTGGTTGCTCTGCCAAGAACAAGTTAATTCCTATGCTAAATACCTTTCCTCTGTTTTCACATGGTTTCTCAAATGCTGAATGCATCAACAAATCCTGCCACTTAAGAAGTTCTAAAAAGTTTTATGATTTCTCTTTTTTGTTGTGTATTATGTGACTGAGATCTGTTTTGTTTAAAATTCTGAATCAAAAGAAAGCAGTAAACCTTAGCCAGAATAATTTATACCAGATATGTGAATTTACATTTCAGACAAAATTTTTTAAAACAGAAACATCCTGTCTAGGGACTCTCCTTATAATATTATTGACCTGACTTGGCCTCAAGACCACCTTTTCCCTTTCCAAGCACAATCTTCCTGTTTTCTCAGCCTCATGTGAACCTGCTCAACTAAACAAAGAACCACTCAAAGTAAACTGCACAGAACACCAACTTCAATAATTTATAGCCAAACCAACACACCCCTGGCTTGAGTCTAGAATAAACTACTACAAGATTCTTTACTTACAATGACTCTCCATTCCTCTTATCTTTACTAATAATCTCATATTTCTTCCCTATACATGAATCAAAACTAAGATTCTTTGAAATATCTCACACATTCACACAGAATCACTCAGGTCAGAATCACCTAGGCTCTACGTTGACACTACGGCAATTCTCAGCACAGGAAGGTGACTCTTGAGGGTATTAAAAAAAAAAAAAAGCATAATCGACAAAATAAATCTTATTTGATAAATAAAAAGATACCCATTGTCTTCATATTATAGACACCAAAAATAAAGCTCAACAATGAGAAAATATTCAGAACAAACTCAATTTAAGACAGGCTTGCCATCCATATATGATATTTGTAGGTACAATGTCACTAGAATTTTTAATATATATCATAAACAGAAATGTTTTCTCTTCTCAGCAGTTTAATTTTGATAATTTTTATTATAAGAAGTAAGGCCATTTTGGGCTTCCCTGGTGGCCCAGTGGCTAAAAATCCATCCTGCAATGCAAGGGACACTGGTTGGACCCCTGGTCTAAGATCTCATGTACAGCAGGGCAACCGAGCCTGTGGGCACCACTACTGAAACCTGAGTACCAGAGAGCCCGTGCTCTGCAACAAGAGAAGCCACTGCCATGAGTAGACCACACACTGCAATTAGAGAGTGGCCCCTGCTTGACACAACTGGAGAAAGCCTGCGTGCAGCAATGAATACCCAGCACAGCCAAAAATAAAATATTTTTTTAAAAAACAAGGCCATTTTGTAATTACTTCAAAATACTCATGGAATTTTCCAGGCAAGAATACTGGAGTAGGTTGGCATTTCCTACTCCAGAGGATATTCCCAACCCAGGAATCAAACCCCACATCTCTTGTGTCTCCTGCATCGGCAGGAGGATTCTTTACCACTGAGACACCTGGAAAGCCTACAAAAGGCAATAAGGCATGAGATTTTCATGTCTGTCAAAAGGGCTGATGAAAGCACTGAAAATTTCTGATCAATGACTAGAGCCACAAGCTGAGTAACATAGCCCAGTATCTCCCACAAAAAGTGAATTTACTGAATATGAAAAATGTTGGAATTTAATACTTTGAGGCTCTTAATCTAGTGTTCATTTATTTGCCCTGAGATAGAGAACAAATAACTTAAATGTTGGACTATCAGCTTCCGCAAATCAGAAAATAAAACAGTGTGAAGTAAAAAAGAAAAAAGAAAATCATAAAAGACAGATCTATTTACTACTTTGAAATCTGGAGGTCTAAGTTCAAAGGGACTTTTTTTTTTAAGAGAGAAGTAGCTAGTTTTACATTAAGTTAAACTTCCTGTTTTATAACTAGTATCAGTTGACAATATGTTCTGGGCACCAGGCTAAGTGTTTTCCATGATTATCTGATTTAATTCTCATAAAAACACTAATGAAGTAGCTACTGCTATTTTACAGAGGAGAAAAATGAGGTTTAGAACGGTTAAGAAACTTGCTAAACTAATAAATTAGGAAGTTGAAACTCCCATACAGGTATCCAGACTCCAAAGCCAGGACTCACCACTATTCAGTTCACAAAGAAGGCAGCAGTCTCTAGCAGAGCAATGAATCTTCTTGGCTATAAATAACATCCTGCATCTCCGCACACACTCATCTCTACCACTCCCTTGACCCACCTCACTCTTGCTAACTGTTCTTAGTCATTTAGAACTTCTTACATGGCTAGATAAATGTCAACTTCAAAAAGGCAATAACGAAAGTAACAACAATTTTGAAACACAGCTGATGGGACTCTTCCATCAGCCTGCACATTCATTCATTCATTCAAATATTCACTGAGGACCTACTTACTATAGGAAGCAGTGTTATGTTGTGATTAAGGGCATGAGATTGCTTAGGGCATTAGATTCCTGGCTCTATCACTAACTTAATATGTGATTTTGAGTAATTTACTCTACCTCTCACTGTCTTAGCTGCCTCATCTATAAAATGAGGATACCTATAGGACTGTAGTAAAGATTGATCACATACCATTAGCTTGTATTATCACACTCTGTGTGGGAGATAGTTAAGCTAGGAGCTATGGATGATACAGGTGGTATAGAATGGCATGCCCTCTCTTCTCAAGCTTGCAAAATATCTGCATAAATAACCACAGACAAATCTGTAAATATCACTACAGGTATTAATAAATAAATGCCGTCCAAGGAAGGAGAGATTATTTCTAGCTAAAGAGATCAGGGGAGGTCTAATGGAAGAGCTAGCACTTTGGCTAGACCTTAATATAAAGGTAGAGAACATTCCAAGCACAGAATATAATCATGGAACAGTAAAGAAATTGAGCTTCAGTGAGGAATTATCATGGGTGAGTAGCGGTGAATAAACCTCAAAATGTAGGTAAGATCAGGGTCCAATTATCAAGAGACCTGAAACTCAAAGAAGGAGTTCAAGTAAATACTATCATATTTTAAAATGTAAACTAGTATTAATATTCCCTTCAAGTGGGATACACAAATGGAAATGAGAGAGCAGAGAATTTATTCCCCTAATTGAGGGGTCAGGGGGTGATGATGGAGAAATGGGAAGTGGAAAAAAATTACCAACGCAAGTAAGAGGAGCTATATAAACCCAGGCTTACAGGTAGCACAATTATATATACATATCAGCTTTTTTCAAACTGTACTGTGGTCAACCAAATTTGAGAAAAGCCACACGCTCCACCCCATTTCTCTCTTCAGTGATTCACAAGGCACACTAGTATTTTAAGAACTCTCAGATGTCCTACAGCAAAAAAGCAGACTAATTTTGTTCACTATTATATTTTATTGTGGAGCCCTACTAGTCCTCCAACTTACCTGATGATTCTTTTCCTCCTAGAACATGTATTTAAACATTGAGGGACACTAATGCTCCCCTGAGCTTATTTTGGAAAACTGGGATACTAAGTATCTGGTAAAGTGGGGTGGGATCACAAGAGAAGAGAAAGAAGACATCTTGCAGCTCCACAATCACTTTCAGAAAGACCATCACACACTATTCTAGAAGTCTCCCTTACTTGTTTTATCTTAAGTTGCAAATAAACCAACTCAAGAAGTCCCATGAGCATCATACTTTTTTTTTTCCTACCTTGAGAACAACAAAAATTTTTACTATAACCCAACAACAGTACAACTCAAATTAACTTTTAATTTCCTTGCCCCTAGAATTTTATAGACGTATTTTCCTTTCCCAATCCCCACCCTCCCAAAAGAGAAAGACTGTTCATGCCTACTCTCAGGTCTTTCTAAGCTTTTTCTTTCCAATTTACCATTCTCTAGTCTTTCATCCACGAGCAATTTTCCCTTTACAGGCCCACTTCTGTCCTATATACCTCTCTCCTCTTTATTTCGCCCAGGTAATTGTTGAAATTATTATCTTGTGCCTTTGGGCTCTCAATATGATCAGAGAATGTGTTCAACATAGGACTTCCCAGATAGCACAAGTAGTAAAGAAACTGCCTGCAGGAGATGCAAGAGATGAGGGATTGATCCCTGGGTTGGGAAGATCCCCTGGAATAGGAAATGGCAAGCCACTCCAGTATTCTTGCTGAGAAAATTCCACGGATAGAGAAGCCTGGTGGGCTACAGTCCATGGGGTCGCGTAAGAGCCAGACATGACTGAGCATGCAGGCATGGCAGGGATGACAGACAGGAGAAGCAGATACTACAGTTTCACCATTCCAACCCCGAGCAGACACTGCCCATCCACCACAGCACTCCTTCCCACTAAATCCACAGTGCTCTCCACAGCTATTTCCAATCTCCTGAAAGTGACACTGATTTACAGACAGGTTCCACAGTTTCCATCTGCATGCTTTAGATTCTATCTGCTCAAGTGTGAAATGCACTAGCAAACACAACTTACAGGTTAGAAAAGAAACACAGATTGTCCTGAGGCTCGGGTGGTGTCTTCCTGCACATCTACATGAGTCTGGGTTTTAAAAGTCAGTATCTGCATCAGAAGCACTTAAGGTACAACCTAGGGCCTTACCAGAACAGTACCATGACCCGGAACCTCCCTCCACTTAACACACCTAAGGATGAATGAAAACAAGGAGGATAAACTTTGAAATGATTTTGAAACATTTTACCTTCTAGGAGGCTTTCCTCTACCATGACTAACTGAATGTTTTCCATAGTATGTATTTCATTATCATTTCTCCCTGAGTTGAAGTTCATCTAAACATGTAATTAAGGAAAGCCAGTTGGCAAATATGGTCTAAGAGCAAGCCCTCTTTTAAAATAATTAACATCAGTCTCTGTCCAACTAAAAATGTGGAGTGCAGCAGCGTGAAGGAAAATATAAGATTCCTTCAGTGATGGCACATCACTAAGCTAATTAAGTAAAAAAAAAAACTGTTTACTTAGTAGCCACCAAATTCTATAAGGAAAATAACTGTTGGTGTAATTATGCAGTTTTGTATCTCATTAACTACTACAGTGGAAGATTACCTATTGTGCAACAATTATATCTGGTAAACCTATGAAATCTGAAGCTACCATCATAAAGTCGTGTTTATACAGCTCTTTAGAACAGTAAATCTTTTTTTCCCTTTTAAAACTAAGATATGCCCACAAGAGTCCACCAAACACTCTATATTCAAATCACAAATCACTTCCTTGATCAGAGTTTCTCTCAGCTGGGAAACTGGAGAAACAGGAGAAGCTTTTGATTCAGCAAAAAGCCTTGCATCCTGCCTCACCAAGATGCCCTGAAACAACGCTAGAAACTACATAAAGTCTAATAACTTTAATAAAAGACAAACAGAATGGAAAAGGGAAACAGGCAGTTTCTAAACTGCAATCCACTTCTACTTTTTCCATCTCAATATTAAATCCATACTTATCATATAAACAAAAACCTATTACCAAGTAACAGTAAAGGGAAACGTCAGTCCTCAGCACCTCAGCCTGGGTTCCTATACTGTCCCCTCAACACGGTGAGGTTTAATAAAAATTTTAAAATAATACTGAAATCTATCTTATATTCAACTCATAACCAAGAGTAACAACACTACCACTCAGACAGCCAACTCCAAGTGACATTTTCATGGGAGTTCCCCCAAATGCCTGAAGTCTTCATAATCCTGCTAAACATACATATCACGTCTTTAACACAACTCAAACACAACTCAAACACAACAAAGCTTAGCTTCTCTATCATGTTACTAGTAGGATGGACAGTAAACTGAGCTTCTCAATCACAGGGCCAATGTCTTACTGTTCAACTATACTCTTGCCTACAAATCTAGTTTCTATTTTCCTAGGTTCCAAACTTCAGTTTTATTTTACAGTATTATTATACTTATTTCCTGTCAGCACTTCCAATCCTTGGTAGAACAAAACCCAGTATAAATAATGCCTTAATCACCTTTGTGTCCTCAGTATTTAGTGCAGTGCCTGGCACATAACTTCTTAATTCATGTTTGCTGACTTGAAGACAACCGCTGCAGGGCTGTTCTAGCTCAATAACATAGCTATGCCAAATGGCCATAGCAAACCATAGCAATGTTATTTACTGACCTGAATCGGAAGCCACATGCCCTCAGCGGGTATTCTAGACGATGTTTTTGTTAATGAACAAAAGGAATGTCAAAACTGTTAACTGTTCTAATCCTCAAATCTTTTCAAAGAAAAAGTAATCATTTCATTTTTAAGTAATAAATACAAAAATTCGGATTTTCAGATTTTGATTTTATTTACTTTTCTGCTTATTTTCTCTTTCAAGACTTTTTCCCTTTGAGTAGATGACAAACCTGTTTAAATGCTTACAAAATAATTTAGCATTTATAAAAACCCAGCTCAGTGATCACAGCAGACCTGTATCAGTCTAATTCCATACATGACAAAGAATAGTATATCTCTATAATTCCTGTTTGGATAAGATTATGAGTCCTGGTGACTATATTTTAATTATGACTCATTCAGACAAGCCAAGACATACTACTAAACAAAAAGTAAACTGCTGACTTAGAGATCTGATGAGACAAAACACTGTAGATTCTGCCAGGCAACAACAGTGTTTCCCTCTTCAGCAGCAAAAGGCTCCAAGCCTGGTCAGTTTACAGACTGCTCCATATTTTGTACTGCAAAAAAAAGAAAAAGCTAAAAATTTTAGGTTCCAATCTAAGTATCTATCCGACCAGGGCAAATCAATCAAACTGTCCAATATTGAGGATAATAAAGGACAATAACATCCGCAAATCAGCCATAAGAATTTACTCAAACAATGGAGATGATGTTAAGAACAAATACAAGAGATAAAGACGCGACAGGAGTTAAATAGATAATATATCTATATGCTATCCTAAAGGAAATCAACCCTGAATATTCATTACAAGGACTAACGGACAGGGAGGCCTGGCGTGCTGCGATTCATGAGGTCGCAAAGAGTCGGACACGACTGAGCGACTGAACTGAACTGAACTGATGCTAAAGTTGAAGCTCCAGTACTTTGGCCACCTGATGAGAAAAGCCAATTCACCAGAAAAGACCCTGATGCAGGGAAAGACAAAAGGCAAACATAGAAGCAGGCAGCAGAGGATGAGATGGTTAGATAGCATCACCAACTCAATGGACATGAATCTGAGCAAACTCCGGGAGATAGTGAAGGACAGGGAAGCGTGGCATGCTGCAGTTCATGGGGTCACAAAGAGTCAGACACAACTTAGTGACTGAACAACAACAAATCTGTATATGTTTAAACTACCACAAGTTAATTCTACCCACTTTATTATTCTTAACATCCAAGGACACAAAACAGTAGTAAAGTCGTCTATTCCAAAAGTTGTTTAGAAAGAATCTGTCAATATATAATCAAATATCTGCTTACTGACGGGAAAAATCTCTGTTCACCAGCCAAGGGATTTGGGGGAATGAGAACTGCATGTGGCATCTCCCCTCCACATCCTACAAATCCCACACCAGTCTGTAGTTATTCTTGTACTACAAGAGTATCGGTTTCAGCATGTAAGCCTCATAAGCCCCCAGGAAAGCCATTCTAGTGGAGCTCTTCCAGAAAGTTTCACGTTAGTTCCATAAAGAACCCAAGAGGCCCAGTCCATGACAAGAGTGAACTGTAATGGCTCTCTTGGTTTCCACCTCTGACCCTTAAGAGCAAAGCTTGGAGCTGTCTGTAATCTATAATCCACTTTAATATGCTGCTGAGTGAGTGAGTGAAGTCGCTCAGTCGTGTCCGACTTTTTGCGACCCCATGGACTGTAGCCTACCAGGCTCCTCTGTCCGTGGGATTCTCTAGGCAAGAATACTGGAGCGGGTTGCCATTTCCTTCTCCAGGAGATCTTCCCAACCCAGGGATCGAAGCCGGGTCTCCCACATTGTAGGCAGACGCTTTACCATCTGAGCCACCAGGCAAGTCATTACAAAATGCTAGAGCATTACAAAAAAGTGGCTTTCAATAAAGGCCCTGCTATGAGTTTGAATGAACTCCGGGAGTTGGTGATAGACAGGGAGGCCTGGCGTGCTGTGATTCACGGGGTCGCAAAGAGTTGGACACGACTGAGCGACTGAACTGAACTGATGAAGCTAAAATTGGGATTCTCGGTTACTAATTTTGTGTACAATTTTTCTAATTCTTAAAAAAGTAGAGGAAATTCTCCTTCCTCCCCTCCCAGATAGAAAGGGCAGGGGTGGGTGGTGGACAACCCACAACACTTCTGACAGGCTGCATAACACACTGTCTTAATCACACTTCAGATAAATGACAAGTAGTAGGTTATTCTTCTTTACATTATGTTAAGCAAGTAATCTGCTCCAGTATTTTGGGCATTTAAAGTCTGCTACTGTTATCACTTCCAAAATTAAGGCACTGTGTGAAAATGTATGAAGTGGCTGGTTCTTAATTTCTGAGCTAGATCATTACCCAGTTTAAACTTTTTTTTATAAAGGAAACTTGAGTACAAATGTGTTTAAAGTGATTTGGCCAAGGTCACAAGGCCTAGGATAGTAAGGGCATGAACTGGGATCTCCTGACTCTGGTCTCATGTTCTTCATGACCACAGGGACCAGACAATGAGAGACAGCTCCACTATTCATCAGTGCTGAGTACAGTGGGCACTTTTCCTATCCATCTGTCTTTTAAGAGATACAGTCCCTCTCTGTTCTGCACAATAGTGTATGTGGAAACAGAGCACATATGAGCTAAATCACTATCCAAGGGTCATTTTAACAAGCACGATGCAACACTGAAGCACAATGTCCATGCTAAATAAGCAGCAAAGTGCAACCAAATAAAGGCTTTATTTAAGCCAAATGTGAGTAGGTCCCCATTCTGTCATTCCACTAAAAAGTTTCTTGAGGGCAGATATATGGTTTCTTCTTGATCTCTATATTCTTTGGAGTATTATCTTTCAAAAGTTCTCCTTATACACCCCCTAAAATAAAACTGGGAGGAAAAAAATCCTTGAATATTTTTAAGTTGATACTGAAAATCTTTTTATAAGAAGTTTAAATCACTGCAAACACTGTACTTTCCTTTATTTAAAGTAAATTGGCCTTTATTTAAAGGTCAATTTAAAACTGACATCTAAAAAAATAAATGATTATGTCATTAATTTAAATACATCCAATGAAATCTAAACACTTGAGCAATTTGATAACCACCATCCTCTGTTTCAAAACTATAATAGAATCCTCATTTCTTATATGAAATGTTACATTACTTCTTTCTCTCCTTGAAATTATATTTCTATTCTTCTTCCATAGTATTTCATTTTAATATAATTTCTTTTACATACTTTCCTATAACAAAAATATGAGTAATGTTTTTTACTTAAAGTACTTCTTTTGGATTGAGTTCCTGTTACTTTTATTAGTAGTTACAATTGGTGAAAACAAGGCAGATATATATAGCTCAGTTGTGTTCGATTCTTTGTGAGCCCATGGACTGTAGCCCTCAAGGCTCCTCTGTCTATGGGGTTCTCCAGGCAAGAATACTGGAGTGGATTGCCATTCCCTTCTCCAGGGGATCTTCCCGACCCAGGGATCAAACCCTGATCTGGATTGTAGGCAGGTTCTTTACTGTCTGAGCCACCAGAGAAGCCCATAAGTTTTGATAACTAACCATAAAAATTAATTATTTTTTGGAGATTCAGCTCTTATTCAGATGTATGGAGAAGGGTATATACCTTGATAAAGGCTAAGTTTCATACTTGACATCAGAAGTTTCACACTTGACATCAGTGTCACAACTATCCCTTTGTTGGAACCCTGGAGAATTTTACACCTCAGAGAAATATACATTGGGGAGATTCAAGATGAGTGAAAGGTAAGGATTTTTCTTTTGTAAATCAGAAGAGCTGGAGATCAAACCAGTTAACCCTAAGGGAAATCAAACCTCAACATTCTTTGGCAGGATTGATGCTGAAGCTAAAGCTCCAGTACTTTGGCCACCTGATGGAAAGAACTGACTCACTGGAAAAGACCCTGATGCTGGGAAAGACTGAGGGCAGGAGGAGAAGGGGGCCACAGAGGAGGAGATGGTTGGATGGCATCACCGACTCAGTGGACATGATTTTGAGCAAACTCCAGGAGACAATGAAAGACAAGGAAGCCTGGCGTGCTGCAGCCCATGAGGGTCACAAAAAGTCAGGCACAACTTAGCAACTGAACAACAACAAAGGGAGGATAAGAAAAGAGAGTGAGGATTATGCCAGTACTGTCTTCAGACAAATCAATTTCAGGGAAGAGTATAAAATATGAACACTGAGAACTCTCAAAACCATCCAGCCTAGATGCCTTTAGACATGGACTCCAATTTGAAGATCACTGCTCTAAAGCACTCAGCTGGGTTCATTTACTGGAACTCACTAAAATGACAACCATGCCTCACAGACACGAAGACTCACTGCACATTACCTGCTATTAGGCAAATTTTATTATTTTTCCACATCTCTCATACATTTATTTAAATAAGACTAAAGTCTTATTCAGATATGGCAGTGTGATTTATTTTTAAAACATACATATAGTTCAGCCTGCCAAAGAATAACTGATCAAGATGGCTACCATGTGGTACCCCTTCTACCTATATAATGGTTTTTATACCACAAACACACAGATTACTTGAAGAAAAACTAGAACGTGCTTTTAAGCAAATATGAGAAAAAGTATGTCACTGATAAAAATTATATTTTTGACTTTTATGAAAACCCAATCTGATTTAATTTTTAAAATTAATAAAAATACTTTTAAATACATAAGGTCTATTTCCTTATAGTTCACAATGAGACAGATTTCTCAAGATCTGTGAGGTACATATCCAAGACAAAATGGCAAGAACTTTAGCCTAAATTTAACAGGACAGAACCTGCTCTGTTTAAAACATTTCTTGATCTCTCTACGTGTTAAGATATTTGTCTGAATTCTAAGAGAAGGTAATTCCATCCTTATCTGATCTGCTCCTACTTCTATTCTGCCCACTAGTCTCACAGGGCACTGAGCAGCTACCAGGCTTAGGTCTGACAAGTCACCCACTCCCTGCGCCCACTAACCTCTGGCCCTACTTGGAGCTCAAATGTAAGTAATCTTACACTCCTGTTCCATCACACCAGGCAAAGAAAACCATAAACCAGATCACAATTTAATACAGGAAGTTGCAACTGTATTTTTGAGATACAATTCACATACTATGAAATTCACCCTTTTAAAGTATATAATTCAATGGGGGGGGGGTGTTTGTGTGTGTATCTGGAAGACTGTGCAACTATCTCCGCTATTTCCGGAATGTTTACATCACCCACAAAAGAAGTTCTATACCCACTAGCAGCCGCTCTCCATTCCCTCCTCTCTCATCCCCCTGCAGCGCCTAACAACCACCATCCACTTTCCATCTCTGTCAATCTGCCTTTTCTGGATATTTCATATAAAGGGTATCATACAGTATGGGGCCTTTTGTGCCTGGCTTCTTTCACTTAGCAAAATGTTTTCAAGCTTCATCCATGTTGCTGTGTTATCAGTAGTTCATCACTTTTTATGGCTGAAATATATTCCACTGTATGGAAATACCTCATTTTGTTGTTTCATTCATCAGCTGACGGGTATTTGGGTTGCTTCCACTTTGGGGCTATTATGAATACCGCTGCTATGAACATTTGTGTACGTGTTTTTGTGTGAACATATGTTTCAGATTTCTTGGGTACATACCTAGGAGTAGAATTGTGGGTCATATGGTAACTCTATGTTTAACTTTTTGAGAACCTGCCAAATCGTTTTCCAAAGTGGCTGTACTGTTTTATATTCCCACCAACAATGTATGAGGGTTCCAATTTGGAAAATAAACTTTACTTTCCAAAATCTCTTCCTTTACAAGCCTTCTGCCTTCTTCAAAAAATGAGCCTCAGGATAACACAACACTATAAATCAACTCTACTTCAATTTTGAGGAAAACAAACTCTTTTTTTCACAATGCATTGTGTGTTTTAACACTAGCTTATTTTTAAAAATGATCTCTGTAAGAATATAAGCATTAAAGGAGAATATAAATGGTATGGCTAAAAATATGTCGAGAGTATCTTAACCGATATATTAGAATATTCACATCTAACTGAGGACTGTGCCTCTTTTAATTACTTAAGGAGGTTATCACCCATTCCCTCTATGGAAACTCCTCTTTTGAAATTAATTTCAAGGCCCGTTCATAAAAGCAAATAAAAATCAGTCTTACAATACCATATAGCCATACCTTTTCACTATTAAGGACTACACACCATACTACCCAGTTTGATCACCCACCTAGTTTGTCTTACAGAGATGAGTTCAAATGACTTCTGGCCACTTCCACAAGTCCAATACAGCCCTTAAAAAAAAAAAAAAGTGGGGGAGAAGGAAGGAAGGAGACAGATAAAAAGAAAAAAAGAAAGGAAAGAGAGAGAAGTTTTTTCCTTCCACTGAGAATATTCTTTAAAATGAAATTTCAAAATGGATCTTGTATTATACTACAATTATATATTATCATTGGGGGAGGCTGGCAAAAAGGTACACGGTACTTTATGTACTACTCTGCGATTTCTTGTGAGTCTATAATTATTTCAAAACAAAAGGGTTTCAAAATATATATCTTGAAAGAAGGGCAGAATTTCAAAAGAAAAACGGGAAAAGAATGGAAAACACTCCCAGTAGGTAAAAAGGGAAAACGTAATTCACATTACGCAAATCACAACTAGCCCAGATAATCTACAAAGTTCATTCTAGCATACAGTGGAATATCAGCTAGAAAAGGTAATAGGAGCCAGACTGTAGAGCATCCTGAATGGTAAGGAGTTTAGAATTTACCCTGTATACAAGGGGGTACTCCTGGAGGATTTTTTTTAATGCATGAAAAAAATCAGAACAGGACTTCTGAAAGATTAACATGGCAGCAGTATAAAGAACAGACTGGAGAGAAAAGCATAAAGGTAGAAAGACCAGTTACTATTGCAATAGCCCAGACATGCTGAGGTGTCACGGCTGGCAATGGAATCAGACCACATGGGACTTAATGACTTAATATTCCAGAATCATCTATAAAGAGCCCAAATCTGGCATTCATTATAAGCTCTATATTATGTTTACAATAAAGAAATCTCTTCTCTGAATCATTAAAAGGGAAAAGTTTTAACATTTCAATAAAGTTGAAAAGGTAGAAACAGCTCTACCTATACTCAACAAAACAAACAAACGAAAAGGCGAATAGAAAATACTTTCTAGCACTGAACTGTGTCCCTTTAAACAAAAAACATTAGAGGTTCTCTCACATTCTGGGAGAAACTTCTGCAAAGACCACAGGCCATCGGTTGCATTCTGCCTGCTATAGGTAGGAAGCTTCGTTGTAATACCAAATTACTGGTCAAAGAGCTCATTGAGGTTAGGAGCAAACAGTTTTGTGTCTCTAATGCAGGTATTTAAGAGATGTTCTGAGAATAATAATAATAATAGCCAATATTTAAGAAGTACTTTGTATGTGTAGGTTCTATTCAAAGCATTTTTCCCATATTAATTCACTTAATCCTCACAGTGAGAGCAACATTATCCACTTTTTATAGATTAGGGACACAGATAGGTTAGATAGTTTTATTCCAGTTCTACAGTTGCATTATTAACCAAGACAGACTGACTCATCGACTTTACCCACTATAAGGCCTCTTTAAAAAGGACCAATTAATGTTACCTGGAAGGACAGTTAAGACTAAAGAGAAGAAAAAGAGTAGATTAACATATTTATCAATGTATCCACCCACCACTGAAGGATGACCAAGAATTCACCAGATGGCTGAGGAGTTTGGGGAGGAGCTATGGGCACTTATTCACAGGGAGTGGTTGAGGGGACAGCAGCCCAAGCAAAAAGAAAGGGGCAGCCCCAGCAGGGGAAGGACAAAGGCATGAGAGTTGAGAGTTGAGAGTTGCCCAAGTGTCAGCAGACAGCGTAGGACCCACGGGTTCCAGGAACAGGGATGAGGCTATAAAGACTGGGAGGTCGCAGGCCTTGTAGGTCCACATGTCACGTAAGAAGGACACATCTGAGTCCTTTACTGCTGAGTGATATGAGCCGATCTGCCTTCAATAAAGATAAATCCTGGTGAAAGGTGGGAGGTAGCCTGGAGACCAGGAGACCAATTAGGAAGTTACACAATAATTCTGTGAGAAATGATAAGGAATGGATGAATGCAAGCAGAGGCTTCTGAAGTACTGATAGAATCAACCGTAGTTGGTGACTAACTGCAGGTGGAGGATAAGGAAGAGGAGGCAGACCAAAAAGGCATTTCTCAGGCTTTTGCTCTGGGTAGAACAGGCAAAATGAAGACTGACTTTTAAGACGAATAGTAATAATTAATAAATAATAATAAAGTCCTTTTATTTATCATCCTTTCAAAAATGGAGAAGTTGAGGCTTAAATAAATAATTTATTTAAGGTCACATTTACTAAGCATTGAAGCCAGAGAACAACTAAAGACTTCAGACGGAGTTTAAGTTTGGCATGGTATCCAGTGAAAAAGTGAAAGTGCTAGTCACTCAGTTGCCTCTGACTCTTTGCAACCCCATGGACTACAACCCACCAGGCTCCTCTGTCCGTGGAATTCTCCAGGTAAGAAGACTGGAATGGGTAGCCATTTCTCCCTCCAGGGGACCTTTCTGACCCAGAGATTAAATGCATGTCTTCTGCACTGCAGGAGAATTCTTTACCATCTGACTCATGAGGTGTCCAAATATGAGTCTCCAGTAGGCAGCTAAGTATCTTTGTATGGACCTCAGGAAATCTAGCAATCCTAGAGGTTTCTTGTTCTTGTTCAGTCGCTAAGTTGAATTCAACTCTTTGTGAGCCCCTGGACTGCAGCATGCCAGGCTCCCCTCTCCTCCACTCTCCTGGAGTTTGCTCAAACTCATGCCCATCGAGTCAGTGATGCCATCCAATCTTCTTGTCCTCTGGTGCCCCCTTCTCCTCCTGCCCTCAATCCTTCCCAGCATCAGGGTCTTTTCCAATGAGGTGGCTTTTCACATCAGATGACCAAAATATTGCAGCTTCAGCATCAGTCCTTCCAGTGAATATTCAGGGTTGATTTCCTTTGGGACTGACTGGTTTGATCTCCCTGCAGTCCTACAGACTCTCAAGAGTCTTCTCCAGCACCACAGTTTGAAAGCATCAATTCTTCAGCACTCAGCCTTCTTTATGGTCCAACTCTCACATCCATACATGACTACTAGGAATACATAGCTTTGACTAGATGGATCTATGTTGGCAAAATGATGTCTCTGCTTTTTAATATGTTGTTTAGGTTTGTCATAGCTTTCCTTCCAAGGAGCACGTATCTTTTAATTTCATGGCTGAAGTCACCAGCCACAGTGATTTTGGAGCCCAAGAAAATAAAATCTGTCACCGCTTCCACTTTTTCCCCTTCTATTTGCCATGAAGTGACAGGACCAGATGCCATGATCTTCATTTTTTAAATGCTGCTTTTTAAGCCAGCCTTTTCACTCTCCTCTCTCACCCTCACTTTCTGCCATTAGAGTGGTATCATCTGCATATGTGAGGTTAGAAACAGTTAAAATAACAACACAACTACATTTTTTTTTTTTAATTTTTACTTTACAATTCTGTATTGGTTTTGGCATAGATTGACATGAATCCACCACAGGTGTACATGCATTCCCAAACATGAACCCCCCTCCCACCCCCCTCCCCACAACATCTCTCTGGGTCATCCCCGCGCGTCAGCCCCAAGCGTGTCATATCCTGCATCAGACATAGACTGGCATTTCGATTCTTACATGTTATTATACAAACACAACTACATTATTATCACTATTCCTACTAGTATTTACTGAGCACTTGCTGTAAATGAGACACAATTTAAGTGTTTCACATAGATTATTTCATCTACTCTACATTGATACTGAGGTAGATATCACTATCCTCAGAGAAAAAAAGAGAAGTGAAGTAAACTCTTCTGACCTCTCAGACAGAAAATAATGGAATCAGATTCAAATATAGGTCTTTCTGATCCAGAGGAGGCAGAGATGGGAAAGGGAGCCTGAACATCAGTGGGGAAGAAGAGCAAAGAACTGAACCCAGAAGAATTTAATCACTGACAAAGCAAGTAGAGAAACAGATTGGCAATGGGGCTTAAGAAGTAGTAGTCTCAGTGAAGGAAGAGAGGAATCAGAAGGCATTTCTGTTTTGAAAAGAAAAGGAGAGGGAATTTTTTAAAAAAAACCCGCTTCCTCTGTCCATGGGATTCTCCAGGCAAGAATACTGGAATGGGTTGCCATTTCCTCCTCTGGGGGATCTTCTGGACCCAGGGATTGAACCTACATCTCTTATGTCTCCTGCACTGGTAGGTGGGTTCTTTACCACAAACACCACCTGGGACGCCCTTAAAAAGAACACGGTAGTTACCAGTGTCAAATGATACAAAGAGCTGAAGAAAAGCCCTATAGATGCCGAGGATCTGTTAGAGCAGGGGTCCCCAACCTCTGAGGATAAGATGGTTAGATAGCATCACCAACTCAGTGGACATGAATTTGAGCAAACTCCAGGAGATAGTAGGGCTTCCTGGTGGCTCAGACAGTAAAGAATCTGTCTGGAATGCAGAAGACCCAAGTTTCAGTCCCTGGGTTGGGAAGATGCCCTGGAGAAGGGAACAGCTACCCACTCCAGTATTCTTGTCTGGACAGAGGAGCCTGGCATATTGCAGTCCATTAGGTCGCAAAGAGTGGGACACGATTTAGCAGCTAAACAACCACCACTCCAGCCTCTGAGATCTAATGCCTGATGATCTGAGGTGGAGCTGATGTAATAATATTAAAGTACACAATAAATGTAATGGGCTTGAATCATCCCAAAACCATCCCCTAACCTCTGGTCTGTGGAAAAACTGTCTTCCACAAAACCAGCCCCTGGTGCCAAAAAGGTTGGAGACTGCTGTGTTAGAGAATGGGCAGAGAGAAGAGAGCCAGCAGAGAAGAAGAGATATTAAGTGGAAAATGACTCATTTTTAAAGTCCCACAGAAGCAGCAGAGAGACAGGAGGACAGTGACGGTGCCTGCACAGAGCACAGGCTCCATCCCAGCTGCTGCTCAGAGCAGAAACCGGATGCAGAATAACCGGCCAGCTCTCATCAAAATTCCAAATGCACACACCTTTTGACCCGTTCTGCTCTTCTAAAACTTGTCTGTGCATTCATATCCAAGCAAGTATAAAGCTATGAATCCGAGGATGTTCCCCGTTCAGTAGTTTTGGGAATATGAAAAAACAGAAATAGAAGTTCACCAGTTAGGTTACACTGCCGAGGGCCTGGGTTCAATCCCTGCAAGGGGAACTAAGATCCCACAAGCCATGCAGCAGAGCCAAAAAACAAGAAATAATACAGATATATCCCTTACACTCCTTACCTAATTTCCCTCAATAGTGACATCTTCCAAAACTACAGTTCAGTATAAAACATTAGCTCTTAATATAAAAACAAACTCAGAATAGTATGCATATTACATACACTCCCCCTTTTGGGTATTTAAAGTATCCAAACAGTTTGAATATATATAGGAGGAGACATACATTTAACTGTTAATAGTTGATACCTCTGAAAAAATGGTAATGGTTAAGCAAGAAAGAAAATGGAAGAATACAGTTACACTAATTGTTCTTACTTACCAAGTGCGTATATTGCTTTTAGGATATCAAAGGTAAACAGGTAGAGGGGTTAACTTTTGAAATAAATAGGGCACATATTCTTTCGATCAAAGCAGTTTTTCATTTTCAAGCAGAAGGGGAGGAAACTGAGGACCTTCACACTGAAAGCCTCTGTTCACTCAATTAGGCAGAGAGGTAGCTGTCACTCATTGTGTCCTAGCCTCCTCACTTCCGGCTCTGTTCTAGGCCCCTGGAGAATCCAACATTAACCAGACAGGTGCCATCTCTGAACCTAAGGAACTCAACACCTACCAAGGAAGGCGGACATTAGTCAGAAATGACACAGTGGTTATAGCCACTGTGTTATGACCACCAGCACAGCACAGGACAGCAGTTCAGAACACAGGCTCTGGGGCATGGCTGCTGGGGTTCAAGTCCCAGTGCTCCTACCAAATGGCTATGCGACTTTGGACAAGCGACTTAACACTCTTCACTTCAGTTTCCCCATCTGAAGTGGGGATAATGCTAGGCTGTGGAAACTAAAAAAGTCCACATGTATAAAGTGCTTGGAAGGGTGTCTGACATAAAAACACTCAAACGTCTACTGTTATTGTTACTCTTGTGACCATTAACTATTTCAGGGAGAATGTAATCTATCTTCAGGCCATGGAAGGTTAGGAATAAGCCTTTTCAAGGAAATGATATATATATCTCAAAGAGGAATCTGAATTAAACAGCAAAAGAGAAAACCTGTCTGACCGAGGAAAGAACATATATAACTACCTTATGCTAAGAATGAGCTTGACATGTGAAGGATCTGAAAAAAAGCCCGTGAAACAGGAGCTCTGAGAGGAGAGAGATGAGGCTGGAAAACCAGAAAGGGCATGTTAAACTTAACATTTTATCTTTACCTGAATAACAAAAGGGATCAAACAAGAAATAGTAGATTTGCTGGATTTCCTTCTTTTTATGAAGATCACTTTGCTGGAGTATATGGAATCTTCTGTTTAGAAAGAACAGTCATTCTGGTGAAGGAGAAATGAAATCAACCACAGACAAGTAAGAAGACTAATAAAGAGAATAGCAAGCATATTTGGGAGGGGGGTGCCTCATGAGTCAGTAAGAGAACAAATGAATACGATTCAGTCGTTTCTTGAAGCTCTATGGCAGGAACACAGAAAATGGGCAGCACTGTTCATCCACAGCTGGAGACCTGCACCACACACGGGAGAGAAGAACAAAGGCGCAAGAGAACCGAGGGCACAGTAATCCCAGGAGCAATATTACAGATCTGGAGACAGATAAGTTTTAAGGGGCTGGAGGCCTCAGTGAAATCAGAGAGTAAGTTCAGCAAATGGCAACCTGAGAGGCCAGGAAACCTGTTCAGAGAGCCAAATTTCCAAACTTCTGATTTCAGAGGTGGAAGTCTGACTGGCCACAGAAAAAGACTGCTACAGACCGGTGGAGGGACAGATAGTTGCAACAAAGAAGATCCAGCCAGAATAAGATTAGGATCCTGGACAAGCAAACAAGTTGGACATTAAAGGCACATGAGATCATGGAAGGAGTAAGAATAAGCTATTTCCAAGGATAAGAATTAAATTTTCAATTACATTCTTAAATAGAATACCACAAGGAATGTGTTTTAAAGTATCTGGAATACAAGAGAGATGCCTTCTGAAAAATAAAGCTTAATCTATTCATTCAGCCAAATAATCTCCAAAGATGTCCATGCTATAAGGCATTCCTGATAAAAAGCTCTTAGGCAAACAGAGAAGGAAACTTGCTTGATTATTTGTCACAACTGGAGATCAAGCCTCAAAAACTGGAAGGAAATCTTTGCAAAACATAAATCTAATGAAGGATTGGTATCCAAAATATACAAAGAACTCTTAAAACTCAATAGAAAAAAAAATTTTTTAATGGGCAAAAGATCTCAACCTCACCAAAGAAGATACACAGACATATGAAAAGATGCATGCTTCAAATGTTATTAGTGAACTGCAAATTTTAAAAAAAGATTATCACTATGAACTATTAGAATGGCCAAAATCCAAAACACTGGTAACACCAAATGCTAGCAAAAATGGGAAATAGGAACTCTATTTCATTGCTGGTAGGAATGCAAGATGGTACAGTCACTTTGGAAGAATATTTGGCAGTTCCTGACAAAACTAAACATACTCTTACCATATAATCTAGCCATATAATCATGCTCCAAGATATTTACCCCAATGAGTTGATAACTTAAGTCCACACAGAAATCTGCATGTGGATGTTTATAATAGTTTTATTCATAATTGCCCAAACTTGGAAGTAGACAAGGTAGCTTCAGTAAACGGATCAGCTATGGTATATCCAGACAATGAAATATTATTCAGTGATAAAAAGATATAAGCTACCAAGCCTCAAAAAGACACAGAAGAATCTTAAGTGCATACTGCTAAGTGAAAGAAGCCAACTGAACAGGCTACATACTCTTACGATTCCAACTATGAGTCCAGAAATCTGGAAAAGGCAAAATTATGGAGACAGTAAAAAAGGCCAATATTTGCGAGGATTGAGGCCTGGAGGCGAGGGGAAGAGATGAATAAGTGGAGCATGGGGTATTTTTAGGGCAGAGAAAGTATTCTGTGTGATACCACAATTGTAGGTACATGACATTATACATTAGTCCAAATCTATAGAATGTACAAGATAAAATGTGGACCCTAATGTAAACTATGGACTTTAGTCTAAAATAATGCTGTCAGTATTGGCTCATTAGTTATAGCAAATGTTCCACACTAACGCAAAGATGCTAATATTAGGGGAGACTAAGGGGAGAGGAAAAGTAAGGAGGTACACGGAATTCTCTACATTCTGCCTAATTTTTCTGTAAATCTAAAACTGTTTCAAAAATTAAAGCCTATTAATTTAAAATGAAAACTGAACTAAGAGCATTACCATGTGAGTCACACAGGAGAAAATAACATCTGCTACTGGTGAAGAAATACATCCAAGAGGTGAAGGGTACAAACTGCCTGAGCTTGATCTGGCTCTTCTACTTGGTGGCTGTGTCACTTCGGGCAGTCATAAACTTGTCTAAGTCTCAGTTTCCTTACTGGTAAAGGGGGTGCTAATCATCAAGGAGTTAAGACTGAGTCTATACACGTACAGCACTCAGCATAGGGACCAGAACACGTCAAGTATTCAATAAATATTAGCTCCCTGTTACTCAAAATCAGGTCTGTAAGCTTGTAAACCAGCATTACCCGGGGGCTCGTGAGAAACGCAGACGCTCAGGCGTGCCCAGACTTACTGAATTTGCTTGTTAGTAAGATCCCCCAGGTGATTTCTGCGCCTATAAGGCTGAGAAACACAGCATCTCAGGTGGTATTACTAGCATCATGGCTCTTCTTCAACGTCACTAAAAAAGGAGTATAAATACCAGAAGAACCCAAATTATTGTTTGCTGATGATTATGAAAGGCTAAAAAGGGAGAAGTAATTGTAATACTTACTAAATTTTGAAATATATGCTAAAGTGACAGTAATTAAAACACGTAGTACAGGTACACAGTAAGTAGCCTTTATTAAGAGTATATGTTAATGAGACCATTTCAAACATGCAAGTAAGTGATAAATTACGAGGAGAGTTGGTTACCAATATTTTTAAAGTCAGATCTTTATCTCATATTATACTGATATTCCAAGTGGATTAAAAACCTAAATATTAAAAATAAGTTTAAATCATACTAGAACTATAGTTTTTTAAAAAAGCTTTTATATGACAAAAGATACTACAAAAGTTGAAAGTTAAACAATAAGCTGAGAGAAAACACACCATACATAACAGGATTAATAACCATAATATGATTTTTTTAAGTCCTATACATGAACAAAAAAAGTCTTTCAAAAACCCAACAACAAAAAAAAATGGAGGTGGAGGAATAAAGTAGGCTTCACATGCAAAGAGAGTAAAAAACAAAAGCTACAGTAGAACAAAACAAAGAAATTTACCTACAAATATTTGTATATGCACAGAAAAAGACATGGAAGTACATATATCAAACTGTTAATAGTAGTTAAATCTAGAGAACAAAATGTGAGAATGGGGGACTTTCTTTTTCTTTATAAACTTCTGCACAAACTGACATTTTTACATTACAATGAGTTTTTTTAAAACTTATCATTGTTTAGTTATAAAAGAACAAATACTGAGTGTTGGAAGTTTTAGCATAAAAGGCAAATACTTTCAAGAAGAAAGCTTTCTGGCTTTCCCTATAACTACTTAACCTCAAAATCATATGACATTTGGAAAATATATCTTCACATTATCAAAATTTTCCTAAGAATTCTTAAGCAAAAATATGCCAATTTTTTGTCCTCCCCACATAGACCACTATATTCAATTTCCAGTGGCCCTCTGTTCAAAGCCAGTTCCAACCTAACTTCAAAAGTGAAGTGTCTAAACCAGACAAGAAATTTAGCAACATAACATCAAATATTGATATGGAACCCACATGTCCAAAATATGTCTAACAGTAACAGACAGCAACTGTTTAAGAGTAACTGCAAGTAACTCCATATCCACTTTAGTTTCAATTCTGAATCAGTTCTCACTAAACTGGAAAAAAGTTTTTTGAACCATTTGTCACCTCTGACTAAATGCAGGCTTCAGCCCCTAAATCATTAAGTGTGGAAAAAGTACATGCCGTCAAGAACTGCCAATGGAAGGGTTTTTCCAGAAAGAGCAGTTCACACACACAGCCGGAAAATCTTGTATAGAGGGAACTTAGCTACCACTTTAATTCCCTCAACCAATTTAGAAACTACTGGAAGTAAATGACTAAGAAGTAAAACATATGAGAAAAGGTGAAAAAAATTTTTTTACATATTAAAAACACACAACGTGGTTCAAATTTGTTTGTTTTTAAAAGTTGCTTTTTGCTGTAATTAGAATATTACATTCTTCTGCTCTGGATGAAATGGAAATTAGTTTTCCATAATGCACTTAGAATTCTGTAGCTGCTATCATGAATTATATTAATATGACTACTTAGAGGTTTTCTTACTACCATACTTAGCAAAATGCATTACACGTAGGTTTGCCTAACTATTCTTCACCTCATTAGACCTGAATTTAATAAATATATACTACTAGTTGCTGGAATTCAGCAGCCTCACCTTTCCCTAATACTGTCACCAAACAAGTTGAAGCTAAAATAATCAGCATCTTTGTCTCAGAAGATATGACCATAACCACAATGAAACCTTAAACTGGTGAGGTTGGAATCCTTGCACAAAGCAAAGCAAAGATTCACTACCTTTCACCATTTATGTATACTAATAACAGGCACAGCACCTTGATTTCTAAAGCATCCAGATGCAGAACCACTAAGCAGGGCAGCACTGTCTGCTCAATCTAAATTCAGCTGCCAGGCTATCTGCAACCAAAACAAACTGTAGGACCTGGTTTCCCTTTTTCAAAAGGTAAACAATCCCTTTGGCCTGACTTACCAATAAAGATGTGAGTGAAAAGAATTATCAGGAGGAGAGAATTCCCAGGTTTTAAGTTCTTAAGTTCTCAGTGAAGTTTCTTAAGATTCCTCACTTAGAAGAGAAAGACAAGCCTTGTCAGTAACACTAGAAAAGGCACACTCTACTCCAAGAAAAACAAAACAAAACAAAAACCTCTTCAGGTATACTGATAACTTTATTATACACCAATGGGCATATCATCAGAAAGATCTAGGGGGAAAAAATGTGCCTGTAAAAGTACAGCATTAAACATTCAGACTGGTCAAGAGAAAACAGACTCAAAACTAAGGTCAAAATTCCTCAGTATTTTTAAGTTTGGGCTTGCTCCTGTCCCAAACAAGCTCTTAAGCTTGCTCTTGAGTGTAATTTGTCAGTAACTGCCAAGAAAAAAAAAAATCAACAACACAGAGTGCTTGTTTTATCCAATTTATAACATACTTCTTTATCATTAGAGAAACACTAAAAGTTACATAACCCTACATCTTTTGTAATTATCTTCTAAAGACAATTACAAAGATAATTTATTTTCTAGAGACAATTATCTTTTTATTTTATTTTAAATAAAAAACAGCATACAATTTACGGTCTCCCTTTCTTAACTGCTTTTTCTTTATTTTTTGAGATTCAGTTCAGTCACTCAGTTGTGTCCGACTCTTTGAAACCCCATGGACTGTAGCACTCCAGGCTTCCCTGTCCATCACCAACTCCCAGAGCTTCCTCAAACTCATGTCCATCGAGTCAGTGATGCCATCCAGCCATCTCATCCTCTGTCCTCCCCTTCTCCTCCTGACTTCAATCTTTCTGAGATTCAGTTCAGTTCAGTTCAGTCGCTCAGTCGTGTCCGACTCTTTGCGACCCCATGAATCGCAGCACGCCAGGCCTCCCTGTCCATCACCAACTCCCAGAGTTCACCCAGACTACTGACTCTCAAAACTGGATGACAGAGACTGTGGAGGAAACTAATTTTCTTCCAATTCAACTACCAGGCATTTTACCTTCAGCAGTAGTTTTGTATTTAACCATCATTCACATTTCTTCTCTACTGATAAATACTGCCACAGGTTAGGAGGAACAATACAATTCAGCTCAACAGGTAAAGAATCTACTTGCAATGCTGGAGATACAGGAGGCATGGGTTCGATCCTTGGGTCAGGAAGATCCCCTGGAGGAGGAAATGGCAACCCATTCCAGTATTCTTGCCTGAAAAGTCCCATGGACAGAGTCTGGCAGGAGACAGTTCGTGGAGTCACAAAGAGTAGGATATGTCTGACTGACTAAGCACACAATATAACTGAGCATGTTATCTTTTTAGATTTTGTACTTATAATTACTGGCTGCTACCCAGATCTTGATTGTCTATTCATACATCTACAACAGCCTCTTTTGGAAAAGGCACAGAATTTCAACTTAAGTTCTTTCTACAGAAAAGGCAGAGTAATTAATAACTAAATGGCCTACAAATTGAGTTCTCTTAAAACACTCAAAATATTACTTATAGTTAATTAATAGATCTTAGGGGACAGCAGAGGATGACATGGTTAGATAGCATCACCGATTCAATGGACACAAATTTGAGCAAACTCCAGGAGATGATGGACAGAGGAGCCTGGCGTGCTACAGTCCATGGGGTTACAAAGAGTCGGACACAATTTAGTAATAGATCTTAAGTGTATTTGCCTTTTAATTGCTAAAAATCTTGTGCTATAGAGAAATCAGGAATGGATCCCATAGAAAATAACTTGTCTGTTAATGATCCCTGGGGGCTCAATGGAAAAGAATCCTCCTGCAAGGCAGGAGCAATGGGAAGAAATGAATATTCCATTTCACTTACAGCAAGTCAGACAAGCTATAAACTTTTGAAAATCATGAGAAACAAACTTTAAAGCTTATACTGAAGTTCATTCAAGAGCATGGAAACTTAAGTATACTATAAGATAAACTATTGTATGTAAAGGAGTTTATCAAAATTCATTTATCTGTTACATCAACAAAGGGGCTATTTTCACACAAATCTAGCACCTTTCTTCAATATCTTCAAATCTTTTTAAATCTTCATAAATTGATTTTAGTAAACTTTATCCCTTGAACTAAGATGGATTAATTTTTTTTTAAACTTGTATCAATCTAAGATTCCTGACATCTTTACACTAAGGAGGGAATCTGGTCTTCCCCATGATTTTTCTATAAACCATGTTAGATACAGATGGGTATTACTGCACAGAAATTATTTTTTAATATTATTAAAATCTGATGATTAATAAACAAGACATTGCCACTGTCCTGGGTACCTGAGAAGGAGCTGGAAGACAGTTTTCATGTGCTCCAGTTATGGGTTAAAGGCAAAGATTTCTTACAAATGATACCAAAAGCACAATTCATAAGAGAACAAATGGATAAACTGGAACTCAAAAACTTTTGCTCCTAAAAGACACTGTGGATACATGTATAACTGATTCACTTTGCTGTATACCTGAAATTAACACTGTAAATCAACCTTCCGTTGTGGCTTAGACGGTAAAGAATCTACTTGCAATGCAGGAGACCTGAGTTCAATCCCTGCATTGGGAAGATCCCCTGGAGGAGGAAATGGCAACTCACTCTAGTATTCTTGTCTGGAGAATTCCACAGATGGGAAGCTTGGCTGGCTTCCAGCCAATGGTGTTGCAAAGAATCAGACATGTGAAGTGAAGTGAAGTGAAGTTGCTCAGTCATGTCTGACTCTTTGTGACCCCATGGACTGTAGCCTACGAGGCTCCTCCCTCCATGGGATTCTCCAGGCAAGAGTACTGGAGTGGGTTGCCATTTTCCTTCTCCAGGGGATCTTCCCGACCCAGGGATCAAACTCGGGTCTCCTGCATTCCAGGCAGATGCTTTAACCTCTGAGCAACAAATCAACCATACTCCAATAAAAATTTTTAATAAAAAAAAAAGACACTGTTAAAAGGATGAAGAGATAAATCAAAGAAAGGAAGAAAATCTTTGCAAAGCATTCATCAGATAAAGGACTTGTTTCAAGAATATACAAAGAATGCTCAAAACTCAACATTAAGAAAACAACCCAATTTTTTAAAATGGGCAAAAGATCTGAACAAGTACTACTACACTTCACCAAAGAAGATACACAGCTAGGAAGTAAGTACACGAAAAGATGTCAATATCATTAGTTATTAGGAAAATGTAAGTTAAAACCACAAGATAGCACTCCACAATGATTAGAACTAAAGTGGCCAAAACTTTATCATCCTAGTGTTGGTGAGGATAAGGAGAAACAGGAACTCTTCATACACTGCTAGACAGAATGTAAGATAGTACAGCCGCTCTGGAAGACAATTTGGCAGTTTCTTAAAAAGTTAAACACACACCTACCAACCATATGATCCAGCCATTCCACTCTAAGGTGTTTACAGAGGATAAAATATAAGTCTACCCAAAATTTCACATCACGTTCATAGCAGCTTTATTCATAATAGCCAAAAACTACAAACAATTCAAGTCTTAGATACAGAGGAATGCATAAACAAATCCTTTTACAGTCCTTACAATGCAACAGCGCTCCCACAAACCACTCAGCAATAAAAAGCAACAAACTACAGATAAAGGCAGCAACAATGAAGGATCCTAAATACAGGACGCTAATGAAAGAAGAGTACATCCTGGATAAGACTGTTTACACGAGAGTCCAGAAAAGGAAAAGCTAACCTATGGTGACGGCAAATCAGTGAATTTCTAGGGGTAAAGAGGGGTGAGAATGAATGCAAAGGGCACAAAAGGAACTTCTGGGGAGAACGGAAAAGTCTTACATCTTGATTATATGACCACTATTTGAGTTTATCTGTCAAAATGCAAATCATATACTTAAAACAGTTCAATTTCACTAAATGCAAATTATATATCAATCAAGTTGATTAAGAATATTAAAATTTTATTTGGGAGAAAAAAATCTATAAAATTATCATGTTTCCTAAGGTGTTTATAGTACTTTCCACTCAATACTTTCAGATCATTGACACACAAAAAATCTGAGAAAAGGCTGGGATCATCATCCCATTCTATAAACCGCAGGGCGGTGGGGAAGTAAGATACATAGTGGTAGCAATCAGAGCATGAGTTAGGGGCATAACATTACAATGGGCAGATTTATCGATGGTAATGAAACAACTACCACCAAACAGAAGTGTGGGGTTCTGATCTGCTGAAAAAACTGGCAAGAAACACATTTAAAACTTAAGGGTTGGGAATTCCCTGGAGGTCCACTGATTAGGACTCCACACTTCTATTTCAGAGAGCACTGGTTTGATCCCTGGTTGGGAAACGGATTCCACATGCAGGATGTGGGATGTGGCTGAAAAAATAAAGAAAGAAAAAGAGAAACAGGAAAAAAATAATAATAATAAGGGCAAAGAAAAATATATACTCCCAAGAAGAAGGTGGGGCAAGAAAATGCAGAAAATGCCTAAAGTCAACATTGAGCACTACACAACTCAAAACAAATACCTTTAATATAAAGTGAAGGGAGCAGAGGAGTTCAACACCCAAGACGCTGATCTGAACCCAGATCTGCCACTGTGTCACACTTCATTAAGGTCACTGACCCTGGGAGATAGTGAAAGGCAGGGAAGCCTGGCTGCAGTCCATGGGGTCGCAGAGTCGGACAAGACTTAGCAACTGATTGACAAAACCTCTGAGTACCCCAGTGTCCCTCCCCTTTTTGAAACAGAATAAAGTATGGTCTCTGAATAACCCTTTTGAGACACTGCAACAAATAAAAAATTTATGTGAAAACAAATTTAAGTTATACAGGAAAGTTATATTCTCCATGCAAAAGCATGCAACTAAGAATATCTAAATTATCATCAAACTAAATTAATAACTAGGTATATTAAGAGACAAAAATGGCTCCGCACCTCAAAATGGCTCCCTACAGACTATAAAAGCAAGCCCAACTGCCTCAGCCAAAAAGTCATGTGCTTCATGAAAGTGACCCAATCTCATCTATCTAAAATATCTCATATATCAATCCAAATTCATTTACTTTCCCCAAACATAGTATCTTCCCTCCCTGGACACACTGAGCCTCTACTTCGGTCAGCAATCCAACTCTTCTACTGTGTTTAAAGGGGATCCCAAAGTCACTGGCCTAATAAAAACTGCTTATCCCTGGGGGGAGGATAATTTAGGAGGCTAAGATTAACATCTTAGTGAACAAAAACATTCACTCCTTTTTCTTAATTTCTAGTGCTTGCTCAGAACTATAAAATGTGGCATTTAATTTTAAACCATATTTTCCTGTTCTCTAATCTTGTACTGCTTTTTAAATCAATATTTCTTCACCTACAGAAAGGAAGAGACTTAGAGATGGATAGTATGACTTCCATCCTGCTGTAAGGCACCTCACTGTTGGGAAGACGAAAGTAGAGCTTGTTGCTTTCTCAATGACACTGTGTTACAGACAGTTTCCCGACTTGAAGGGATGAAAATCTTCAACCAAATTCCATTTTGGCAACATCAGCAAGAATCTATAGTTTTACTTGCTCTATCTGGAGTGAGTTAGTAATGCTCAAAATTCTCCAAGCGAGGCTTCAACAGTACGTGACCCAAGAACTTCCAGATGTTCAAGTTGGATTTAGAAAAGGCAGAGGAACCAGAGATCAAATTGTCAAGATCTATTGAATCATAGAAAAAGCAAGAAAGTTCCAGAAAAACATCTGCTTCATTGACTACGCCAAAGCCTTTGACTCTGGATCACAACAAACTCTGGAAAATTCTTAAAGAGATGGGAACACCAGACCACCTTACCTGCCTCCTGAGAAAACTGTATACAGGTCAAGAAGCAGACTTATGGACATGGGGAGAGGGGAGGAGAGGGTGAGATGGTACGTAAAGAGTAACATGGAAACTTACATTCTATTCAGTTCAGTTCAGTCGCTCAGTCGTGTCCGACTCTTTGCAACCCCATGAATCGCAGCACGCCAGGCCTCCCTGTCCATCACCAACTCCCGGAATTCACCCAAACTCATGTGCATCAAGTCGGTGATGCCATCCAGCCATCTCATCCTCTGTCGTCCCCTTCTCCTCCTGGCCCCAATCCCTCCCAGCTTCAGCGTCTTTTCCAACGAGTCAATTCTTCACATGAAGTGGCCAAAGTATTGGAGTTTCAGCCTCAGCATCAATCCTTCCAATGAACACCCAGGACTGGTTTCCTTTAGGAAACTTACATTACCATATGGAAAATAGACAGCCAACGGGCATTTGCTGTATGGCTCAGGAAACTCAAACGGGGGCTCTGTATCAACCTAGTGGGGTAGGATGGGGAGGGAGATGGGAGGGAGTTTCAAAAGGGAGGGGATATATGTATACCCATGGCTGATTTACGTTGAGGTTTGACAGAAAACAGCAAAATTCTGTAAAGCAATTATCCTTCAATAAGAAATAATTAATTTTAAAAAATTAAGAAAAAAAAAAGAAGCAACAGTAGAACTAGACATGGAACAATGGACTGGTTTCAAATTGGGAAAGGAGTCCATCAAGGCTGTATACTGTCACCCTGTTTATTTAACTTATATGTAGAATACATCATGCAAATGCTGGGCTGGACAAAGCACAAGCTGGAATCAAAACTGCCAGGAGAAATATCAATAACCTCAGATATGCAGATGACACCACCCACATGGCAGAAAGTGAAGAACTAAAGAGCCTCTTGATGAACGTGAAAGAAGACAGTGAAAAAGCTGGCTTAAAACTCAACATTCAAAAAACTAAGATCATGGCAAACAGACAATGGAAATACTGACAGACTTTATTTTCTTGGGCTCCAAAATCTCTGCAGATAGTGATTGCAGCCATGAAATTAAAAGACGCTTACTCCGTGGGAGAAAAGCTATGACCAACCTAGACAGCATATTAAAACGCAGAAACATTACTGTGCCAACAAAGGTCCATCTAGTCAAGGCTATGGTTTTTCCAGTATTCATGCATGGACATGAGAGTTGGACCATAAAGAAAGCTGAGCGCCAAAGAATTGATGCTTTTGAACTGAGGTGCTGGAGAAGACTCTTGAGAGTCCGTTGGACTGCAAGATCCAACCAGTCAATCCTAAAAGAAATCAGTCCTGAATATTCATTGGAAGGACTGATGTTGAAGCCTTCTTTGGCCACCTGATGCAAAGAACCAACTCATTGGAAAGCATCACCCTGATGCTGGAAAAGACTAAAGGCGGGAAGAGAAGGAGATGACAGAAGATGAGATGGTTGGATGGCATCACTGACTCAATGGACATGAGTTTGAGCAAGCTCTGGGAGTTGGTGATGGACAGGGAAGAATGGTGTGCTGCAGTCCATGGGGTTTCAAAGAGTCGGACATGACTGAGCAACAGAACTGAACTGAACTCATCTGGAGTTAAGCTGGAAGAAGGCAGAAGTGTGGTTGTGGTGGTGGTTGACTCGCCAAGTCATGTTCAACTCTTGTGACCCCATGAACTATAGCCCACCAGGCTCCTCTGTCCATGGGATTTTCCAGGCAAGAGTACTGGAGTGGATTGCCATTTCCTTCTCCAGATAATATTCCCAACCCAGGAATTGAACCTGGGTCTCTTGCACTGTAGTCAGATTCTGTACTGACTGAGCAATAAGGGAAGCCCAGAAGTGTAGGTTTGACAATTCTATATCTAAGTTGTTAGGCGTTTTGGTTTTTTGTGGATTTCAGTTTTGTTGTTGTTGTTGTCATTATAATGGGAATTTTCAAATACACATATAAGTAGGAAGAAAGAAATTGTATAGTGACCCTCCTGTACCCATCAGACAGCTACAACAATTATAAACACATAACCATTTGTACCTATATTCCTGACCTCTTTTTCCTTCCTCTCCCCAGCAGATCCCAGACACCGTATGTCATCCACATTATATCAGTATAAATTTCTAAAAGGTAAGTACTTTTTTCTTTTGAATACAACTATAACATTACTCGGAGAAGGCGATGGCACCCTACTCCAGTACTCTTGCCTGGAAAATCCCATGGATGGAGGAGCCTGGTAGGCTGCAGTCTACCGGGTCTCGAAGAGTCGGACACAACTGAGTGACTTCACTTTCACTTTTCACTTTCATGCATTGGAGAAGGAAATGGCAACCCACTCCAGTGTTCTTGCCTGGAGAATCCCAGGGACAGGGGAGCCTGGTGGGCTGCCGTCTATGGGGTTGCACAGAGTCGGACACGACTGAAGCGACTTAGCAGCAGCAGCAGCATAACATTACTATTCTACCTAAAAAGACAGTATTTCCTTATCATCAAATATCTAGTCAATGTTCAAATCTCTTTATTGTCATGTAATAATTGTTAAATATTTCAAGCACAAATTGTAAAAACAACATAACGTACTTCTATGTACCCAATATTAAATAATAAAACATTACGTAAACAACTGAAACTCATTTGAAGTACTTTTTATATTTTTTAATCAAATGGTCTGTTTAAGTCAGGATCTCAGATTACTTCAGGAGAAAAAATGGTTTCTTCTCTCCTGCTCTTTGGCCTTCATTCAATTTCACAGCCAAACTCTCTTAATTTTTAGGTGTATGCAGAAGGGCATTTCCATCTCCCAGTACCCACTGCTCTCCTTCTCAATCAAGAAAACAGCCCTCCTCAGGCCTTATGCTGAAGTCAGCCATTACCTCAGAGCTTTCAGCAGAGTCAGAAAAGCATTTAGTCCAATAGCACAGCCTCTTTCCTCCACAGGTAAGCTGCCACATTTCATTTACTACTTCATGGTATTTTTAAAAACATTTTAATTTATTTATTTGTAATTGAAGGATATTTGCTTTATAATATTGTGTTGGTTTCTGCCATCGAAAAAGTTTTGAACGCCGCTGTCATATAAATGTAAATAACGTAGGCCCCATTAAATGATTACTTTTCCGTTTCTATGACTATCTCAGGAGCTCAATTTTAAATTTTAAGTTCTTACATTGTCAGCTTCCCATTTTTAGTTAAGTTACTATTAAGTTAAGTAACTTACTTAAAATTACTATTAAGTTACTTCGTGAACTAAGGTACAGTAGGTAGGGCATTTAACCTCAGGAAATTATAGGCACAATGCAGACAGATCACCATTGGGTTGGCTCTCTTCCTTAGCCATGAAATTCATCACTCACTAGCCACAAAGGGAACCAAGTAAGATGCTATATAATAATCAGCTCAAAAACAAACTCTTCACTAGAAAATAATATAAATGCAGACAGTGAATCATTGGGGTTATTTTCTTTCATTGTGACTATAGGTTAATACAAGCGGATAGCAAATGTTAGGTGAACAACTGGGAGACAAGAGGGGGAAAAAAGCATACTCTTTCTAACTACTTCTAAACTCCAAGAGCTAGTAAGTTGGACATTCAGCAGGGACTGATGAATCAAAACCCCTTTACTACCCACATGCTTGGACTTAGCATTGTGGAGGGCAAAAATCAACATGGCAGTCTCGGTCTTTGAGGAACTTACACTCGCAACACTTGCAAAAAACCTACTTGCAAAAGCAGGGAGTCAAGAAGCGCCTGGAGTAACAGGCAAACGTGGCCTCGGAGCACAGAATGCAGCAGGGCAAAGGCTAATAGAATTTTGCCAGGAGAACGCACTGGTCATAGCAAACATCCACTTCCAACAACGCAAGAGAAGACTCTACACATGGATACTACCAGATGGTCAACACCAAAATCAGATTGATTATATTCTTTGCAGCCAACAATGGAGAAGCTCTATACTGTCAGCAAAAACAAGACCAGGAGCTGACTATAGCTCAGATCATGAACTCTTTATCACCAAATTCAGACTTAAACTGAAGAAAGTAGGGAAAACCACCAGACCATTCAGGTACGACCTAAATCAAATCCCTTACGATTATACAGTGGAAATGACAAATAGATGCAAGGGATTAGAGCTGATAAACAGAGTACATGAGAACTATGGATGGAGGTTCGTGACATTGTACAGGAGGCAGGAATGAATACTATCCCCAAGAAAAAGAAATTTTAAAAGGCAAAATGGTGGTCTGACAAGGCCTTACAAATAGCTGTGAAAAGGAGAGAAGCTAAAGGCAAAGGAGAAAAGGAAAGATATACCCATTTGAATGCAGAGTTCCAAAGAATAGCAAGGAGAGGTAAGAAAGCCTTCCTCAGTGATCAGTGCAAAGAAACAGAGGAAAACAATAGAATAGGAAAGACTAGAGATCTCTTCAAGAAAATTAGAGACACCAAGGGAACATTTCATACAAAGATGGGCTCAATAAAGGACAGAAATGGTATGACCTAACAAAAGCAGAAGATATTAAGAAGTGACAAGAATACACAGAAGAACTGTATAAAAAAGATCTTCATGACCCAGATAACCATGATGGTGTGATCACTCACCTAGAGCCAGAAATCCTAGAATGCAGAGTCAAGTGGGCCTTAGGAAGCATCACTATGAACAAAGCTAGTGAAGGTGATGGAATTCCAGTTGAGCTGTTTCAAATCCTAAAAGATGATGCTGTGAAAGTGCTTCACTCAATATGCCAGCAAATTTAGAAAACTCAGCAGTGGCCAGAGGACTGGAAAAGGTCAGTGTTCATTCCAATCCCAAAAAAGGCAATGCCAAAGAATGTTCAAACTACCGCACAACTGCACTCATCTCACACGCTAGTAAAGTAATGCTCAAAATTCTCCAAGCCAGGCTTCAACAGTACGTGAACCGAGAACTTCCAGATGTTCAAGCTGGATTTAGAAAAGGCAGAGGAACCAGAGATCAAATTGCCAACATCTGCTGGATCATAGAAAAAGCAAGAAAATTCCAGAAAAACATCTACTGCTTTATTGCCTATGTCAAAGCCATTGTGTGGATCACAATAAACTCTGGAAAATTCTTAAAGAGATGGGAATACCAGACCACCTGACCTGCCTCTTAAGAAATCTATATGCAGGTCAAGAAGCAACAGTTAGAACTGTACATGAAACAACAGACTGGTTCTAAATAGGGAAAGGAGTCCATTAAGGCTGTATATTGTCACCTTGCTTGTTTAACTTATATGCAGAGTACATCATGAGAAACGCGGGGCTGGATGAAGCACAAGCTGGAATCAAGATTGCTGAGAGAAATATCAATAACCTCAGATATGCAGATGACACCACCCTTATAGCAGAAAGCGAAGAACTAAAGAGCCTCTTGATGAAAGTGAAAGAGGAGAGTGAAAAAGCTGGCTTAAAACTCAACATTCAGAAAACTAAGATCATGGCATCCCATTACTTCATGGCAAATAGATGGGGAAACAGTGGAAACAGTGACAGACTTTATCTTTTTGGGCTCCAAAATCACTGCAGATGGTGTTTGCAGCCATGAAATTAAAAGACGCTTGCTCCTTGGAAGAAAAGTTATGACCAACTTAGACAGCATATTAAAAAGCAGAGACATTACTTTGCCAGCAAAGGTCTGTCTAGTCAAAGCTGTTGTTTTTCCAGTATTCATGTATGGATGTGAGAGTTGGACTATAAAGAAAGCTGAGCACCAGAGAATTGATGCTTTTGAATCGTGGTGTTGAAAAGCACAAGAAGAAGACTCTTTTGAGAGTCTACACAAGAAGACTCTTGTGGAAAAGACTCTTGAGAGTCTTTTGGACTGCAAGGAGATGTGACCAGTCCAACCTAAAGGAAATCAGTCCTGAATATTCATTGGAAGGACTGATGCTGAAGCTGAAACTCCAATACTTTAGCCACCTAATGCGAAGAACTGACTCATTTGAAAAGACCCTGATGCTGGGAAAGATTGAACGCAGCAGGAGAAGGGGACACAGAGGATGAGATGGTTGGATGGTATCACCGACTCGATGGACATGAGTTTGAGTAAGTTCCGGGAGTTGGTGATGGACAGGGAGGCCTGGCGTGCTGCAGTCCTTAGGGTGGGAACGAATCAGACGCAACTGAACTGAACTGAACTGACACTCTGGTAAAACTAGATTAATGTATGTTTATAAGCACTAAATTGTGTAAAGCAGATTTAAAGCAGTGGAGCTCATAAAAGGGATGGGTCGACAGAGGTTAGAGAAAGTCAAAGAAAATGATGGGAAGGTCAGAAGAGCTGAACCTTGAAGGCAAGGCATAGCAGGATCAACAACACTAGGATACACTGTAAAGTCATGAGGGTACACACCATAAGCCTGGCACACAGCCTGGAACATTTAAATATTTGTGGATGAATAGGACATGGAAAAACAGAAAAGAAAGGGAGGAGAAGAAAAGAATAGGCATTCCAGATAAGAGATTTTTTTAAAAATAAGATTAAACATGGCAATTTCATGAGGCAGTAAGGAAACACAGAATGGTAAGACGTAAGGTAAAAATAGGCAAAATGAACCCAACCCATCCACGATTTTAAAAGTCAAAGACCAAAAAGATATAGGCACCTCAGTGTTCACTGCAGCACTGTTTACAATAGCCAAGACATGGAAACAACCTAAATGCCCATCAACAGAGGAATGGATCAAGAAGATGTCATGTGTGTGTACACACACACACACACACACACACAGAGGAATATTACTCAGCCATTAAAAAGAATGAAATAAGGCCATTTGCAGCAACATGGATGGATGTAGAGACTGTCAAACTGAGTGAAGTAAGTCAGACAGAGGAGGAAAAATATCATATGGCATCCCTTATATGTGGAATCTAAAAAGAAATGATACAAATGAACTTAAACAAAACAGAAAGAGACTCACAAACTTAGAAAACAAACTCATGGTTGCTGGTGGGGAAGGAATAGTTAAGGACTTTGGGAAGATCATGTACACACTGCTATATCTAAAATGGATAACCAACAAAAACCTATTGTGTAGCACATGGAACTCTGCTCAGTGTTATGTGGCAGCCTGGATGGGAGGGGGGTTTGGAGGAGAATGGATACATGTATATGTATGGCTGAGTCTCTTCACTGGTCACCTGAAACTATCATGACATTGTTAATCAGCTATACCCCAATACAGAATGTTTTTGGTGTTAAAAAATAAACTTAAAATTTAAAAAGTCAATGAAAGAGATATAAAACTGATCTCATATTAAATACCAAAATGAGTATGTCCAGAAAGCACATTCTGTTATGTCTCCACTTTTCAAGAACACTAATAAAAAGTGTAAATAGCCATTTTTCCTGAAATGGTCATTCATCTTTGTCATATTATTGGGCATAACCTAGAAACCATGCTAATATTTCCCCAGAGAAGAACTAATACCACTAGCTGGTACAGATGAGTAATGTTTTTCCTGAATATTTTTACTATCTGGAAATGTGACTGGGTTATCACTCAGGTCAGCCTCTTCGGTAGTTGTGTAATCACAAGTCGGAGACACACCACAATTAAAGCAAGAGACGGCTGAGGGCAACCTAGCACAAAAGCCAGTGACTAATGCTGAATCACAGCTTCCAAGTGATACTTCACCCAAATGTCAGCCTCCCATACGAACATCCCCTTCAGCAGTCCTTGGAAGTACATCAGAAGTATTATCCAATAACTATTCTCCAATATTTTGCAGAATAATGCTAAAGAATTAAGAGTAATAAAATCTAGTAGAGTCTTCAGCCTATAAGCCAAACTTTGTTAAGCCAAGGAAAGTCTTACCTCCTCAAACTTCACAATTGGAGAATTCATGATTGTGGCATACACTCTGTATATCTAGTAGACCCCCCAGATATTCCTCCCCAACAAAACATTCCAGGTCCTGGCTACCTACCACCAGCTATGGTCTTCAGCATGAGTGTGTGTTAGTCGCTCAGTCATGCCCAACTCTGTGACCCCATGGACTGCAGCCTGCCAAGTTCTTCTGTCCATGGAATTCACCAGGCAAGAATACTGGAGGGGATTGCCATTTCCTTCTCCAGGATGGTCTTCAGTGGCAGCTGTATAATCTCTATAGACGGACTTTAGCAACTGAAATCTAATGAGGGAAGGGGACAGTGGAGATTACATGATAAAGCTACATATGCATGGTAAGTGCACTACTTTCATTTATATTATAAGCATATTTAGAGTGAGTCTGGCCAGCTGTTAACATCGCCAGTCATTTTTCTTAGCATTCCTTCTACTCCTCCAGCCCGAATCATGCAAAACAGGCGAGCTATCTGGTTATACATTAACACTGTTACAATGACAGTGAAAGAATTCTGGTTAGTTTTAATTTCACTTTTCAATTTGGGTGCCTAACACCTGGCATAATGGAAAGAACAAGAGCCTTGGAGTCATACTGACCTACTTATAAATCTCAGCTCTACTGCTTAAAAAGATATGTGACCTTGAACAAGTTACACAACTGAACCTCAGTTTCCTTTATGGAAACTAGGTATAACAACAGCCTCTTTGCAAAACTGTTGAGAGGTTAAGCATGAAATTATGTGTAGTATCCAGAACACAAGAGGCAGTTAGCTTATGGTAATTATGACGGAAGGCTGGTGAACACACCTATACTCAGGTTTCCAAATAGTATTAACTCTATAATGAAAGCTTTTTTAGCCTCATTCTCTCTAGTCCACTTGTGAGATGACTTACCTACCCTTCTATAATCTCATCTGGTCTCTAGAAGAAAAAGGCTCCCTCCCAGAAATCAGTCTTGAGGTCAAAACTGGCTTGACCTCACAGGCATCTCCTTGCAATGCTATCACGTCCTGCCTGGGGCCTCTAGAAAATCCTGTTTTCTCTATTGCCTATTTCTGTTTCATTGCCTTAGGCTACATGCATTCTCTTACCAGATTTCGAATGCTCAGTTTTGTCCCCCAGTCTATTCTAAGGCACTCTGAGGTATCCAGTTTCTCAAGAAGTACCACGTTTTGGACAGCTATACTACTATACTCCAAGAGGGCAGTCAACCCAGCATGTTCTGCCAGTGCCTAAAACCTCTCTATCTCTGTCACACACGGAATGCCAGCTCTTCTCTCCCAGCAAATGGGATCCTGACTTCTAGAACAGGCGCATCCCTCTCTCTCTACCTCATCTTATTCTCCCACCATTCCCCTATATCCCACAACAGGAGGGAAAAGTGGAAAGATAATTCAAATCAGAGTCAAAAGACCTTGATTCTTTTACTCTACTTCTGTTACTCAAATTTGTTCTTCTTTGTAAAATTCTGTGCTTATCTCACAAGATCGAAGTAAGGCTCAAATAAGATATCTGTGAATATGTTATGCAGATCTGAGATATTACTATAACTATTACAAGTCTCTATTATGACTTAACATTTATTTTTGAATATAAAACCCTAACATTTTTTAACTCCTCTAGCATTATTTATATTAGCAAAGGATAAGAAGTAACTCAAATAGCCATCCATTAGGGGACTAACCAAAAAAATATCTGATACATCCTTTCATAGGAATACTGTATAGCATTTTTTTTTTATTAGAAAGCTTCTTATATAGCTACAGGTCCTAATCCTGAAGATATAATAGTGAAAAAAGATGCAGATCAGTGAGTATAATTTACTACAATTTTTTTTAAAAGAGGGGGTAAACAGATACACACGTTTACTTGTAAACACATGAAATATCACAATATAGATAAGACACTTCCCTGGGCTTCCCTGATGGCTCAGTGGTAAAGAATCTGCCTGGCAATGCAGGAGATGTGGGTTGGATCCCTCTCGGTCAGGAAGATCCCCGAGAGAAGGAAATGGCAACCCATTCCAGAATCTTGCATGGGAAATCCCAAGGACGGAGGAGCCTGGCAAGCTACAGTCCATGGCACTACAAAAGAGTCAGACACAACTCAGCGACTAAACAAGCATCTAGGACACTGATAATACTGACTATATCTGCATCCAGATAGCCATGGGGCATGAGCAGGAAGAAAACTTTTCTGTGTATTTCTCTCTTTTGTAGCTTTTAAATTTTTGAGCCCCTAGCCTCTGGATGGGAAGAGATGGAAAACCATCTCTCCACACAACTATAAGCCTAAGAAACAATATGACCATTAGTGAGGATGACAGGATATCTGACAAGTCATTTCCAGGGCCAGCCTCAACTTCACAATTACCACCACCTGAAACAAACTGCGTACCCTTCCATGATCTCATTCCTTGAAGTGACCAGAGATAATTTATTCCTTCCAGTCAAACTTCCTGACTACATTATTGTGTGTCCATGTGCTATGCACTTCCACACTCAACACTATTTATAAAACTTATTGTCTTAAGGGATCTACTGCAAAGTCTTAGAAGGGCCCTCTGAACCATAACATTTTCCACCTTCAAGTCTGGTCAGGAATCATTCCAATGCCAACTTTACTGAACCAAAGACTGAGTTCTTCCTCTTAATTACTTCAGGTTCACTACAGGATCCAAGTAAGTCATTCATTTGAGTCTCCATGGTTAAACGATTCTACTGCAGATTATCCCCTGACTTACAGGAGAGTGAATTCTGTTCACTTCCTCTAATATGGTGGAAAAACACTGCTTCCAAACTGTGCAAAATAACTCTTCCAGGAGGATAAATGAAATGTACTGAGGCAACATCCTCCCAAATGTAAACTATAAACAATACTGCCTTAAACATGACTTTAATCAGTAATGACATCCCAGGAGCTGAAACACTGCTCAAAACAGCAGCAGATACTGCCTCCATTCTCGCTGTCCTGTGGCATGCAGGGTATTCTTGAACCTAGATTATGAAGCACACAGCACTGAATATGAGCTTCATCCTTTGAATATTCCTTTCACATTCAACCTTTGTTCTCACTTTCTGGCATGGAGATCCAAAACCTCAATGTAGTACAGAATGAAATGCTGGATTACTTTAGTGCAAAAAGGTGAAGCCTCCAAAAGCGTCCTAATTAGGATATCTCTTCAATGAAAGCATATAGAAATGTGCCGACTCCTTCTCCCTTCTTTTTCCAACAGCTATTTGCTTTCTCAGGAGCAAATCTTCAGTCAAACACAAAAGCCAACCACTTAGCAAAGCTCAAATACAGACAGGTGTTTTCCAAGCACAGTTAAATCTCAGGAGTAACTAGTCATGATGAGTAATATCTACTAACAAGGTGCTTATTGGTGTGCTGGGACAGTTAACAGCCTAAAAATCTCTCAGTTATGACCAGCGTTGATAAAAATGAGAAATAAAACTAAAAGAAAAGCAAGCCCACTTTCCACCAACAGAAAACTTACAAAAGGAAGAATCACACAAATCAGCTAGTCCTGCCACACGAAACCCCTTTTATTTTAGAGTGGAGACTAAGGGCCCCAAACGAACCTATTTGAATATTTTTCTACTTTAACCCTATTGAAGCCCATGGATAGGCTTACCAAGAAAAAGTCTGAGAGAACTGGACAAAACAGGTTTTGTGTTTTTTTTTTTAAAGAAAATGAGTAATCATCTGAAAATATACTTATAAATGAGCAGTTATTTAAAATTAAGAGTTTCATTGAAGCACTCTAGAATAATGTTCCACACAATAAGTATGCCCTGCTCGATCAGCTCCATTCACCAGACTTCAAGTTTCTCTGCTTTAAACGTCTTTAATACTCACAAGATCCTAAAGTTGGTTCCTGCATGAGACAGACATGACAGAAAATCCCAATGCTAATATCAGACTATAAGAATTTTTAATGTTACCAGAGAAAAGGTTATTCAGCCATGTTACCTGGCCTTCACCCAAGTCATATCCTTTGAATCAATCTATTATTGCAAGCCACAGGAGGCAAACAAGTCAAGTACAGGTGAGAAATCACGGTCACTAAACTGAATTCCATTATAGCACTTTTAGGTAATATCTTTTTCACTATCTGCTTTGACTTCAGCTGGGTGCCAGCATGATTTTTTGATGCCTTTTCTACCACCTACCATCTCTTTGTGTTTTCTGCATTAAAAGATTGTGAGGAAAATGCTATGCTTTTCTAGAGATATCCAAGATTATAAAATGAGAGGTGTTTTTTTTTAAGACACTTAGTATGTCAAGTCAGAACCTGACATAATAAGTATGTCATATCCTAGGAAAAGCTCTTTAGCAAGTAATACTCCCAAATCATCTCTACTTTGCAGGCTCTTAGAATGCATTAAATGTTTAATAAGTTCAATGAATGTTCTCTACAGGATAGCAAGGACTTTACTAAAGGAGATTACAAGGTTTCCCAAACTGGTATTATATTTAAGAATGTTCAACACTGGCCTTCCAAATGTACTTTTAAGTACTATAAAGCTATAATAATTAAAGCTATACAGTATCAAAGAAAGTAAAGACAGCACAATCAAACAATTACGAGTTCAGAAATAAACTGAAGTATCTGGAGATTTTGTAGATGAAGTAGCTTTTTAAATCAAAAGGAAAAAGATAGATTATTTAATAAATTTTATTGGGACAACAAACAACTTGTTCAGTCGCGAAGTCATGACCGACTCTACAGCCCCATGGACTGCAGTATGCCAGGTTTCACTGTCCTTCAATATCTCCTGGAGTTTGCTCCAATTCATGTCCACTGAGTCAGTGATGCTACCTGACAATCTCATCCTCTGCCACCCTCAAACTAGACATCTGGGGGAGAAAAAGATAGATTCACTCATTCAATAAGTGGAGGGCCTATCACTTGCAAGCATGGTGCTAGATACTGAAAATAAGAACAAGGGAAAAAACTGCACACTCCATCACCCTCAAGGAGCTCCCAGTCAAGGGTAAAAAGAAAGTCATTAATAACAACAAAAACGAATGTAAAATCACAACTCCAATAAATTCCACAACTAATTCCCTTTTCACTTGGTTTAAACCAAAATGCATTACAGATGAAGCAAAGATCTAAATTTAAAACCATAAAAAGTACTTGAAGAAAACATGGGTAAATATTTTCACAAGATTAGGATGAGAAAGAAAACGAGAAGCCAGAAAGTATAAAACATAAAAATCTAATGTACTGTAAAATGTAAACATGAAAATATTTATATTTTACAGTTAAAAAAAAAAAACACATGTACACATTGTCAAGACAAACACAGAAACATCAGTATCAGTTCAATCACTCAGTTGTGTCTGACTCTTTGCGACCCCATGGACTGCATCATGCCAGGCTTCCCTGTCCATCACCAAATCCCAGAGCTTGCTCAAACTCATGTCCACCAAGTCGGTGATATTGTCCCCTCCTCCTCCTGCCTTCAATCTTTCCCAGCATCAGAGTCTTATAGGTAACTAATTTCCCTAATATTCAAAAAGTTATGCACATTTTCTTTAGATATTTATTTTCATTTATTTATTTGGCTGCTGCAGGTCTTAGTTGCAGCACATGGGATCTAGTTCCCTGACCAGGGATCAAACATGGGAGAACTCTCTACCTTGAGAGCTCAGAGTCTTAGCCACTGGATCACCAGGGAAGCCCAGCTATGCACATTAGTGAGAAAAAGCCAAAAAGCCCAACAGAAAACTAACCAAAGGATACAAATAATTCCAAGAAAAAATATGAATAGCAAATAGACAAATGATAGTCAAATTTAGTAATAATAAATAACTCTTACAAACTAAGATCACATTTTCTTACCTGTTAGACTGACTCCCTAAAAAATGGCTGGTTGCCAGGGTTTAAAGAGGATAGAAGAAGCACCTCCTACATACTCTCCATTGAGTGAATTAGCTTGGCCTTTCTTGGAGGGCAATTTGGCAACACTAGTAAAATTTTAAGCACTCATACTTTGACTCGGGCACTCCACCTCTAGTGACTTATTCTATTAAATTACTAAGAAAATGAAGAACTTAGTTTCTAACATTGTATATATCATAATGGAAAAGAACACACAACTTTTGGGAAGTTTACTCTAGTATAAAACTCTTGATTTTTAAAAACTAAACTAAATCTGAGATATGAGTCTTCTGGAAAATAAATAATGCAAACAAATGGAATAGAAAAGAAACACTAGTACACGTGCACAACTATAAATGTGCAGAAACTGTTAAGTGACATATAATTTATATTAAAAAAAAACCTGGAAACAACCCTAAACCTATCAATAGGATACTACTTAAATAAATTATAATACATCCATAAAATGGAACACTCTGCAGCCATTAAAAAAGATTGTGTCTAGGACAAAATGCACTGACATGACAAGATGCGGGAGATATTAACTTAAAAAGTGAGTAGCAAAACCACTATATATAAAATAACAAAGACATGCTGTACAGCACAGGGAACTACAGTCAGTAGTTTGTAATAACCTATAATGGAAAAGAATCTGAAAAAGAATATATACATATATTACTAAATCACTCTGCTATATACCTGAAACCAACACTACATGTAAATGAACTACACTGCAATGTAAAAGACAAAAAAATCCAAGGTAAGAAAACATAGGCAGTACATACTCTGACATCAGTCCCAGCAATATTTTTTGAATATGTCTTTTCAGGCAAACGACATACTCGATAAGGGGTTAATATCCAAAATATACAAAAACTCATACAATGCAACAGAAAAAAAACAACTCAATTTAAAAATGGGCAGAGGATCTGAATAGAAATTTTTCCAAAGAAGACATACAGATGGCCAACAGGTACATGAAAAGACGCTCAATGTCACTTACCATCACGGAAATGAAAAACAAAATCTCAGTGAGATTTCACTTCATACCTGCCAAAATGGCACAACAAAAAGACAAAAAATACTAATAACAAGTGCTGATGGGGATGGGAAGAAAAGGGAATCCTCATTAACTGTTTATGGGGACATAAATGATACAGTCACTATGAAAAATAGTATGGAGATTTCTCAAAAAAATTAAGAGAGAACTCTACCATATGATCCGGCAACTCCACTTCTGGGTACTTATTTAACCAAAGAAAACAAAACCACTAGTTAGAAAAGATATAGGCACCTTTCTGTTCACTGCAGCATTATTTACAACAACCAAGATATAGAAGCAACCAAAGTGCCCATCAACAGATGAATGGAAAAAGACACAGTACATATATATATATATATATATATATATACACACAGGAATATTATTATTCAGCTAAAGGAAAGAAGGAAATACTGCTGTTTACAACATGGATAGACCAGAAGGTATTACGCCAAGTGAAATAAGACAGAGAAAGATAAGTACTATATGATTTCACTTTTGTATGGAATCTAAAACCTAAAACAAATAAATATAACAAAACAGAAACAGACTCATAGATACAGAGAACAAATAGGTGGTTGCCAGAGAGGTAAAGGAGTAAGGCAAGAAGACAAATAGGTGAAGGAGATCAAGAGGTACAAGCTTCCTGATGCAAAATAAATGAGTCAAGAGTATGTAACGTACAGTGTGGGAAATACTGTCTGTCAATAATTATGTAATACCTTCTGTATAGTGACAGATCTTACCTACACTTATGGTGATCATTTTGATACGTATAGTAATAATGAGTGACTATGCTGTGTAACAAGAATTAACATGGTATTGTAGGTCAATTATATTAATACCTCAAAAACAAACTCGCAGAAAAAGACATCAGACTTGTGATTAGCAGAGGTAGGGGTAGGGAGAGGAGGAACTGGATGAAGGAAGTCAAAAGCTAGAAACTTCCAAGTACAAGATAAGTAAGTACTATGGATGTAATGTATAACATGATAAATATAACTAACACTGCTATACGTTACATATGAAAGCTATTAAGAGAGTATATCTTAAGTGAGCCTTAGGAAGCATTCAGTTCAGTTCAGTTCAGTTCAGTTCAGTCGCTCAGTCGTGTCCGACTCTTTGCAACCCCATGAATCTCAGCACGCCAGGCCTCCCTGTCCATCACCATCTCACGGAGTTCACTCAGACTCACGTCCATTGAGTCCATGATGCCATCCAGCCATCTCATCCTCTGTCATCCCCTTCTCCTCCTGCCCCCAATCTCTCCCAGCTTCAGAGTCTTTTCCAATGAGTCAACTCTTCGCATGAGGTGGCCAAAGTACTGGAGCTTCAGCTTTAGCATCATTCCTTCCAAAGAAATCCCAGGGTTGATCTCCTTCAGAATGGACTGGTTGGATCTCTTTGCAGTCCAAGGGACCCTCAAGAGTCTTCTCCAACACCACAGTTCAAACGCATCAATTCTTCAGCGCTCAGCCTTCTTCACAGTCCAACTCTCACATCCATACATGACCACAGGAAAAACCATAGTCTTGACTAGACGGACCTTAGTCGGCAAAGCAATGTCTCTGCTCTTGAATATACTATCTAGGTTGGTCATAACTTTTCTTCCAAGGAGTAAGCATCTTCTAATTTCATGGTTGCAGTCACCATCTGCAGTGATTTTGGAGCCCAAAAAAATAAAGTCTGACACTGTTTCTACAGTTTCCCCATCTATTTCCCATGAAGTGATGGGACCAGATGCCATGATCTTAGTTTTCTGAATGTTGAGCTTAAAGCCAACTTTTTCACTCTCCTCTTTCACTTTCATCAAGAGGCTTTTTAGCTCCTCTTCACTTTCTGCCATAAGGGTGGTGTCATCTGCATATCTGAGGTTATTGATATTTCTCCTGGCAATCTTGATTCCAGCTTGTGTTTCTTCCAGTACAGCATTTCTCATGATGTACTCCTCATATAAGTTAAATAAGCAGGGTGACAATATACAGCCTTGACGTACTCCTTTTCCTATTTGGAACCAGTAGGAAGCATTACTACAAACAAATCCAGTGGAGGTGATGGAATTCCAGCTGAGCTATTTTAAATCCTAAAAGACAATGCTGTTAAAGTGCTGCACTCATTATAACAGCAAATTTGGAAAACTAAGCAGTGGCCACAGGACTGGAAAAGGTCAGTTTTCATTTCAATTCCAAAGAAAGGCAATGCCAAAGAATGCTCAGACTACCTTACAATTGCACTCCTTTCACATGCTAGCAAAGTAATGCTCAAAGTCCTTCAAGCTAAGCATTACCGGTAAATGAACCAAGAACTTTCAGATGTACAAGCTGATTTAGAAAAGGCAGAGAAACCAGAGATCAAATTGCCAACATATGCTGGATCATAGAAAAACCAAGGGAATTTCAAAAAAACATCTACTTCTGCTTCACTGACTATCCTAAAGCCTTTGACTGTGTGGATCACAGCAAACTGCATACCAGACCACCTTATCTGCCTCCTGAGAACCTGTATGAAGGACAAGAAGCAACAGTTAGAAATGGACATGGAACAATGGACTGGTTCAAAACTGGGAAAGCAGTACATCAAGGCTGTCTACTGTCACCCTGCATATTTAACTTCTATGCAGAGCACATTGTGCAAAATGCTGGGCTGGATGAATCACAAGCTGGAATCAAGATTGCCAGGAGAAATTTTAACCACCTCAGATATGCAGATGACACCACTCTAATGGTAGAAATTGAAGAGCAACTAGATGAAGGCAAAAGACGAGACTGAAAAAGTTGGCTTAAAACTCAACATTTAAAAAATGAAGATCATGGTATCCAGTCCTATCATTTCATGGCAAATAGACGGGGAAAATGTGGAAACAGTGTCAGATTTCATTTTCTTGGGCTCCAAAATCACTGCAGACAGTGACTGCAGCCACAAAATTAAAAGGCACTTGCTCCTTGGAAGAATCAGTTCAGTCAGTCATGTCTGACTCTTTGAGACCCCATGGACTGCAGCACACCATTCTTCCCTGTCCGTCACCAACTCCCAGAGCTTACTCAAACCCATGTCCATCGAGTTGGTGATGCCATCCAACCATCTCATCCTCTGTAGTCCCCTTCTCCTCCTGCCTTCAATCTTTCCCAGCATCAGGGTCTTTTCAAATGAGTCAGTTCTTCACATTAGGTGGCCAAAGTACTGGAGCGTCAGCTTCAGCATCAGTCCTTCCAATGAATATTCAGGACTGATTTCCTTTAGGATGGACTGGTTTGATTTCCTCGCAGTACAAGGGACTCTCAAGAGTCTTCTCTAGAACCAACAGTTCAAAAGCATCAATTCTTTGGTGCTCAGCTTTCTTTATAGTCCAACTCTCACGTCCATACATGAATACTGGAAAACCAATAGCTTTGACTAGACAAACCTTTGCCGGCACAGTAATGTCTCTGCTTTTTAATATGCTATCTAGGTTGGTCATAGCTTTTCTTCCAAGGAGCAAGTGCCTTTTAATTTCGTGGCTGCAGTCACCATCTGCAGTGATTTTGGAGCCCAAGAAAATAAAGTCTCTCACTGTTTCCACTGTTTCTCCATCTATTTGCCATGGAGTGATGGGACGGGATGACATGATCTTAGCTTTTTGAATGTTGAGTTTTAAGCCAGCTTTTTCACTCTTCTCTTTCACTTTCATCAAGAGGCTCTTCAGTTCCTCATCACTTTCTGCCATAAGGGTGGTGTCATCTGCATATCTGAGGTTATTGATATTTCTCCCGGAAATCTTGATTCCAGCTTGTGCTTCATTCAGCGCAGCATTTTGAATGATGTACTCTTCATATAAGTTAAATAAGCAGGGTGACAATATACAGCCTTGACGTACTCCTTTCTCAATTTGGAACCAGTCTGTTGTTCCATATCCAGTTCTAACTGTTGCTTCTTGACCTGCATACAGATTTCTCAGGAGGCAGGTAGGGTGGTCTGGTATTCCCATCTCTTTAAGAATTTTCCACAGTTTGTTGTGATCTACAAAGGCTTTGGCGTAATCAATAAAGCAGAAATAGATGTTTTTCTGGAACTCTGCTTTTTCTATGATCCAATGGATATTTGGAAGGATAGCTATGACAAAAAAAAGCAGAGACATCACTTTGCCAACAAAGGTCAGTATAGTCAATGCTACAGTTTCTCCAGTAGTCATATATGGATTCGAGAGTGGGACTATCAAGAAGGCTGAGCACTGAAGAATTGATGCTTTTGAACTGTGGTGTTGGAGAACACTCTTGAGAGCCCCTTGGACAGCAAGGAGATCAAACCAGTCAATTCTAAAAGAAATCAACCCTGAAAATTCACTGGAAGGACTGGTGCTGAAGCTGAAGCTCTAACACTTTGGCCACCTGATGTGAAAAGCTTACTCATTGGAAAAGACCCTGATGCTGGGGAAATCTGAGAGTGGGAAGAGAAGTGGGCAGCAGACAATGAGATGGTTGGATGGCATCACTGACTCAATGGACATGAGTTTAAGCGAACTCTGGGAGATAGTAAAGGACAAGGAAGCCTAGCGTGCTGCAGTTCATGGGGTCACAAAGTGTTGGACACAATTTACGACTGAACAACAATATCCTATGAGAAAGGATTTCACAAGGAAAAAAAATTTTCCATTTCTTTAACTTCATTTTTCTTTAACTTTTTAAATCTATATGAGATGATGGATGTTCACTAAACTCATTGTGGTAATCATTTCACTAGGTATGTAAATCAATTATGCTATTTACCTTAAATTTACACAGCAATGCATGTCCATTAAATCTCAATAAAACTGTAACACTAAGTAAAAATTAAAAATAAACAGCAGAGTATGTGGCATGATCCCTTTTCAATGAAAAACATAAAATTCTAATATATGAATAGAAAAAATCTGGTTATAAATGTGAACAATGTTCTCTCTAGAGAGAAGGAATGTTCACTTTGGACATTATACATTTTGGGTAGAGTCCGATTATTTCATAAGACACGTATATCAGAGAGATACAAAGATTTTTTTTAAGAGACTCCGGGGCTGGGACTTCCCTGGTGGCCCAGTGGGTAAGACTCTGTGTGTCCACTGCAGGGGGCATGGCTATCCCTCATCAGGGAACTAAGATCCCACATGCCCTGAAACCGGAAAAAGAAAAAAGAGAGTACCATACCAAAGTGAGAAAATGGTTCAGAATGAACACAAACACATTCATAATAGAACACACAATTTCAGAGTTAGAATAACTTTACAAATAAAGAAACAAGAACATCAAAATTTTAAACTTTTGTACTGCAAACAAAACCATCCGGAAAGTGAAAAGACAACCTACAAGATGGGAAAGTATATCTGCATGTCATATATCTGATAAAGGACTTGTATCCAGAACATATAGACGTCTTACAACTCAACAATAAAAAGACAAATAACCCAACTAAAAGATGGGCAAGGAATCTAAACAGACCCTTCAAAGACCTACAAATGGTCACTCAGCACATGAAAAGATGAGCGACACTAGTAGGAGTCACAAGAGAAATGCAAATCAAAAACCACAAGGAGCAACCACTTCACAGTGGATGATTAGATCAAAAGGAAAGAAAATAACAAGTTTCAGTGTGCATGTGGAAAAACTGGAAGCTTCATACACTCCTACTAGGAATGCAAAATGGTGCACCCATTTTAGAAAACAGTTTGGCAATTCCTCAAAAAGATAAACATGGAATGTTTATGATGCAGAAATTCCACTTCTTGGGCATATATGCCCAAAGTATATGTCCAAGAGAAATGAAAACATATGTCCACACAAAAATTTGTACACAGATGTTCATAACAGCACTGTTCATATTAGTCAAAAAGTGGAAAAATGCAAATGTCATCAATTCATGGATGTACAGAATGCAATATATTTTGTACAATGGAATATCATTCAGCCATAAAAAGGAAGGAAATTCTGACATATGCTACAACATAGATGAAACTTGAAGACATGTTATATGAAAGCAGCTAGACACAAAAGGCCATATGTGATAAGATTCTATATATATGACATGTCCAGAATGGGAAAATCTATAGAAACTGATTAGTGATTGATTAGAGCACGAGGAGAGAGGTGGAAGACATGAACAGTGACTACTAATGGGTGGCTTCTTCTAAGGGGAATGAACATGTTCTAAAATGGCTTGTGATGATGGGTACACAACTTTGTGAATAGGCTAAAAGCAATGAACTGAGTGAACTGTACAGCATGTGAATTATATCTCAATAAAGCCACAGAAAACATAGATACGTTAAAAAGAAAGTGGAAGCCCCATGAGGTTAAGTGATGTGCCCAAAGAAAACTGCCAGGCTAGTGAAACCTGAAACTGGAAACACGTGGACTGACTCCCGCAGCAATGGACAGCTTCCTTACTGCAACTGACTGGCCAAAAAGGTTCCCCAAAGAGCCGGAAAAGCAGAAAACACTGCTACTAGCATAACGAAAGGAAGAGAACGTTAGGTAACACAACTGAAATGTTGTTTTCAAATTTTATTTATTTTTTTTGTTTTGTTTTCAAATTTTAATGTGACTCCAAAATGGTTTCTTGGCCTAAAAAAATCTAACAGCCACTGATAGAAGAGGTTGTGACTCAGTGTAACAGTGCCCCTTTTACTAGGAGCTCAATTAGAGCAGGGCACGGGATGCAGCTGCTGGCTGAAAAGGAAGAAGGAAAATGAGATCAGAAGAGGGACGAGAGGCTGAAATCACCAGCCACTCTTCTGCATATGTCAAAGAGGTTAGTGAGTAACAATGCTTTAAACAAGTTTTATTCAGGGGCGGGGGGCGGGCAGAGGGGCTGTAAAATCCTATACAGAGATCCGAAAGTATCATCTGAAAATTGAATTACCTCCCCGAATTACTATACACATATAAGATATTTAGGTATAATGAACAGGGTCTCTCTGCAGCTGACTTGGACACAAAGATCATTGCTGGAATACAACTGCCCCATTTGACAAAAATAACAATATCACTGTTGATGTAGAAATGGAAAGTAAGCCAAGAACATACCATCACTAAAAACATTATTTCAAGGGTTTAAAAAAAGAAAAATGAGCTACCAAAAAAAAATCATCTATTGTCAGAACATTGCTTATGCAACATTAGAACATTCTGACAGAAGGAAAGGACAACAGGAGGCAGGAAGCAGAAAGCAAGAAGAAATCCTGCAGGTGCCCAACTAACCCTAACAAGAAACAGCTCTGAGCCTGCCTTCCACAATAACAATCTTGTTCCCCTGGTACATGAACCAAGATTTCTCTCGCCAGGAACAGAAAACAACTGACTACATGAAAATGTCAGCTTGTTCCATGGAACACTACACTGGCAGCGAACAGATACAAAGCTTTCAAACGACAAAGTTTTGGCTGTTTCCTCACCAAATTTTTAACATCGTTGGCCCATAGTCAAATTCAGTCCAGTTTATGCAAACTCTTAACACAAGTGGACAAAAATACCATGCTGGAGAAGACACTATAAATAAAAGATTCTATAAAATATCTTGTTCTCAGATTTCTAACAATTTGGCTCATTTATAATTATAAAATTTGTATAGACGCTCTCTTAACCCACCACCATCTCTCAACCAACCTGAAAAAAATAACTGATGCTTCCCCTTCCTTCTGTAAAATAACAAGCCCCAGCAATGCAAACCAGCCTCAAATTAATAGCCACTCATTCTAATCCTGGATATTTTTCCTGGTCCCATCCATTAAGTTGCATGCTTACCAAGAATTAATTGTTTTTTTCCCAAATCTATTTATCCAATTGCTCTTGTTATTACAGCTATGCAATTTAATTAGCTATATAAACTGATGAGAAACCCAGGAGAAAAAAAGACATGCTTCTTTGAAAATTAGGCTGAATGTTTAAAATGACTTGGTAAAGTCACATTACATGTGGATGCATGGATGTTCAGTTGCTAAGTCATGTCCAACTCTTTGCAACTCCATAGACTGCAACACAGCAGGCTTCCCTGTCCTTCACTGTCTCCCGGAGTTTGCTCAAACTCCATTAAGTCGATGATGCCATCCAACCATCTCATCCTCTGTCGCTTCCTTCTGTTCTCAATCTTCCCCAGCATCACGGTCTTTTCCAATAAATCAGCTCTTTACATCAGATGGCCAAAGTACTAGAGCTTAAGCATCAATCCTTTCAATGAATATTCAGGGCTGAATCCCTTTAGGATTGACTGGTTTGATCTCCTTGCTGTCCAAGCAACTCTCACGAGTCTTCTCCAGCACCACAGTTCAAAAGCACCAATTCTTCAACACTCAGCCTTCTTTATGGTTCAACTCTCACATCTGTACATGACTACTGGAAAAACCATAGCTTTGACTACCTGGTCCCTTATCAGCAAAGTGACGTCTCTGCTTTTTAATACACTGTCTAGGTTTGTCATAGCTTTTCTTCCAAGGAGAAAGCATCTTTTAATTTCACGGCTGCAGTCACCATCTGCAGAGATTTTGGAGCTTAAGAAAATAAAGTCTCTCACTTTTTCCATTGTTTCCCTGTTTCTTAGTCATGAAGTGATAGGACCCGATGCCATGATCTTTGTTTTTTGAATGTTGAGTTTTAAGCCAGCTTTTTCATTCTCCTCTTTCACATTCATCAAGAGGCTCTTTAGTTCCTTTTCACTTTCTGTCATTAGAGTGGTGTCATCTGCATATCTGAAGTTGCTGACATTTCTCCTGGCAATCTTGATTCCAGCTTGTGATTCATCCAGCCCAGCAATTCGCACTATGTACTCCACACAGAAGTTAAATAGAAGATACACAGCCTTGATGTACTCCTTTCCCAATTTTGAACCAGTCCATTGTTCCATGTCTGGTTGTTGCTTCTTGAGCTGCATACAGGTTTCTCAAGAGGCAGGTAAGGTGCTCTGGTATTCCCATGGCTCTTTAAGAATTTTCCAGTTTGTTGTGATCCACACAGTCATAGGCTTTAGCGTAGTCAATGAAGTAGAAGCAGATGTTTTTCTGGAACTCTCTTGCCTTTTCTATGAGCCAACAGATCTTGGCAATTTGATCTCTGGTTCCTCTGCCCTTTCTAAATCCAGCTTGTACATCCGGAAGTTCTCAGTTCACGTACTGTCAAAGCCTAGCTTGAAGGATTTTGAGCATTACCTTGTTTTTTTTTTAATGCAACAAGCGTAAAAGATGGGGACAAGAGGGAGAGAGAATCAAAAACTCAAGAAAGAGTCTATGTTCAAAATGCTTCACAAAATGCCTTTAAATTGCTACTCTGCTTTTAAAAAGCAAAACAAAACTGGAAATCATAAATGATGAACTATGGGTATGTTTAACACAAATAAGATGGCAGAACTCTAATCAAGATATCAATATACAGAGAAAGGCTTATAGCAGAAGATTAGCAAACACGTTTCTTAGACAAACTGCAAAAAAAAAGTGGGGAAATCTATAAAGTAAAATAAATAATTATTTTAAAAAATATAAAACTTAAGGGACATCAATCAATTATAAAGTATGGACTTTATTTAGACCCTGATTCAAATAAACAAGTCATTAACAAAGAAAAAAAACTAAATGTATGTGTATATATATTGTATATATATGACAATCAGAGAAATTTTAACACTAATTTGATACTTAATGACATCAGGGAATTATTGTTAATTGTTTTAGGTAGGATAATAGTACTGGGTTATGTTTTTTTTGAAAAAGAATCCTCTTCTATTTAGAGATACATGCCAAAACATTTACAGACGAAATAAGATTCTGGGAATTGCTTCAAAATAAACTAGGGAGAAAAGAGAGGCTGGAAGTAATATGTGCGAAAGACTGACCGTGAGGTGATTAACTGCTTTTAGTGGGTGGTAGGTTAATGAGGGGTTCATCATATGATTCTTTTTACTTTTGCTTACATTTGAAATTTTCCATAATGAACACTTTTTTAAAAAGACTAGTGGATTAATGCATATTTATATTTTAAATTAAAATAAAATATTAAAAGTATATATGTATCATTATTTCTGACTTCCCTGCTTCATTCATTTCTTTCCCCTAATTAAGAAAATCATAACCCAAACTTATTGTATTAAAGGCCTTCTACTGGAAATAAAAGGGCATATTGTCAGATGCCCAAAATACAGCAGTGGGTACACCCAAACACTATAAGAACAACAGTCCATATGGCCCAATTACCATTGAAAACCTCTTAAATAACACACAAAGTACAGTAAGTACAACAAATTCAGACATAATAAGACTGGTGCATCACCACATTTATTCACATAATTATTTCCTTTATCACCTTTTTACCATTAACAAATAAAAGAGAGGAGTAATTTACAATTTTCATCAATCTCAGAAATTCTCCCTCTGGTCTACCAAAAAAGTTATTTAAAAATCAAAGATTCAGGTAATCAGAATCTCTTTCTCATCAACCTTTCTTCTTGCCTTCAACAGCTCCTCCAATTTAAGTTTATACCTCTTTGTGAAAGATCAGGAGAGAATGATGATTCACAAAAACCAACTTAAAAGATTAGAGTCACACTTTTCTCCTTCCTCAGCCAGGTCTGGTTCAGAACAACAACCAGGCAGTAGCTCCAGCCCTCTTTTAGTGGATTCTACATCTATCACCCAAGGTTTACAGGTGCAGCAGGGAGTAACAGCCCTGCCTTCCAAGAAAACAAACCCAGAAGAGGAGACAATAAAGAAAAAAAAACTTCTGGTGGGCTAACCCTGGCACAGCCTTTCTGGAAAGCAATGTGCCAATATATGTATCAGGTGTCTTAAAAGCATGTATATTCTCTCACCAATAATTTCAAATCCAACGATCTATCTTGAGCAAAAAGCAGAAATGCATCAAAGATTCATACATAAAAATGGTCACCACAGCAAATTTCTAACAGTGAAAAACTGGGAAGAACCTTAAAATATGAAAAAGGTCAAAAAATAACAGCAATCATACAATGGCAAAGGTCCATATACAAAGGTCCTTCTAGTCAAAGCTGTGGTTTTTCCAGTAGTCATGTACGGATGTGGGAACTGGACCACAAAGAAGGCTGAGCACTGAAGAACTGATGCTTTCAAACTGTGATACTAGAGAAGACTCACTGGAAGGACTGATGCTGAATCTGAAGAAGCTCCAATACTTTGGCCACCTGATGCAAAGCGCCAACTCACTGGAAAAGACCCTGATGCTGGGAAAGATTGAGAGCAGGAGGAGAAGGGAGCGACAGAGGATGAGATGGTTGGATGACATCATCAACTCAATGGACATGAGTTTGAGCAAATTCCAGGAGATGGTGAAGGACAGGGAAGCCTGGTGTGCTGCAGTCCATGAGGTCGACAAGAGTTGGACACAACCGAGAGACTGAACAACCACAACGATACAATGGCAAAGTACACATCCATTAAAATTGATGTCTACAAATAGTTTCAAATGATGAGAAAATACCTATAATGATATGGGGGAGGAATAAAATAGAGTATCAGTATGATCCTAATTATATACTGCAAAAAATTAATAACTATTGCCTGTGGGTGACAGGATGACGGGTGATTTTTTTCCTTCTGCTTCTTTATAAGTTTCCCCAATTATAACTGGGAAAAAAATAGAGCAAGGTGGTAGAAGAGAGCCCGTAATAATAAGCAATTGGGTTGAAATAAGACAATTTACACTCCAGACCTCTTGTAGTCCACCTCTATCAGGTCTGAGCTGCAAGCATTCAACTGTTCCTTTAACTGAACACTTTGCCCACTCCAAGAAGAATAACACTTATCCTCTTGTCTTCCAGTATCAGTAGTTGCTACTTTTTGCCTACAGATAACACAAAAAATACTACAAATATCATATATTAATGCATATATATGGAATCTAGGAAGACTGTATGGATGAACCTATTTGCAGGGCAGCCATGGAGACGCAGACATAGAGAAAAGTCTTATGGACACGGGCAGCGGGGAGGAAGGAGAGGGTGGGACAAAGGTGCGTATACACTCCCATATATAAAACAGATAATGAATGGGAATTTGCCATATGACTCAGGGAACTCAAACCAGGGCTCTGTGACAACCCACAGGGATGGGAAGGGATGGGAGCTGGGAGGGAGGTTCAAAAGGGAGGGGACATATATATACCAATGGCTGACTCATGTTGATGTATTCTGAAAGTCGCTCAGTCGTGTCCAGCTCTTTGCGAGCCCATGGACTGTATAAGTCCATGGAATTCTCTAGGCCAGAAGACGGGAGTGGGCAGCCTTTCCCTTCTTCAGGGGATCTTCCCAACCCAGGGAGCGAACTCAAGTCTCCCACTTTACAGGCGGATTCTTTACCAGCTGAGCCACAAGGGGAACCCAAGAATACTAGAGTGGGTAGCTGATCCCTTCTCCAGTGGATCTTCCCAACCCAGGAAACGAACCGGGGTCTCCTGCATTGCAGGTGGATTCTTTACCAACTGAGCTATCAGGGAAGCCCGATGGTGATGCATGGCAGAGGCCAACACAATGTAGTGAAGCAATTATCCTTCCATTCAAAATAAATAATTTATTTTTTAAAAATATACTACTTGAATTAATTCATTAAAGGTAAAGCCCAATAAAAGTGACTCCCTGAAATTAAGGACCGGGGACAGAAAAATACTAGTTGCTTTAATCAGATCACTTAGTATAAAGAACAAGTGGGAACCCCAGCAAACAGTATGAAGTTACTTCAGGAAATGCCAGCAGTAGAAGACAGACAGGTGGGTCTGCAAAGAAAAGCTCCAAGGCAGAAGAGGAAAAACAAGGCGCTGGCTGACTACACTGACTGCACCCGTGGGACCTTCTCAAGGCAGCAACCCACGGGGAGCCTGGGTATGAAAGAACTTTCCCCTCAAAATAAGGGACTTAAGTTGCAGGATTTAGTGAAATTATACTGAACTTATTAATAATGAAAGTTTGAAATATGCCGAAAATAACTTGCCCAGAAAGGTGGTAAAATCTCTTTACCTAGAGATTTGTGAGAAAAAAGTAGAAAATTACTTTCCTTTAACATCTTAACTGGAAATAGAAAATTTCAGTAATAAAACTCTAAGATGCATTAAGAGTATTAAAAAAATTAAGTCAGATCTCTCTTTTTTTTTAATCCTTACATTTATTCCCTAAATGAATATTTACCAGCATCATAGTAGGCACTGGACATACAGCAGCAAACAACAACTTAAAATGCCTGCCCTCATGGAGGTGACATTCAGTTATCACAGTGTGTGTGCCTCCTAACAAGCCCTAAAAGTTAGGTATTTTCTTCTTTTAAATTTTAAGTAAAATGATTTTTAGACATTTCGAGCATGTGGCAACACTGCCAGAAAACAAAGAGCACCTAGCGTTTGGACTGATCGAGAGAAGCCCTTAATAAATATTAGACACAAAACTAACAAAACTGCGTGCATGAGGCACTGGGGTGGCAGGAAGACAACTTCGCTACATACAAGTCTGCACTTTTTTAATTTTGTGCCATATATCATTCCTTCCTAGTTTTTGATAAACAATTTTTCAAAAGTTTATTGGCTGGCTGGATGGAATGAATTAAATGAAAATCTTCTCCAAAAATTCAGTCTCAAGAAATGTGCTAAGGTAGCCTAAAATTTTGCATTCAAGTTTTCTGGAGGGAGCAAAGAGAAGTAAAGCATACTACTGGTAAGTACAGACTGAAACTAGCTGAAACTAGGCAGAAATTTGAGGATTTCTCAGAAATTCCAAACCAAAACCTAAATATAGTTTAAGATAACTGGCCAAAAGTATCCAGCTGAGTGAGCCCAGCCTACACAGTGGAGCTTAAACAGGCAATGGGTTTGAGTCTCCTTCCTTTTCAGTTTCTGGGAAAGGAGGCTGAATATTTGCAATCTGATTGCTAAGTCTCTGAGACAGTAAATTCTGAGATGAAATACTTACCAGTGTGGCTAAAGACTCCTGGTCTACCGTGGATCACATACCTCCTAAACAGAAGTATGTTCCTAACATAACTATGCCACGGTTCATCCAACAGTTTTATCCTCAGCTGATGGAATTTTTAACTCTAAATAGATCCAAAAGAAACTCTTTCAAGCTAATACATCCAAAACCATTGAGGGCTTCTCAAAGACACTGCCAAAGCCATTTATTTAACAAGTATTTATTACCTTGGAACAAAAGTCCATGAGAGTTCTAATTTTCATCCTCTGGATGTTATCAGTTATCCATAGACGGTATGACTATACTATTATGCCAGAAGGGACCAGTCTGCTCACTGTTAGAAAGGAAAAGGCAGGGACTCACCTGATGGGTGAGATCATTCACCTGTAGAACAGGCCAGCGCTTTCGGATCAGAAATTAGAACCATGTAAGGGCAGCTCTACATAAATGGCCCTCTTGGTCCTCACCTGTATCATCAATGTATGTATCTTGGTGACTAGTTCTCTTCATGAGTTATAAGATGGGATCATCCCCTGGAAACTGGTAGTGATCTGGTAAATAGAGAGTCCATCTAAGAAAGGTACCTTCAAAGACAGACCAGACCAACCCAACACAGCAAAAGTATAATTACTCATATTCCCTGGGTGTGAGCTAGATATAGTGGCAAAAGAAAACTATATAAGGCAGACTGTGTTTATGGTCATTGCTTTTTCTGTGCTTCTTTACTCTCTTTTTACTTCTTCAGCATTTGTTAAGTCTTTACTGAATTTGTTACAATACTGTTTCTATGTTTATTGGTTGTGAGGTATGTGGGATCCTAACTCCCTGACCAGGGACTGAACCCACATCTCCTGTGTCTCCTGCATGGCAGGTGGATTCTTTACTGGCTGAGCAAAGTCTGAGATTCTAAATTCTGTTAAGTCCAACTTTCCAGACTCTGAAAAAAAGAGTTGGAATAGAACATCAAAGATCTTTTTTAGTGCTCCCCAAATCGACAACTATTTGTTAGCTGATCATGTTTACTTTGTATGTAAAATGTATGACATTCTCTTATAGTGTGAAAGAACAGAAGTTGTCCCCTATCTGAAGAAATGAATCAGGAGAAGCTGTTTTACCCTAAGCCATAAAATATCCAAAATGAGGTTTTTAAGACATAAGTTAGATAACGTCAGTGCTCTGCCTTGATATCCCCTGAGGTCAATCCCTTATTTTATACCCAATTCCATAAAATGGCCTGTAAGACCCGTATGATCTGGCCCCTATCTAACCTTCTGATCTCAATTCCTCACCATCCCTTCTGTCACTGACTAAGCTCTTAGGCATCCTGACCTTGGGTCTAAACTTTAGACAAACCAAGTTCATTTCTACCCAAAGGCTGCTGCACGTGCCATTCCTTCTTCCTAATCTTCCCAAGCTGGCTCTTTCTCATTATTCAGGTAATCAGCTCAAATATCACCACCCTGAAAAGGCCTTCCCTGACACTCGATCTGAAGCAGCACCCTGCCCCAGACACTCTCTAGCCCATTTATTTTTTTCATAGTATTTGTCACTATATAAAGTTATTTGTTTACATGCTTCTCATCTGTCTCCTCCCATAAGAAAATAAGTTCCAAGAAGGCAACAGCTTTTTTCTCTCTCATTCATGGGGTACTCAAGAGCCAGAGTAGAACCTGGCACAAAATTTGCTTTCAGTAAATACCTGCTGAATGAATGAATGGATAACAGAAAAGTCCCATTACTATGCAGAGAGGTTTTAGGTGTTTTTTAGACTTACAGAGACACTGGTAGAAAGAACGCATATCTTTTTCTTTCCAGAGCATCCATTTTGTTCTCTTTTATGCCAGGAACTAGAAAACATTAGCCAGACTGATGCCTAGAAAATGAAAACAGCACTTCTGGCACCAAAATAACTAGTCTGGGCACCTCTGGCTTGAGCCAGATCTCTGACTTTCTAGGGAGCTGGCACCAAAGTCAAAATGTTAAACAGCTTTGATGCTGAAAGTGGAATGCTGGTATTCTGACTCTGGAGAAACTAGTCCAAATCATTCTTAGCTCTTCACAATGTCTCAACAAATCTCTATCAGAATGAAGTAAGTCATCTTTTAACAGTCATTTCTAGATTATCCAGAGATGGAACTATTCTCCTCCAACGTAACTAATATTCATCTTTAATTTCAATTTCTTTTTGACATAATTCTCTTTTCTATTTACTCATGAATCTTGTTTTCAGCCTTCTAACGAGCACAAGCATCATCCTTAGAGTAAAAACAATACTATTAGCCCACTCTGAGTTGTTCTTCTCATGGAAATGAGTGCGCTGGACCGCAAGGCACACAAATGTGTCCTAGCTGATCAGTATTTGGAATGGGGTCATGGGGCAAAATGTTTTCTCTGCGTAATATCTAAAGTTAAGAATCCTGACCTTGGCCTTCTAAGCAGCACACTCTGCACCCAAGTGCAAATGTGTCCTTAGGCTTGTAGGAATATTTCTTCACACTCTCCATTAAATTTAAGGAGTTCTCTGGAGGAAACACTGCAAACTCTGCTCTGTCACCAATGTGACAAAGTGTAGCTATACAAACACCCTGAGTATTCCAGGCAAACCAAATAAAAGCCAGTATTAGCCACAGTTTTCATTAGACAAGTCTCATAAGTGTTTGAAAAATTTAATGGGAAATTATGTTTTAAATGTCAATTTCATGAAATTAGCCCAAAGTCCACAGGAATTAAATCTACTCTCTCAAAGAGGCACCTGAAATAACAGCAAACTATTTTTTTACACTGAAATCACATCATCAGGATAACATCTACCTACACAAAACAAATGACACGTGCAATCATGAACTGTTCCAAAAGGGGTGAAAAGCAAACAAAGGGAACTATATGTTACTCATCTTTGTTCCAACAGTATCTGATGATGATGATGAAGACGGTGATAACACTTACCACATGCCTACTAGGTGCCAGGCTCATTTGTTTCTCAAAGTTTCACATATATTATTTTATTTAATCTTCATAACACCCTAATTTGTGAGCAAAGTATTGATACTATTGTCATCTCATTTTATACATGAAGAAATCCAAGCACAGACAGGTTAAATTACTGTAACCTACCAGGCTCCTCCGTCCATGGGATTCTCCAGGCAAGAATACTGGAGGGGGTTGCCGTTTCCTTCTCCAGGGGATTTTCCTGACCCAGGGATTGAACCCGGGTTTCCCACCTTGCAGGCAGACGCTTTAACCTCTGAGCCACCAGGGAAGCCCATTAATTAGCAGAAGATCCAAACCCAGCCAGTCCCATCCAAAGCTCAAGTTCTTCCCACAAACCAATAAACACGCAAGTGATGTACATTTATTAAAATACAGTTTTAAAGTATCTGACCAATGGCTTTTATAGTCATGGATACTTTCTTTTTAATGCATACAAAATATACCTACTCTTTGTTCCCATTCATCCAGCCAGTGAAGGTATAATTAGGCACAGGCAACCCACTATAAACAACTGACAGTAGAAAGTCTTTTTTTTTTAAATCTTCTAAATATTTCATAGTGTCCTACCAAAAGAAGAGGACCAGAGATCTTAAACCGAGGCTCCTCCACAAAAGGGAACTCAAAGAATGTGGGACAAAGACAGCCAGGGTGAGCTGCTGACCAGAGTATGTCACAGACGCACATTCTCTCCTGGTAACTGCTCTGCAGTGGCGCTGTGAGCACTGCAGTGCTGCCAATATTAAGTCTGAGCTCATGAATGCCGTGCTGCAAAAGTCACCAACAACACAACAGAACAGGAAAATATTTCCTGTTCTCTACTTCTTTTATTCATCCCAAGGTCCTGATCTAGGAGGTTGGAGAGTTAACAAAATTCGGGAAAGGGCCAGCTTTACCACTTATTGTTGGACGGAGCATGGTAGCTTGGTCAAAACATAAAGTTTACTTTAGCCTCTTAGTCTGTGTAAGGTAGTGTGTGTAAGAAAAGATGACCATAAATATTTCTCTAATGTTCAGAGAACACCTACTACCTAACCTCTTTCAACCAACACAAATATCATCTGAATTACCTGAGTCTGATGGTTATACATGGCTACAGGAAAAACCCAGACCATTCAGTGGCTGACAGGGAACAGAAAGAAAAAAAAAAATCACATACCTCTAAAAGATAAAACAAACAAATGAACAAAAAGATACATTCTGAAAACAGAAGAGGGGAAAAAAAATAGGTGACTCTCTTTGGTTCCAAGTTACCTGACTGCAGAAGTAAGACAGACGCTGCAGTGCACAGGAAAAAAACCTCTCTACCTGAGTAACTGAACAGCAGCTTCTGCAGCTGCCAATACCCAGGCACCTTCCTCGCCATTATATAACCCAACCCTGGCCTTAATAGGCCATCACGCCGTATGTCAACAGTTGTTAGACACATCTGAGCTGCAAGCATCTGAGAAACCTTTCCAAAGTGGATTCAGATAAGCAAGAAGCAGGCCAAAATATGTTCATCATTTACCCAGAGCACATGACAACTCCTTGTGAATTAAGCTTCACGTGTGTCGGCAGAGTAATTTAAGCAGGGAAAGAGAGGGTGCCTGTAACTACGAAATTGCACACTGCTACAGAAACACAAATGAGTGCTGGTGTGGTCCCGTCACACATGCAACTCATTGTCCAAGCCATTTCAGCCTCATTCAAGATTTTGAATATTTCCATACATAGGAATTGCATAACTGCCGACCACAAATGATCAAAGATAAAAACCAACATAAACAGTGACACCCGTTTATAAACAAGCTGATGTTTAAAATGCTGCAGTCCTAAAGGATACCAACAACTTAGAGAAAAACTTAGACACACACACACACTGGAAAATTAGAAAGCGGGCAGACCAGCCATAATTAGCCACTGGCTTTGCTGACTACTGAAGATAGAAATGTCTCCATTATGTATAAAGCCAAGAATCAACTGTTTGCGATTACATTTACAAAAACATTGAACCCTCTGTCCCAGATTTTTTTAATCATTATTTTGGTGTATCCAAGGGCTGGGGGATACAGAATTCTTTAAATCATAGATACCATAAACCAGGCAGCCAATTAAGTTCACAGAGTCCATCCCCCAGAGGTCAGAGGAAAATAATCACAGAAGCCCAAGTGATTACTTAGGTGGGAGGGGGAGGGTGTGGAAAAGGAAATACCAAAACAAGGAATGAGGCTGGAACAATTAGAGCTGTTTGTAAACATAAATTTGTCTGGGCTAAATGTAAACACAATAGGAAACACTCGGAGGGGCAGGGATGCACCAAAGTCTTAGTTCAGCCTACTCCGTGTCAGGGTCTGAGGGTAGTGTCAGGAAACCTTGGACTCTGGTATCTCATTCAGCTCAGACCTGCAGACTTGAGGCCCTCTGATAAAAACTGAAAAAAAAAAAAAGAAAAAAAGGCCGAAGGGGGCCCCCCCAAGAGGAAGTGAAACTGACCAATCAATTTTCCACAGCCACCCACCCACCCCACAACCCTGGTAAGAAGGGCCCTTTAGAGTCTGACAGAAAAGAGGGAAAAAGGAACTTCGGGTAGTGAGAGGGAGAGAAGGCAGAGATCAGTCACTGCCTTCTGAAAACAAGAGATTGCCATACAAGCCAAAACAAGGACCAAAGACTGGGCTGAGGAGGTGAGGGGAATTGATGTGGCTTTGGTAGGAAGCAGCAGCAGCTGTAAGGGTTCTTCATCGAGCTGAGGGAAACACAAATTGCAGTTTTAAATATAATGAATGACTTCACCGAAAGTGTTCATTCAAGTGAGAGATGGAGCAAAGAAAGAAATCTGAAGTATAAATGGGTTCTGGGAGTCCTATCCAAACCAAGCAGTTCCTCCTGGTGTCTTCGATGCCAAGACTCCCAATGAAGAAGGCCACAGGAAAGAACTAACCATATCTCCTCCAAAAACGAATTTTGTAGGCAAAATTTTAAACGGGTACGATATGGCTTCCTAATTGACCTTGCCAATTTCACCACCACTGCTCCACAAATCCCTTGGGAACCAAAGGGCCCAATGAGCCTCCGGATTCTTCACACACCTCCCCAGTCTCCAGGCCCCCTCCTCACCACTGACAACCCACCCTGGGTTCTGTGAACTGTATGGTTCTGGACCCTCCAACAACTAAATATAACCAGCAATCCAGTTCTCCCAAATTGTTTAACCCCTGATTATCTAGGGCCACCACAAAGCAGGGGTACCCCTGGGTCTCTGTTCCCTGACCCCTTTCCTGTGGAAAAGCAAAGTAATGTTTTTCCTCCTTATTTCCCCATTTTTTTCATCGCCTCCTCCAATAATCTTGTCTGTCCTCAGCCTCTCATTCCCACCATCTAGCAGTCTTGGGCGACCAAATGCTGACTGGTGCTGCTGTCATAAGGTACCAGATCCCTCATACCTCCCAGTACCTTGTACCCCCCCTCAAGACCCCAGCCATCCTTCTTCCCCTCAAAAGCCCACCTGTGTCAGTTTCACCCTTGTTTTCCCCCATCCTCCTGGTCCACATTTCCTATTCCCCTGCCCTCATTCCCGCAGGATTTCCTAATTTCTGGTTTCAGAGGCTTCTTAGCTTACTGTCTCCTGGCTCCGGGAGAGTTCCAAATGTCTTCTTTCTCGTCACCCCTGCTACGACCCTCCGCACAGCCCGGGGAGCCCCCTGCCCATCCCCGGCTCTCTAGTTGCCCAGGTCCCGGGGCTCAGTGGCTGCTCTGCGCCTCCTCTGCTGTGCAGTTACCCTCTCCCGGGCCCCCCGGTGCCCCCCGCCTCCTGCTCTCCCTCTCCTCACTCTTGCCCGATAACCCCCAACCCGCTTCCCCGGTCCCCAACGCACTCCCGAGCCCCGCTCGCGGCGCCGACCCCTCCACCTTGGTGTCGCGGGGCTCCCTTTCCCCCGCCACACTCGGACGGTCCCGGGCCGCGCAGCCCCGCCGCCGCCCGGTCCCGCCGCGCCACTACCTTGGCCTTAGTGACGAGGTGCGTGGCCCGCTTGACCACCGCGAAGTTGCCCTTGCCGATGGTGCGGTCGATCTCGTAGTAGCCGATGCGGGCAGGCACCGGCCCGCGGGAGGCCGGGGCTGGGGGACGCGGCGGGCCAGCCGCCGGGGGGACAGCAGCGGGGGCGGCCGGGGGTCCCGGGGCGGGCGGAGGCAGCAGGCGGCCGGCCGGCCCGGCTCCCCCCGCTCCGGCCCCGGCAGCCCCGCCAGCTCCGCTCGCCGCCGCCGCCGCCATCTTGTTGTGCAGTGAAACCTCCGGGGCCGCGGGGCGCGGGCGGGGGGGGGCGGGGGGAGAGGGGGCGGGGGGGGCGGGAAAAGAGGTGGGGGGGCGGCGGACGTCACTCCAGGAGGCGGAGCGCCCGCGCCGCCGGGGCCGGGAGCCATGGCAACCTGTCGTCACGTGCCGACGCGCGTCACTGCCCGGAGCCATGGCAACCATGACCTCACCGGCTAGCTCGACCTTCCCGCGTGGGCCGGGTTCCTCCCGCGCCGGCTCCCGGGTGCCCCCCTCCGGGGAGGAGACAGTGGGTACCGCAACTGTGCCAGCCAGTTCCAAGCCATCGCAGCGTTGCCCAAGTCGGGGGGTGCTTGTGCCTGACCCAAAACCTGCCCTCGATCCTCCCAGGAACTGCTAATGTCACCCCCTACTGTGACCTCTGTCCCAGTTCGGCAGTCACCCAGCCTCCTTTAAAGCAAAGTATTTCCTCATCATCAAAAATATTAGCACTGTCCCACTTTAGCCCTTGAGGCCCCAAAGGCAGGAACAACTACATTACTGAAGCAACTGTAACCAAGTCGGTAGCGAGGCTAGGGAATTCTTCAGTAAAATTCCTTCCTCTTACAACCTGGCACAGCCAATCTAATTGTCACCGAATGTAGAAGAATAGGGAAAGTAAGATTTGCGTGTTCAAGGGCGGAGAAACCAGCCCAAACACGCATTTCAGTCATTGGGTGGGTGAGGGCCAGATCAGGGACGTCATTTTCCTTCCTCCCACCTCTTCTCTGAACAATTCTATAGCTAGATGATTGTCAAAAAGTGCCTGCATCCTATTTCTGTCACTTGTAACACCCTGGTGAAGCAATGTGCGCATTGTCCAGTGAGTCACCCCATGGTTAAGGACGCTCGGTCTGTTGGACAAAATAAATAAGTAAATAATAAAATAAAAATTCCACCCCTACCAGCAACTCTCCAAGGACATTAAAGGTGATCAAATCAAATTCCAACAATAAATCTCATATCCCTTTTCTCTTCTCTGTTATCTGCTTTTCTGCACACTCCAGAGCCCTCACCAGCTCCCCCCTCCTTTCTCTCCTCCCTCTACTAAGTAGATTGGCTTTAACAGCTTCAGGTAAGGCTGGGGAGAGGTAGGCTACTTGGCTATCAATAACAAGATGCTCTGGGCAGGCAAGGGCTTCCTCAGTGGCTCAGGGGTAAAGAATCTGCCTGCAATGCAGGAGACTTAAGAGAAGCGGTTCGATCCCTGGATAGGGAAGATCCCCTGGAGAGGGAAATGGCAACCTATTTCAGTATTCTTGCCTGGGAAATCCTGTGGACAGAGGAGCTTGGTGGGCTATATCCAAAGGATCACAAAAAGTCGGACACAACCCAGCCTGCACACATCCTGGGGGTGGCAAATGGGGAAGAGAGAAGGCCATGAACAAGCCAATGTTGAAATGTATCCCACTTCCCAATCCTGATTCCTCTCTATCTATGTCTCTCTCAATGGCAGAGCTGTGTTGTCAGGTCACTACATGTACAGTACTAAAAACTGACACCCAGTGCACTGTGAATGTGTGAGAAGCAGAGCACCTATGTACTCTCTCTGACCGAAAGATATTTATTAGCTCTCTGATTCCTCAAGTGACTGTGAGTAATCGCTGAGACTAGGACAGGACAGGGAGGTCATTCCACAATTGCCTTGAATCAATCCCCTGGTGGCTGTTCCAAATTGCCAACACAATTAACACTAATTGGCTTCTTTACTAGCAAATGAGGATAAGGATGAAGTGGTCCTCAGCTTCTGGCACTGGTTAAGCCCTTTCATTGGTTGAGCTCGTTCAATCCCAGATAAATGATGGTGTGCAGCCAGCCTCTTTTACCACTTCGGCCTACTCACCTGCCTCTAACAGGAACTGTACATTAACTTTGGTGCCGGGCCCAAGGGTCCTAGTTTTACCGTCTTCCCTAAGGAAAGGAAGAGGAGGGTCTCAACAGGAAACTTATGAGAAATAAAGCAAGGGAGAAAAAATCTTTTGCTCTGAGGGTTGCAGGAGCAGCACTGAAACCATCAGCCTAACAGCTTTTCCTTTACCTGTAGAGATCGTCTGAACACCAAGCACAGCAACTTTTGCTGCTCCCTGGAGGGTGTCAAAAACAAAGACGCCTCTGGGGAGAAACTAGAAAATGGAGCATTGGTCTAACTCCCCAGGAAAAGAGGCAGATAACTCTTGTCTCTAATAATGGCCAGACTGTGTACGCTGTGTGTTAAGTGATTTTCCCTCTTTGCCTGTATGGATAGAGGCCAGTAACTGTGCCCTATTGAGACTTGGACAAAGACTTGCTAGAGATTTCCCTGAAGAGTCTTTGGTGAGAAGAATATAGAAAATTAGGGAGGGGATTGATCAACGAAGATTATCAGGGAAAAAGGAAAACTGTTTAAATGTATGCATTTAATAATTATTTATTGAATACCAAGACTGAGTTAAGTCTGGGGAGAAACTCACAGTCAGTGTGTGGTTCAGTTGCTCAAGAGTGTGCAACTCTTTACGACCCCACGAACTATAGCCTGCCAGGCTCCTCCGTCCGTGGACTTTTCCGAGCAAGAATACTGGAATGAGTTGCCATTCCCTCCTCCAGGGGTTCTTCCCAACCCAGAAATCAAACCCACATCTTTTATGTCTCTTGCATTCAGGAAGAATCTTTATCACTGGCGCCATCTGGAAAGTCCACTCACAGTCAATAACAACAGTTTGCCAGGCACTATGCTAAGCAGTTTTACTTAAATGAACTTAATCCTCAACAACCCCGTGAGACAGGATATGTTATTATCCCCATTTTGCAGATAAGGAAAATGAGGCACAGAAGGATTAAGGGAGTTGACCACTGTCATATAGCTAGAAAGTGAGTCCCAGAATTAGGATTCAACCCCAGGCAATTTACCTCTGAAACAGAGATCCTCCCCCACTAATTATAACTAGTAGCTCTAGGAAAGCAGCTAGTAGGAAAATGCAGTAGCTTGTAGGAAAAGCAGTTTCCTCCCCAAACTCAGTTTAGACCCATGGGAGAAGAAGAGTTGAGAGTTCTGGAGAAAAGGACAGAGCAGGCACCAGATCATATCAATAAAGAATGACAGGGATTTCCCTGGTGGCCCAGTGGCTAAGACTCCATGCTCCCAATGCATAGGGCCTGGGTTCGATCCCATGTGCCATAGCTAAGACCTGGCACTGCCAAATAAATAAATAAAAATATTTTTTAAAAAAATAGAACAGATTAAAAAAAAATAGCAGATTGCAAAACTGATTGATGTCTGCTTCACTTGCAATAGATCCGTGAAGAGATTCACTGCTTATTGTACCAGTGTTTTGCTGCCCTAGAAAATGGGTGGAAAAGTGTGTTCCTGCCCTGCTGCAGATTCAGAGGGGTGGCTTGGGGGCTGAAATTCTTGGAGCCCTGCAGTCCAGGGTGAAGGCAGAAACTCCACCACCTGGCTCCCAATCCACCTCCATAACCAATGCACTCTTTGCTGCAAAAGTGAAAAATAGACTCAATGATGAAAGTGAGACATTTCCTTCATAATGTCATTGTGTTTTCTTTCTAAAACTTGAAAAGGGCAAGCCAAGGCATTCTTGATGGATAGGATAGGCCCTTAGGAACTTCTGGAAGCAATGCAAAACCTCTGAGGACTTAAGGTCTGAGGAGGGAGAGATATAAGCCTTGGGAGGGAATATATTAACTCTTTTGGGTTCTATCCCTGGGTTGGGAAGATCACCTGCAGGAGGGAAAGGCTACCCACTCCAGTATTCTGGCCTGGAGAATTCCATGGACTGTGTAGTCCATTGGGTCGCAAACAGTTGAACACGACTGAGTGACTTTCACTTTCACTTTTATGATTTTTAAAGGCCCTCTGAGCCCGTCTGCAGAGCAATTTACCAGCAACCCAGAAGGAAACTGCAGCCTCACCACATAGCTCCAGAGTCTCAGAAGCATCAGGACCTTGAAGAAAATCTAAGTCCTCACTTTTCATTGTCTCAGCTCATTACCTCCGAAAGAAGCGAAGCATTATTCAGAAATTCTGTAGGCCAAAAGGCAACATTGTGCAATGTTTGCATGTCACATATTGCCAAACAAGGCAATTGTTAGCCAATTTTTAAAAATATTTATTTACGTATTTGGCCATGCAGGGTCTTAGTTGCAGCACGTGGACCCTTTATTTGTGGCATGTGGGATCTAGTTCCCTGACCAAGGATGGAACCCGGTTCCCTGCATTGGGAGCACAGTCTAAGCCACTGGGGAAGTCCCTCTTCACCATTTTATAATCTATAATTCTGCCATCGCATAGAAAGCTGGGCACTGTGGTATACACGTTGTTAAGACGTTCAATGTGCCCTTTGCGCTGAACGTGTGTCTTCTCTCTATCACGGCAGTGCTCTGAGTTACCCCCTCAGCTAGGTGACTCTTACCTTGCCTTTCCTGTCCCAGACCAACCCAGTCATGTCCAAGTGCTTCCTCTGGGTGCCCAGAAACAGGTCTGAGCAAAATAAGTACATACTCCCCTGCTATAAAATCTCCTGGGGAGGGGGCTTGAGAACAGCTAATAAGCTTTCGATCTAGGATTTTCTGTTCAGCTTGCTCACATTTTTCTTCTTAATGGAACCATTTGAGCTAAATGAAACAAAAAATTACCCTTACTACTTTGCATATGTTCTAGGATACAATTTAAGCATTTTTAGGTTATTATTAAATAGTTATCCCATAGATAATCCAAAAGATCTCTAAAGATGACTTTTTAAAAAGATTTTCTGCATTCTCAGATGTGACTATATTATCATTTGGGATCGATATTTTCCTCAGGTAAATACACCTGTTGTTTTATAAGGAAAATCACTGGAAAAACATATTTAGTAGAGAAAAAGAGTTCATTCAGAACAACTTTTTTTACAAAAGGATATGCTCCTTAATGCAAGTTACACTTAGTTACCCTGTAATCAACTCCCAATATTTACACTAATTTAGAAAGAAGGGTTAAATGATTTGTTTCTCTCAAGTGAAAAGTGTGATATTCAACAAACATTAAGATTTTGGCATTATGTGGATCCTTTTTTCCTCCTTGAATATAGAAGTGTATCTCAAATCTAGGAATTCACCATAGTTCACAGAAAATAAATGTGTGCTTCCAAGGTCTATCTCAGACAGAAGTTCTTTATTTCCCTAGTTCTAAACTGACAGAATTGCATCTTTCCTCTTTTTCCTTATTCTTTAAAAAATTATTTATTTATTTATTTGGCTGTGCCAGGTCTTGGTTACAGAACATGGGATCTTAAGTTGCAGCATGCAGGCTCTTTCTTAGTTGCAGTATGTGGGATCTAGTTCCCTTACCAGCAATGGAACCCAGGCTCCCTGCATGGGGAGCATGGAGTCTTAACAACTGGGCCACCAGGAAGTCCCTTTCCCTTCATCTTCACATCTCTCCTAAGAGGCCATCCTCTCTGCTGCACCTGCTTTGGGAATTGCCTCTGAGTTTGTAGTGCTTACCTTCAAACAGACTTGCATTGTTTTGGAAAACAGTGCAAGAGACACAGCCTTTATTGCAGTTTCCCTACATTATAATTGGAGTTTGCTTAAGTTTTCTACGAGCCTTTCCAGCTACTGGCTAAGAAAAACTTGTACTATTGAGATTGATTTCTGTAGGTAGCTGACCCACCTTTGTTTGCTTCATCCCCACCACAATTTTCTTCAATTAAACTAGAAATCTTCATCCATCTTCATCTTAAACTCGAAAGAAACCCTTTCCCTTGTCTGCAGAGACACCTGCTGGTCAAAGTTCTAAACTACATGATGCCTAGCAGGACTCCCTCATGCCACTATAGCCTTCTAGTCCTTTCTGTTTCAACTGCAGGCAGTTGAAAACCACAAACCCACAGCAGGAGCCAGGAAGTTGGAATCCAAATGGAAGCTGGCTCCAGGAAGCTGGATGTCTTTGCGGCCAAATAGAAAGTACAGTGGGCTAAAGTTACAGTGGTACTTTGGGCTGGGATAACAGTCCACAACTGCGGTTTTATGCCACCCAACGATGTCTCCAATTATCCTCAGAGTCCTCATGGCATTTTAAAAGACTTACTTCTTAAGGGTGAAATTATTTCTATTGGTTCTTATTTTCAAAATAATTTTTTACTCCTTTGACTTTTTTAAAGGGCAGCCTGGAATAATGAGTGAAAAGAGCAAGGGTTAGACCATGCTTAGACAGTTAGACCTAAGTTTTCTGAAGGGCTTTTCCATTTACAGACTCATCTCTGAGCCTCAGATTCCTTTCGTGGAAAATCACTCCTAATTCATGGGGTTTTTAGGAAAATCAACTATCATAAATACATAGAAGGAAACTTCCCTGGTGGTCCAGTGGCTAAGACTCTAAGCTCTCAACGCAGGGGGCCCAAGGTTTGATTCCTGGTCAGGGAACTAGATCCCACATGCCACAGCTAAATGATACCACATGCTGCGACTAAAGACCCGGTGCAGCCAAATAAACAAATAATTTTTAAAAATAAATACATACGTACATAGAGGGACCAGGATTAAAGTCTGTAAATAATATGCATTCAAGTATTAATCTTCTCCCTTGCATCACTAAAAGCATATAAATAATAACATGCTGCTTTCCAAATCACTTTCACAAGATTAGGAGGATTGAGAATAGAATTAGGGTTTCAAAAAATGGATTAACTTCAGAGTTAAAAAGAGAAAATTATAGTTTTAAATGTTTCAGTTGGTTGACTAAGCATGTACAGTTCAGTCTCTAGAAGTTGGACTTATCTGTGTTTATGGTGGAAACCTACGTGTCCAATGACAACCATCTCACCACTTCATAAAGTAGTTATTATCCCACTTTACAGATGGTCAGTTTACTTGACCAGTCTGATGACTGGCTCACACAGCTAGGACGTGGTGAAACTGGAAGCAAATCCAGGCCTTTTGATCTCCAAATCAAGTTTCCCAAACTTTAGAGTATCCCAATGTCTATGGTCTGTTTGTTTGTTTTTTTAAAATACTAATGGTTTTTCCTTCTAAAATTTAAAGTATATATGTAAGTAAAATACTAAAATATTTATACCATTGCTACGCAATAATCTACTTGAGAAATTGTGTGTATTCCCAAGCTTTCTGCAGAATGCAAGCACTCTTTGAGAACACTGTAGGGGCTCACTGAGAAAGAAAACATATTCCAAGTGGCATTTTTTTCTTCTAAAATTCATTTAAAATCTTATATGGGGGACTTCCCTGGTGGTTCAATGGTTAAGAATCTGCCTGTCAACACAGGAGACACAGGTTGGATCCCTGGTCTGGGAAGATCCCACATGCCTCAGCGCAACTAAACCTGTGTGCCACAGCTACTGAACCTGTGCGCTGGAGCCCAGGAATTGCAACTACTGAACCCACGTGCAGCAACTGCTGAATCCCATGTGCCTTAGAGCCTGGCTCCACCACGAAAGAAGCCACTGCAATGAGAAGCCAGCACACCGTACTGAAGAGTAGCCCCTGCTCACTGCATCTAGAGAAAGCCCTCGAGACAACAAAGACCCAGCACAGCCATAAAAAATCAAAAACAAAAAACCTTGCAATAGTGATAATTGGTGCTCTATGAATAATTGCTAAAATTATTGTTATTAATCTATTGTAGCGTTTTTTAACAATCTAACTTACTTTACATGAATGGGTGTCTAATTAGATAGCAATCCCCAGATAGGCAGGAACATATTTGTTTAGTTCACCATTATCCAGGTCTTAACACTGTGCCTGGGATATTATAAATGCTCAGTAGATATTTCTTAAATAAATTAATGCCTCCCCACTAATTGTGGTTTCCTTGAGGCCAAGGACTTCTGTACGTTCAGAGCATTTCTTCAGCACTTTATTTCAACATGTCCAGAACCTAATACAGTGCTGGTACCTTGTAGCACTCAGCATATACTGGCAAAAGTAAAGCAAGAGAAAGACAGGAAAGTTTTATCCAAAAGTGTGTATTCTCTATTCTGAGCATTCAGGCAAACATAACTGGTTCTCTAGGGCTGCCATCCAAAATCTAAGTTTGTTCTGAGCAGTTTATCTTGCAGAAATGTGACGATCCCAAGGCGCTTCTTAAGAAGCCAAAAGAAAAGTGAAGGGTTTGCTGAGCCATCAAGCACCCTCCAGAAACTTGAGCACATAGGACTCTGTGCCTGTCAGGAAACAGAAAGCTGGGAGAAGGGCATGGGAAGGCGTAGCTGGCAAAGATCTCATTTGGACCTCGATACAAGAGAAAGGAAAGATGAAAGAGTCCAAACTATCATTAAATCATGACCCCAAGACTGAATAAGAGTTAAAAATAGTTTCTCCAAAGAGGTAGTTTAATCTTGTCGCCAGGACAAGTGGGATGCTATTGATTCTATTTTTTCACTACTGTTATAACAAATAATAAGATGCAAATAACAAGACGTCTAACAAGTCGCCTTGTAACCAAGTTTCCAGGGAAAATAAAGCCTTTTAAAAACGCTCCTATCCCCTCTTTCTACTTCTTTTAACCTTGTGTACCAGAGGTTTCAGAAAGGGCAATTAAGCAAGAAAAAAAGAAATAAAAGGCATCCAAATTAGAAAGGAAGAAGTAAAACTATCTCAGTTTGCAGATAACATGATCTTGTATATAGAAAATCCTAAGGAATCCACTAGAAAACCATCTGATCTAATGAGTTGAGCAAGGTTGCAAGCTCCAAGAAAAATATACGGAAATCAATTAGATTTCCATACGCCAGCAATGAAAATTCTGAAAATGAAATTAAGATAACAGGCCCATTTATAATAGCATCCAGAGGAATGAAATACTTAGACTTTTAACAAAAGAAATGCAAGACAAAAAGTCACATATTATATGCTTCCATATACATATTCCATATAAGTGTTCAGAACAGGCAAATCAATAGGGACAGAAAGAAGAGCAGTGGTTGACTAGGGCTGGCCACATCGGGCCAGAGAGAGGAATGGGGTATGGTTACCACTAGATGCAGCATTCCCCTTTAGGGTGATGAAAATAGTCGAAACGTAGGTTGTGATGATGAGTGCACAAGTCGGAGAATATTCTAAAAACCTACACATTGTACACTTTCAATAGGCTAATTGTATGGTATGTCAATTATATCTCAATAAAGGTGTTAATTTCTTTTTATTAAAGGAAAACTCAACTGGAAGAAATTCTCTACCAATAATGACCCGCTAAAAGGAGTTCAATAGAGAGGGGTGGGGGGTGGACTCAAGCTCTTCATGCAGTCACCAAGGTCTCTGTAAGAAGAGCTGCTTCTAGGGAAGCCAGTGGGAAGGGTTAGTCTGAACTACTCTCTGAGCTGTAGAATCCAGATTCAGAGGCAGTTTCATTTCTATAAAGAACACATACTGCTGGGGAAAGGATTGTATGAGAAATAGCTCAGGGAGGGAGACTTTCACAGGAGAAAGAAATAAAATGTCTATTTCCATTCATCTCTTCTATTGAACAAGAGCTCTCAAAGAAGACTTCCTTAGTGGTCCAGTGGCTAAGAGTCAGCCTGACAATGCAGGGAACACAGGTGTGATCCCTGGTCCAGGAGGACTCCACATGCCACGGAACCACCAAGCCTGTGCACCGGAACTACTGAGCCTGGACTCTTGAGCACGTGCTCTGCAACCAGCCACTGCAATGAGAAGCCTTAGCACCACAACCGGAGAGGAGCCCCCACTCACCACTCTAGAGAAAGCCCACACGCAGCAGCGAACACCCAGTACAGCCATAAATAAATAAATAAACCCCCCAAAAATAACCCACCGTAAAAAATAAAGAGTCCTCAAAGATTAAAAAAACCCACTTCATAGGCAATGATTGAAATGGGTCACACAGCTGAGCCCGCTGATTCTTGAGAAAACTGGCAAACTTGCCCTAAAGTCCCGGAAGAATCCCTCATGGTTATAAAAAGCGCAGCTGATTCGGTGGCAGTAACAATGTCTGCTTGTTTCTGTCTATCCCTTATTGATAGACCCCAAGCGTTGTCTCATTTGGAGGTAGTCTCGTGGGCTGAATTATGCTCAGCTACCATGTGTTTACATAATACCCTGTATGTTAGCGGAGGTCATCAAAAAGATATGATTGCTGGTTGACCCTCCAAGTGGGCACCTGGAGGCTTCTTGCCCCCTCCCCTGCCCACTCTGCCTACTGTTCCTACTGTAGGAGTTGCTCCAAGATCACAGCCTTAAGAGAGAGCGGTGTTGTTGAGACTGGACTGAGCATGTAACTGAACCCAGTTAAGGCCTCTATGCAAAACTTTTAAGGTTCTGGTGTGGGGGTGTGGAAATCTAGTCATCTTTTTTTTTTTTTTTTTTTTTTCAGAAATTACTTGGTTCTTTGTTATTTTTATTTAGTTAGTTTTATTATGTGGCAGTGCTGGGTCTTTGTTGTGGCACACTGGCTTCTTTCTAGTTGCCATAGGACATGTGGGATCTTAGTTCCCAGGCCAGGGGTCAGACTGGTGTCCCCTGCATTGGAAGGCAGATTCTTAACCACTGGACCACCAGGGAAGTCCCAGATCTATTTATCTTGCCTCCACCCAAGACAAGCATTGTAAGTTTCCTTGCTTATTAAACCTGCCACCTACCAACTTGGAGAGGGTTGCTTCTTTCTTCCGTCTCCCTTGCCCTCTGTGTAAGGGGACCGATTATTAAACCAACCTTGTCAACTTGGCGGGAGTTGAATATGCATACAGCTAAAGCTGGGGTTTCATAGAGGCAAAGATGTAGCCACAGGACCAGCTGTTCCAAGTATTTGACAGACCTAAGGAGATCATGAATTACAACTCCTCCAGGATGGGGTTTGAGGTATGAATTGGGCAAAGAACTAGAATAATATTCATTTACCTCGCCAAAATAATGGAAAGAGGTTAGCAGGTTTTCCATAGAAGACAGTACAGCAAGGCTGTGCAAAGTTTATCAAAAGTAGTGGGATGAAGTTAAAAATACAGAGCAGACCACTTAACTTCAAGTTATAGAAACCAACAAGCCATAAACACCTCCAACATTGTGTACATAACTAGCTTCAGTGAAATGAGCTCCTTGCCTTTGAGAAGCTGGTCTAAACTTTTTTCCTGTAATTTGCAAAGACGATACTATGCTATAGTTGGTTCTGCAGCAAAAAGTCCCTTTCCCAGGAAAATAACCAGGGCATACTTTAGCATCTGATAATAAGAAATTCATGACAAGCACTTAGGAAGAAGGATAGCTGGAATTTCATGGCTGATAAAATGAATGCTAGGTAGTCGTGAGACTGAAAGCAACAGAGAAGGAAACTAGGATGCCAATTCAAATTGATGAAATGAGAACATTTTATACCAGAAAGGATCCTGGATCTTGTTTTTTAATCCCCTTACATTGCAGATGAGAAAACTGAGCCTTAAAGGGATGAAGCTATGAAAGGACTTGTCTAAGCTCACACAGTTATTAGCAGGCTTGGAATCTGAAACTACATCTTCCGACTCTCTCCTTATGAAGCCAGTACTTTTGCTTTACGATGTTTCCTCCCACTAGCAGGTCAAGAAAAGCCTAGAAACCAAAGGACCCAAGCAGCAACAAGGAAAACCCTCTCTTTACAATGATTATGGCAGGCCAGGGAGCTGAGAATCCAAGGCAAAGCAAGAGTGGGCTGTGAGGTCTGCGTTGGTTAGCTCAGGTTGCCAGAACAAAATAGATTGGGTGACTGACACAATGTCAATTTATTTCTCATAATTCTGGAAGCTGAGAAGTCCAAGGTTAAGATTCTAGCAGATTCTGTTCCAGGGGGAAGGGTTTCTTCCTGGCTTGGAAACAGCAGCCGTCTTGCTGTGTCCTCATTTCTCAGAAAAAGAGAGAGTACATTCTGGTCCCTCTTCCTGTTCTTACAAGGACACTACTCCCATCATGGGAGCCCCACTCTCAGGAACGCATCTAAACCTAATTACCTCTCAAAGGCATCACACTGGGGGTTGGGGCTTCAATATATAGATATAGAGGTGAGGGACACAAACATTCAGCCCTTAACAAGGTCTCAGAGGTCCAAGTGAGAAATGACCCCAAACACAAGACAGCAAGTTGGAAAAGGAAAAGAAAAGGATGAAGCAAAAACGGGTTGACTTTGGTCCTCTTTCACGCTTTCTGCTGAGATGGAGAGGATAGAGAGAGGTCACATAAAGGGAAGGTTGAACCTAGATTGGGAGTATGAGCACTATGCGTGTGTTAGTTGCTCAGTCGTGTCTGACTCTTTGCGACCCCATGGACTGGAGCCTGCCAGGCTCCTCTGTCCATGGAATTCTCCAGGCAAGAACACTGGAGTGGGTAGCCATCCCCCACTCCAGGGGATCTTCCCAACCCAGGGATCAAACCCAGGTCTCCCGCATGGCAGGCAGATTCGTTACAGTTTGAGCCACCAGGGAAGCCCTGTGGGTGCTGTGGGTGTTCCCAGTGTGCCAGCAGTGCAGCAATGGAAGGAAACCAGCGCTGGAGTCAGTTAGCAGACGGTCAAGGCTCAGCTTCACGCTGAGTATCTTGGTGAGCTTGGATAGCATGGAGCATCTCGACTGCAAAATGAGGCTACTAATACCCTAACCACAGGGTGGCTGTAAAAACTAAATGAGATAATGTTTGTAAAACTGCTTTGTACATTATGAAGAGTTGTGTGGGTTTGTTTTGCTTAAGGTTCAGATACTTGCGAGACTGCTAATGTTACAGATGGGAAAGAATTGGAAAACATGGTCTCTGGTCTCCAGCTTCTTGTGATCCTATAAGTATAGATAAGGCGTGTGTGTGTGTGTGTGTGTGTGTGCACGCTCAGTCACATGAGTCTTTGCGACCCCATGGACTGTAGCCCGCCAGGCTCCTCTGTCCATGGGACTCTCCAGGCAAGAATACTGGAGTGGGTTGCCATGCCCTCCTCCAGGGGATCCTTCCAACCCAGGGATTGAACCTGTGTCTCCTGTGTCTTCCACATTGCCAGGTAGATTCTTTACCACTGAGCCACCTGGGAAGCCTATAAATAAGGCTCACAAACTTGAAAGGCTGCACAGGGTTGATCAGGGTTCTCATCTCTTCTGCTGCAGGTGTCTCAGATACACCTGGATGTGTCTGGTTAGCGTGTAGGGTGGCTTTGAGGAAGTCTTTTTGTGAGAAGCTTGTTGTGCCTCATTTGAGAGACCTCCTCCTAGGGGACTATGGAGTCAGGTGTGATAGGCTCACCAAGAATTAGTGCCTTGGTCACCTGGGTGGAGTCTGATTGTTGTTACTCAAATGCAACATTGCCCTAAATACTTAAATGAAAACCCAGACCTCAGAGAAATGACAAGTCTGTAGACATTTAAAGAGCTGTTTCCTTATCTCTATAACACACTGGAGTTCACACAGTCTGTTTGAGGACCCCTCTCTGAGTGCATAACACAAAGAGTGATAGAAATTACTCCCTACTCCGTTACGGACCAAGTGCTGCTTTGATACTCAGTAGGCGCCCAGCGGAGCAACGGGAAAGACCCAGAGGACCCGGAAGAAAGAGCAGAGTCATGGCAGCGCCAGCCTGCAGAGGTGTCAGTTTCCAGCAAGGGCGGCAGCACAATAACTGAGCGCAACAGTGCATGCATTGTTCCCATCAGAGCAGTGACAGTCCCCAGCAGAAACTGCCATGCCAGGCGGCACGGTAGGAGGCGGTGTCCATAGACCAGCTCAGAGCAGCTGCAGGTCTTGATTGAGCACTGTGGATATTTTGGGGATGGAGGATGTTAGACAGCCTATGGAGTGTCCAGGAACATTGGAGTGAAGTGGGATTTGCAGAGGGCTGGGGTCCCTTTATTATCAAGTGACCCAGAAAAGGCCAGCAGGAAGTTCACATAATACAGAGTCATTTCAGATAATGACAAGTTCAGTAGACTGGATTCACTGGCATCAAGAGGAGGTGGCCACTGGACCTTGTTCACCGGGCCTGTTTAAATACTGAAAGATGCCTCTTAGCCCACAAGTCAGAGAGTAAACATTCAAGGAGTAATCCTCTAACACCCAAAGTGCCAATTGAGTTTTAAAAGAGCCCTTTTTAACACCTCTGTGCCAGACTAAGGGCTGGGTAGGGAGACTCCCCCCCAGGTAATTCTTGCCATTTGCCTATACCCAGAGAAGCCGTTGCCTCTGCTTTTTCCAAAGAAGGCCTCCTCTGTGTTCTGTCTTGCTCTAGGGGCCTAAAGGAGACAGGGGACCCTTAGCTCTTCCCCTGGTGAATAGGTTGGTTGAGTCCCTTACGGCTCCCGGGAAATTCAGAAATAAGTGGTAGCCGAGGGTGCGGTAGATCTAGATTACCTGTGGCCCTGGCCCGCTGAAGAGTCCCTGCAAAGATGGCTGCCAGGGTTGCTTAGGGAACCTGCCGCAGTAAACCTCAAGCGGTCTGCTGGTTGCCATAGGCAACACTCTATCTTCTCTGAAAACAAGAGACAGGTGTTCCCTTTGCATCCTTAATACATTGGGGATGAAGCTATGGGGATAGGGAGGAAAAATGATTGTCCTTAATCCTGAATTCACCTTAATGAATTGGAAACTGAATGTCCTTTAGGATTTCCTATGGTGGAAAGGATTTTTCAGTCTCCTGTTTCGGAAGAGAGACAATAACCAGCAATCTAGCTAAGTGACAAGTAAATCAGAGGAAACTTAATGATGATAAAAATTTCAAGGTTTATAAGCTTGTGGTTTGGATGTAACCAAAGAAAAGGGTGTAAATCAGAACAAAGGTTCTTCATCTTTAGTGCCTGTAATAACAGGTGTAATAATCACTTAGCAAATTTGCCTCAGGGATTCTAATTCAATAAGTCTGAGTTGAGGCATAGACAGCAGTAGCCTTATCTACCCTTCTTTCCACCACTGTTAAGAGTTTGCAGGCAACTGAAACTTTGGAGTCTTCAACAAACTTGGTTGAGGAAAAGCTAAGAAACTCATAGGGCCATAGGAGCCTGAAGACTTGATTTCCTCCTTGATTGCTGATCCTTACCCCTGATAAATGCTTTCCCTGTCCCAGATATCATCTCCATCCACCACTGCTGAGGCTGTGGGAAGTTTTGTATACGCCTAGAACAAAATGGCGGAGAAGGCAATGGCACCCCACTCCAGCACTCCTGCCTGGAAAATCCCATGGACGGCGGAGCCTGGTGGGCTGCAGTCCATGGGGTCGCTAAGAGTTGGAGATGACTGAGCAACTTCATTTTCACTTTTCAGCTTCATGCATTGGAGAAGGAAATGGCAGCCCACTCCAGTGTTCTTGCCTGGAGAATCCCAGGGACGGGGGAGCCTGGTGGGCTGCCATCTATGGGGTCGCACAGAGTCAGACACGACTGAAGCGACTTAGCAGCAGCAGCAGCAGAACAAAAGGGATGAAACAGCTGTTGGCAGGATTTACCAGTGCATTCTTCCTATTGCTATAGACTAACTACACTCTAGACTACAGATCCTAGAAATGGTGACAAGGAGAAGATTAGAGTAGCAGGTAAATTCAGAAAATTCAGGTAGCAGTCCTCCTCTAAGTATATAAGGGTGAACTTCAGGCTTCTGGTGACTGTATATATACTGCCCTCATGGCCTTCAAATCACAAAGCCCTTGATTAAATTATTATAAAATTAATTCTGACCACATCCTCTACTTAGTTCTGGTTACTGGTTATCTTAGCTCAGACTGCCATAACAAAACACCATAGAGTGGATGACATATACAACAGAATTTTTTAAAAATTGAATTGTAGTTGATTTACGACGGTTCAGGTATACAGCAAAGTGATTCATATATATATGTTTTTATTCTTAATATTTTTTTCCATTATAGCTTATATAAGATATTGAATATAGTTCCCTGTGCTATACAGAAGGTCCTTGTTTTTTATCTCTTTTATATATAGCAATGTGTAAATGTTCATTCCCAATTCCCAATTTACCCCTCTCCCTTCCTTTCCCCTTTGGTAACCTTAAATTTGTTTTCTATGTCTGTGAGTCTATTTCTGTTTTGTAAATAAGTCCATTGGTAACATTTTTCTAGATTCTACATATAAGTGATATCAATAGTCACTAAGTCGTGTGCAACTCTTGTGGCCCCAAGACTGTAGTCTGTCAGGCTGCTCTGTCCATGGGATTTCCCAGGCAAGAATACTGGAGTAAGGGAGTGGGTTACCATTTCCTTCTCCAGGGGATCTTCCTGACCCCAGGAGTGAACCCATGTCTCCTGCATTGGCAGGGGGATTTTTATTTCTCACAGTTCTTGAGACTGGAAGCCCAAGATCAAGTTACTAGCATGGTAGAGTTCTGGTGGGAACTCTCTTCCTGGTTTGGAGAAGGCAAAGCAGAAAGCCAGCGAGCTCTAGTTTCTTCCTCTTCCTATAAGAACACTAATCCAATCATAAGAGTTCTAGCCACAAGACTTCAACTAAACCTAGTTACTTCCTGAAAGCCTAGTCTCCAAGTATTACATTGGGAGTCAGGGCTTCAATGTGTGGGAAACACATCAGTTAATTGCTTTATTTATTTAAATTCTCAGAGTCCCATTCTGCCCAGGACATTTTCCCCAGTCTCTACCTTTTAAAACTTTTTATTGTGGAAATTTTCAAACACAGAATTCTAAAAAGATAGTACAATGACACCCTGTTTGCCAATAATCCAACTCAATTATCACCTCTCTGCTATTTTTTTCATGGGTCCCAACTCCCAATACAAAACAAGGGGTTTCTTTGAAGGCAGAAGCTGTTTGCATGGTATTTCTAGCATCAGGTAAAATGCCTGGCTCATGGGCACTTAAGAAATTGTTGTTGAATCAATCCACTATGGAAATGACACTGTACTACTGTGCTAGATGTTACAGGATGTACCAAGATAAATTAGATCCCTGTTCCTGCCCTCAAGGAGGTTATAATCTAGAGAGGAGCTAATGGAGTCTACCTCATGGTGGGTCAGAAACACCTGCCAGAAAGAGGGTGCTGATTGCTCTGACACCGAAAGTACCTAGGTGTCTATTCACTGGGGCACAATCAGACTTTAATCAAGGAGTTACTTTCCTACCAAAGAAAAAGACTCTTGTTCTCCTCATCTCTACCAAAGAGGTGGAGGGAACACCAAGGGCTCAGATAAGTGGTCAGAACAGAAACCTGCAAGGTCAGATGAAAAGAGAACTCATTCCTGGGAAACAGGCATTTCACAAGAAGTGATAATATGAGCAAACCTCTTCTGAAAGAAGGTGGCCAGAGGCTGGGTCCTTAAAAGGACAGGTAAACAATGGCAGACAAGGAGCTGGAGAACTATCCACTAACAATAAGGGCCCTGATGCCAGAGGTCACATCCTAGCCTAGATCAGATAGAACAGGAATAGCAAGTTAAAATAGAAAGTGAAGTCAGAGAATCTGAAAGAGATGGGGGATGGACAGAGGAGATGAGAAGTTTTCGGGCCATATAAGCTTAAAGGGGCTTCCCTGATGGCTCAGATGGTAATGGCTCAGATGGTAAAGAGTTTGCCTGCAATGCAGAAGACCTGAGTTCGATCCCTGGGTTGGGAAGATCCCCTGGAGAAAGAAATGGCAACCCACTCCAGCATCCTTGCCTGGAGAATTCCAAGGACTGAGAAGCCATGCAGGCTACAGTCCATGGATGTGAGAGTTGGACCATAAAGAAAAACTGAGCACCGAAGAATTGATGCTTTTGAACTGTGGTCTTGGAGAAGACTCTTGAGAATCCCTTGGACAGCAAGAAGATAAAATCAGTCAATCTTAAAGAAGATCAGTCCTGAATATTCATTGGAAGGACTGATGCTGAAGCTCCAATACTCTGGCCATCTGATGTGAAGAACAGACTCATTAGAAAAGACCCTGATCCTGAGAAAGACTGAAGGCAGGAGGAGAAGGGGACAACAGAGGATGAGATGGTTGGATGGCATCACCGACTCGATGGACATGTATTTGAGCAAGCTCTGGGAGCTGGTGATGGACAGGGAAGCCTGGCATGTTGCAGTCCATAGGGTCACAAAGAGTCGGACATGACTGATCCTCTGAACTGAACTGACTGACTTTGTGGAAATCCCTTCAAATCAAGGTATAGATCTAATACATTCTTTTCTACGGTTGGGTAACATTTCATATATGAATGGTTCACAGTTTATTCAAACATTCCCTGTGGACAGTTATTCTGCTCGCATCTGGTTTTTGCCATTATAAACAATGCTGCCAAGCACACCCTTCTGCTTATTTCCTCCCACACTGGTGCTTTTATTTCTGTTATGAAAGGAGGATTCAGTTGGTGGCTAGGAGTACAAGCCCTGAATTCAGACAGCCTAGATTTGAAACCCAGCTCTGCACTTGCGAAGTGTGTCTCCTTGAGTGAGTCACGTGATCTCTCTGTGCCAGCAGTTTCTCATCATTCCCCACCAAAAATAAGGATAATAATAGTACCTTCCTCACAGAGTTGTTGTGAGGATTAACTGAGATAATGCATTATTGTGCATGGACCAGAACCTGGCACTAATAAATACTCAATAATTGTCACCTTTACCTGTTATGAGATAGATCCCTGGCACTGATACTGCTTACTTGAAGGGTGCATACATTAAATTTTTTTAATGTTTTTTAATTCAATCTTCCTATTTTAAAATATATTTTATTGATGTATAGCCATTTACAATGGTGTGTTAATTTCTACTGTACAGCAAAGTGACTCAGTTATACACTTGTTGTTGTTTAGTCCCTATGTCATGTCCGACTCTTTGAGACCCCATGGAATGTACCCCACCAGGCTCCTCTATCCATGGGATTTCCCAGGCAAGAATACTGGAGTGGGTTGCCATCTCCTTCTCTAGGGGATCTTCTTAACTCGGGGATAGAATTCATAACTCTTGCGTTAGCAGGCAGATTCTTTACCGCTGAGCCACCAGGGAAGCCTCAGTTATATATATATATATAATATACATATATTATATATATATGGGGAATGTACCCTGGTGGGATTCCATGGGGTCTCAAAGAGTCGGACATGACTTAGGGACTAAACAACAACAAGTGTATAACTGAATCACTTTGCTGTACAGTAGAAATTAACACACCATTGTAAATGGCTATACATCAATAAAATATATTTTAAAATAGGAAGATTGAATTAAAAAACATTAAAAAAATTTAATGTATGCACCCTTCAAGTAAGCAATATCAGTGCCAGGGATCTATCTCATAACAGGTAAAGGTGACAATTATTGAGTATTTATTAGTGCCAGGTTCTGGTCCATGTACAATAATGCATTATCTCAGTTAATCCTCACAACAACTCTATTATATATATATACACACACACACATAATTTTTCATATTCTTCAAGATGTTGAATCTAGTGCCCTGTGCTATTCAGTAGGACTTTGTTGTTTATCCAGCATTTTAAATTTTAACAGATGCTTCCAGATTGCTTTTAAAAAGTCAACAGGGTTCATATTTCAACCACTATGAGAGTCCTTCCCTTTCTACTCACTGTCAGCAGTAGGCATTATTACTCTTTTTAGTTCTCGCCAATTTGATAGGTATAAATGACAGCATTGTACTTGAATTTGCATTTCTCTGACTGCTGAAAAAATGAGCATCGGTTTATATGCTTTCTTGTCATTTGTATTTGATCTTCTGTGAATTGTCCATTCATATCTTTTGTCCACTTTTCTATGTGCTGTCTTTTTGTTACCAAATTATAGAAGTTCTTTACATTTATGCTTCATAGTCCTTATACGTTCTTTCTACTGCAAAAACATTTATTAAAATATTAACAGTGTCTCTTTGTTTAGGTAATCTTTTCCACAGTTTTTGAAGGGTTTTTTGTATTGTTAAATCTATCCCTTTTTAGCTCCTATGCCTTCTGTCTTGATTTACCGGTTATGTAACATTTAGCAGGTAGGTGTGTGCGTGTGTGTGTGTGTGTGTGTAGGTGCCTAAGTTTTCTCCTATAACTTTTACTATTGTTTGCTTTTAAGTGGAATTTACTTGCACATGATGTGAAGTAATAACTTTATTTTCCCACTAGGCCACTTTTCTCCAATAAATTCAACCAGCATTTTAATGTATAAAATTATCATATATTTTGGATTTATTTCTGAATACTCTCTACTGTTCTCATATATTTTATTACCAAGGTTTTATAATAAAATTTCTGTTGTAGCTAGTTTATCACTGTTGCTCTTTTTCATGATTTTCTTGGCTATTTTATTATTATTTTTTGGCCATGTCACATAGCATGAAGGCTCTTAGTTCCAGCCAGAGACTGAACCCATGCCTCCTGCATTGGAAGCACAGAGTCTTAATCAACTGCCAGAGAAGTCTGTCGGCTATTTTTAAATATTTTTTCTCCCGCATAAATTTTAAGATAGTCAAATTAAAATTTAAAACTCTGTTATAAAACGTCACGAAGTTTGCAACTATCTCCAACAAAATATGCATATTCCTACATATAGTACCTTCCAAAGGTATAGACAGAAACACATGCTTTTTCACTGCACTATTTGCAGTACAATCTAATATATTCTAATACACAAGCAATTTTATTTTCATATAGGAAGCAGAAAAGGATATATTTATTTTAATATGTAAATAAGACAAAATATTAACAATTGTTGAATCTAGGGCGCATTTTTTTTGTTTGAACTATTCTTGCAACTTTTCTGTAAGTTTGAATTCTTCCTATAAACAACTTGGGAGGAATAAAATAATAAATCATCTGGGGATGTAGATGGGGAGATAATAGAAATAAAATACAACTAAAAGTTGATAATTTCTTAAGCTGGATGATAGGGACATAAGGGCTCACTGTATTATTCTCTCTATTTTGTGTATTTTTATAATAAGAAGTGAATTTTTTAATTGAAGTGGGATTTTCATTGGAACTCCATTTAATTTATGTAGTAAGTTGGTGACATCTTAGTTGTGTTAAGTCTTCCCATCCAAGAGCACAGTAGATATCTTCTTTTATTTGAGTCTGGTTTTTCGTCCTTTGGTAAGATTTATCTCGGAGAAGGTGATGGCACCCCACTCTAGTACTCTTGCCTGGGAACTCCCATGGACGGAGGAGTCTGGTAGGCTGCAGTCCATGGGGTTGCGAAGAGTCAGACACGACTGAGAGACTTTACTTTCACTTTTCACTTTCATGCATTGGAGAAGGAAATGGCAACCCACTCCAGCGTTCTTGCCTGGAGAATCTCAAGGATGGAGGAGCCTGGTAGGCTGCCGTCTACAGGGTCACACAGAGTCGGACACAACTGAAGCGACTTAACAGCAACAGCAACAGTAAGATTCATCTTGGGCTTCATACTGCTCATTCGCTGCTCCAATTAGTATTTGCTAAGGTTCTTACCATAGGTCAGGCACCATTCTGGAGGCCTGGCATCCATCAGTGAGCAAAAGGAAAGATCTCTGTCTTTTTGAAGCTTAATATTAATGAGGGGAATCCAACAATAAGCTATAAAAGTAATAAAGAAATTAACAATATAATATGGTAGAAGATGTCAAATGTGATGGATAAAAATAATTACAACAGGATAAAGGATTCAGTAGTACTGGGAGTGGGTGGTCAGCAAAAGCTTTATAGATGGTTACTGCTGCTAAGTCACTTCAGTCGTGTCCAACTCTGTGCGACCCCATAGACAGCAGCCCAACAGGCTCCCCCATCCCTGGGATTCTCCAGGCAAGAATACTGGAGTGGGTTGCCATTGCCTTCTCCATTATTAATTGTGGTGATATTAAATAAAGACTTGAAGGATGATGAGGAAGAATGGATAAATGTATATGTAAGGCTCTGCTGTCCACCCCAAACTATCACAACATTGTTAACTGGCTATACTCCAATACAAAATAAAAAGTTGTTTTAAAAAATAAAAGACTTGAAGACGGTGAGGGAGTTAGCCAAACAGAAACTGGAAGAAAAATATTTGAGGAAGAGGGAAATGTTTGTATGCTGAGAAGACCTATTAATAAAGAGTGGAAAATGATGACTTTTAGGACAGAGAAGAGACAATTCCTGGAGAGATGTCCTCCAGTAGATGACAGGGAGGGTATCTGGGATGCAGGTGGAGGGCTTGGTTTATGGCAGGAAAACAGATAGTTTACCTGTGATCACAGGTAGAAAGATGTGAGTTGTGATGTTGGGAGTCTATGAAATTCTTCCGTTTGCTTAAATTTTCTCAGTAAAATAGGAGGTAAGATCATGATGTGGATGGGAGTTAACATGTTTTGAGGAGAGAGAAGCTGTAACATTCTTATCGAGAGGAGTGGCTAAGTGAATGAAATAAGGGTATATACCATCGTTCCTAGCAACATTAGCACCCACTTGAAGTTCACGGGACTAGTAAGCCTTGCTATAACTTCTCTCCAGGCACTTTTAGCTGCTCAGAGCAAGTGAAAAGTTTTTATGTATTCAGAGTTGTGGTTTTGCCAAATAAATATGACAAACTAAGAAAGAGGCAAGAGGAACATGGAACAGCATATGAAGGTCGCCGCAGTCGTTCAGGATGCAGGCCAGTCTCACCATGGGATCTGTGCCGAGAAAAAAAAAGAGCAACTACCCAGACATCACTGGAAGGTTTTTTCAAGAGGGTAGATAGAACGGAATCCAGCAAGGAACCAGAACCTGAGCCATCAACATCAGATATGAATGAAATTGCAGCTTGCCCTCCATCTCCTATTGCTGATGCTCCTTCAGCCCTACCATCTCCCACCTCCTCTCCCTCCTCCATCAGGAACTCTTCTTGCCTGTTCGCTTGATGCCAGCCCCTGTACGCCAGCTGTTGTACAGTAGTACAATAGTGCTGCATTAGAAGCTTAAAAATACGTTCTTCCAAAAAAGAGAAAGGAGGAAGAGAGTTTTAAGTATACACAGAGATTTGAATACAGTGGTTGATCATGGAATTCAAGCTGGGTAAGAAGAGGAGAAAGGCCATTGAGGGAATAGACGTAGTGAAAAGGTAATAGGAGTGCAGGAGTTCTGGGAGAGTGAAAATTTATAAGTGTCAGGGAACTAAAATGAGTATGGGGGAAAGAAAAGAGTGACAGTTAGAATTGCATGGCACTGATGAAAGCCTAAGACCAGCGCATTCTCTTGGTAAAACTCTATTAGCCTTTGCCCTGCTTTATTCTGTACTCCAAGGACAAATTTGCCTGTTACTCCAGGTGTTTCTTACTTCCTACTTTTGCATTCCAGTCCCCTATAATGAAAAGGACATCTTTTTTGAGTGTTAGTTCTAGATGGTCTTGTAGGTCTTCATAAAACCATTCAACTTCAGCTTCTTCAGCATTACTGATAGGGGCATAGACTTGGATTACCGTGATATTGAATGGTTTGCCTTGGAAACAAACAGAGATCATTCTGTTGTTTTTGAGATTACACCCAAGTACTGCATTTTGGACTCTTTTGTTGACCATGATGGCTACTCCATTTCTTCTAAGGGATTCCTGCCCACAGTAGTAGATATAATGGTCATCTGAGTTAAATTCACCCATTCCAGTCCATCTTAGTTCAATGATTCCTAGAATGTCGACATTCACTCTTGCCATCTCCTGTTTGACCACTTCCAATTTGCCTTGATTCATGGACCTAACATTCCAGGTTCCTATGCAATATTGCTCTTTACAGCATCAGACCTTGCTTCTATCACCAGTCACATCCACAACTGGGTGTTATTTTTGCTTTGGCTCCATCCCTTCATTCTTTCTGGAGTTATTTCTCCACTGATCTCCAGTAGCATATTGGGCACCTACTGACCTGGGGAGTTCCTCTTTCAGTATCCTATCATTTTGCCTTTTCATACTGTTCATGGGGTTCTCAAGACAAGAATACTGAAGTGATTTGCCATTCCCTTCTCCAGTGGACCACATTCTGTCAGACCTCTCCACCATGACCCACCCGTCTTGGGTGGCCCCACATGGCATGGCTTAGTTTCACTGAGTTAGACAAGTCTGTGGTCCATGTGATAAGACTGACTAGTTTTCTGTGATTATGGTTTCAGTGTGTCTGCCCTCTGATGCCCTCTCACAACACCTACCATCGTACCTGGATTTCTGTTACCTTGGACGTGGGATATCTCTTCATGGCTGCTCCAGCAAAGTGCAGCCACTGCTCCTTACGTTGGACGAGGGGTATCTCCTCACTGCCGCCCCTCCTGACCTTGAACGTAGAGCAGCTTCTCTCGGCCCTCCTGCGCCCACGCAGCCACCACTCCTTGGACGTGGGGTTGCTCCTCTCGGCCGCATGAACATCACCAGATGGTCAACACTGAAATCAGATTGATTATATTCTTTGCAGCCAAAGATGGAGAAGCTCTATACAGTCAGCAAAAACAAGACCAGGAGCTGTGGCTCAGATCATGAACTCCTTATTGCCAAATTCAGACTTAAATCGAAGAAAGTGGGGAAAAGCACTAGACCATTCAGGTATGACCTAAATCAAATCCCTTATGATTATACAGTGGAAGTGAGAAATAGATTTAAGGGACTAGATCTGATAGTCAGAGTGCCTGATGAACTATGGATGGAGGTTCATGACAGTGTACAGGAGACAGGGATCAAGACCATCCCCATGGAAAAGAAATACAAAAAAGCAAAATGGCTGTCTGCGGAGGCCTTAAAAATAGCTGTGAAAAGAAGAGAAGCGAAAAGCAAAGGAGAAAAGGAAAGATATAAGCATCTGAATGCAGAGTTCCAAAGAATATCAAGGAGAGATAAGAAAGCCTTCCTCAGCGATCAATGCAAAGAAATAGAGGAAAACAACAGAATGGGAAAGACTAGAGATCTCTTCAAGAAAATTAGAAATAGCAAAGGAACATTTCATGCAAAGATGGGCTCGATAAAGGACAGAAATGGTATGGACCTAACACAAGCAGAAGATATTAAAAAGAAGTGGCAAGAATACACAGAAGAACTGTACAAAAAAGGTCTTCACAACCAAGATAATCACAATGGTGTGATCACTCATCTAGAGCCAGACATCCTGGAATGTGAAGTCAAATGGGCCTTAGAAAGCGTCACTATGAACAAAGCTAGTGGAGGTGATGGAATTCTAGTTGAGCTATTTCAAATCCTGAAAGATGATGCTGTGAAAGTGCTGCACTCAATATGCCAGCAAATTTGGAAAACTCAGCAGTGGCCACAGGACTGGAAAGGGTCAGTTTTCATTCCAATCCCAAAGAAAGGCAATGCCAAAGAATGCTCAAACTACCATGCAAGTGCACTCATCTAACAGGCTAGTAAAGTAATGCTCAAAATTCTCCAAGCCAGGCTTCAGCAGTACGTGAACCGTGAACGTCCAGATGTTCAAGCTGGTTTTAGAAAAGGCAGAGGAACCCGAGATCAAATTGCCAACATCTGCTGGATCATGGAAAAAGCAAGAGAGTTCCAGAAAAACATCTATTTCTGCTTTATTGACTATGCCAAAGCCTTTGACTGTGTGGATCACAATAAACTGTGGAAAATCCTGAAAGAGATGGGAATACCAGACCACCTGACCTGCCTCTTGAGAAATCTGTATGCAGGTCAGGAAGCAACAGTTAGAACTGGACATGGAACAACAGACTGGTTCCAAATAGGAAAAGGAGTACGTCAAGGCTGTATATTGTCACCCTGCTTATTTAACTTCTATGCAGAATACATCATGAGAAACGCGGGGTTGGAAGAAGCACAAGCTGGAATCAAGATTGCCGGGAGAAATATCAATAACCTCAGATATGCAGATGACACCACCCTTATGGCAGAAAGTGAAGAGGAACTAAAAAGCCTCTTGAGGAGAGTGAAAAAGTTCACTTAAAGCTCAACATTCAGAAAACTAAGATTATGGCATCCGGTCCCATCACTTCATGGGAAATAGATGGGGAAACAGTGGAAACAGTGTCAGACTTTATTTTGGGGGGCTCCAAAATCACTGCAGATGGTGACTGCAGCCATGAAATTAGAAGATGCTTACTCCTTGGAAGAAAAGTTATGACCAACCTAGATAGCATATTCAAAAGCAGAGACATTACTTTGCCGACTAAGGTCCATCTAGTCAAGGCTATGGTTTTTCCAGTGGTCATGTATGGATGTGAGAGTTGGACTGTGAAGAAAGCTGAGTGCCAAAGAATTGATGCATTTGAACTGTCGTGTTGGAGAAGACTCTTGCGAGTCCCTTGGACTGCAAGGAGATCCAACTAGTCCATTCTAAAGGAGATCAGTCCTGGGTGTTCACTGGAAGGACTGATGCTGAAGCTGAAACTCCAATACTTTGGCCACCTCATGCAAAGAGTTGACTCATTGGAAAGGACCCTGATGCTGGGAAGGATTGGGGGCAGGAGGAAAAGGGGACGACAGAGGATGAGATGGCTGGATGGCATCACCGGCTCGATGGACGTGAGTTTGAGTGAACTCTGGGAGATGGTGATGGACAGGGAGGCCTGGCGTGCTGGGATTCATGGGGTCGCAAAGAGTCGGACACAACTAAGCGACTGAACTGAACTGAACTGATGAAAGCCTTTAGTTATTGGTAAAATGAGATGGAAATAGGGTGGAAGACAATATTAATGGAGGAAAGGGTGCCAAGGAATCGAGAGGCAGGATGTTAGGAGGATCATTTACAGGTGTGTTGAGATCTGCAGGAATTGAGGTGAGGAGTTCCAGAGAGTAGGGAGTGGTAGCAGTGCTGGTCGCTCAGTGTTGTCCCCATGGTCTGCATCCTGCTGGGCTCCTCTGTCCATGGGATTCTCCAGGCAAGAATACTGGAGTGGATAGCCATTCTCTTCTCCAGGGGATCTTCCTGACCCAAGGATTGAACCCAGGTCTCCTGCATTGCAGGCAGATTCTTTACCATCTGAGCCACCAGGGAACCCTTCTGAGAGTAAGCCAGGAGCTCAAAGAGAAAATAGATGATATGGGTGTATTGAGATGAGGAGAATATCTGAAGGGATCTGAAGCTACCAGGGAGACTGGGTGATGGTGGAATACAAGATTCTGAGCTTGGGTTTATCCAGGAGGAAAGATTGAGAATAATCTGAAAATAGCAGGACATCTAACCCATGTCCAGGTCCAAGAATATAACAGTCACAGGTGTATATGTGGCCACCACTCTAACAGGTGTATATGTGGCCGCCATTCTAAATGCAGAAAGATGAAGGGGATGTTTAACAGATATTTGTGACTATAGGTGATTTTGCTGATCACAAAATTTACTGATCACAAAATTTAAGGTAAATAGTGAAAGCATTTTAGAAGTGTAGAAATGTGAGAGGGGACAGAGTAGGGGATATGCCAATCTTTATGGGATGTCATGGAAGAACCCCACCTCAGACAGGAAAATAAGAAGTAACAAGACTCCAAAGGTGATAACTAGACAAGTAAGCAGGTTAGTTTGCCACAAGTCCTTGGTAGCTAAAAGTCAAAAATGAAAGTTAATAGATCAGGGCAGAACAGTTCACTACAACATGGCAAACAGCAAGAGTATCAGCCTCATTGTGCTGACTCCCCTTGCCCTTGGGCCCCACAGGATGATACCATAGGCCCGGAGGGTTGCTACACACACTCCACAGGTTGTGCCTCAGCTGAGAACTGCAGGGCCAGGTCTCGGTTATCTTTTGTTAGTAAGCAGCAGACAAGCCAGTCCGCTTTCCCTACGAGGCCGCTGTTGAGCAAACAGACAGCAGTCATACCGTAGTCACCTTGAGCTACTTCATTGCTCATTGACTATGGAAACTGCTCAACACTGGGGGATAAGTCTCACAGTTTGGTACCCTCTGTAGGGCTTCCCAGGTGACTCAGTGGTAAAGAATCTGCCAGGCAAGGCAAGAGATGCAGGAGACGCAGGTTTGATCCCTGGATTGGAAAGATACCCTGGAGGAGGAAACGGCAGCTCACCCCAGTATTCTTGCCTAGAAAGTCCCAAGGACAGAGGAACCTGGTAGGCTACAGTCCATGGGCTCGCAAAGAGTCAGCCATGACTGAGTACACGCACATGCCTGTGTACACACACACACACACACACACACACACACACATTTCCAGAGCAGAGGTAATAGACATAATGGGATTAGTTCCAAGGGATTCAAGGCAGAAGTTCAAATCTGTTCAGTGTTGTCAGGAAATAGGGAGGAGTTGGTGTCTGGCTCTCATTTTTTGCTCCTGTTAACAGAGGCAAGGCAGTCTAGGAGTTTGAGATCTCAGTCCCAGTTTGTGGACCCTGCTTGTTGTCTGATGATGTAGGTAGAAAGCCTGATGGAGGGGAAAGGATCTCAGGAGTTCAGGTTCACTCTTGGCTCTGTTGCTGGAGGGGCACGTTTACACCAGATGCGCAGTCCGCTTTGATACCTGCTGAAGGAGTTGGGATTTCTTAGGAAACCAGGGGTTGGTCTGAGGTTAGAGATCCCCTCTTTGATCCGGTGATATGGAAACAAGACCTGAGAGTTGTGTGGTCTTAGTTCAGTGCACAAATGAGTTACACAGGCCCCCTCGGCACTTTATTATTATTATTTTTTGCTGCCCTATACAGCTTATAGGGTCTTCGTTCCCCAACTAGGGATTGAATCTGGGCCCATGGCAGTGAAACACAGTGGAAGCACAGAGTTCTAACCACTGGACTGCCAGGGAATTCCACCCCCTCCGCTCTCTGGATGATGGGGTAAAAGAACGCAAGGAGACATGGTCTTGACCCCGATGTACACGTTCCCTTGGGGAAAGGCAAACTTGTTTCTTCAGTCTGTCTTATTAAAAATTATGTATATAATTATATACATACATAGATAATAAATGCATCATTTTACCCATTTTTAATTGCACAGTTCAGTTGTATTAAGTACACTCCTATTGTCATGCAGCTGTCACCACCATCCATCCCTAGAACTTTCTCCCCTTCTCCAACTGAAATTTTGTACTCATTAAACACTAACACCCCATTCCCCCTTCCTAGCCCCTGATGACATCATTCTAATTCCTGTCTCTATAAATGTGACTACCCTATGTAACTCATGTAAGTTGACTCATACAGTGTTTTCCTTTCATGATTCGCTAATTCCACTAAGTACAATGTACTCCAGGCTCATCCATGTTGTGGCCCGTGACAGAATTTCCTTACTTATTTTTGGCCTTGTCACCTGGCTTGTGGGATTTTAGTTCCCCGACCGGGGATTGAACCCAAGCCCTCAACAGTGAGAGCATGAAGTCCTAACCATGGGATCTCAAGGGAATTCCAGAGAATTTCCTTACCTTAGAAGGCTGAATACTATTGCATTGTACATAGACTGCATTCTGTTTGTCCATTTATCCATCAAGGAAGGTTTGGATAGTTTCTGACCCTTTTGATTAAAATACTGGGGAAAATGGAAGGCCCATTTTCCATTCTGATGGGGATAGGAAGTCCTTACATTCTGATTATAATCACAATTCATAATCTTTGGTATGTATGTACTATTAATATTAGTCTATGTATGGTTTTATTTATTTATATGTATTAATGTAATGAACTCACTGCCTAACTTGAAAAATGGAACTTTGTCAATAATTTGCATCTATCTCTTTGCTTCTTCCTTATCTTCTTCCCTTGCCCACTCTCAGAGGATTCTTTTCTTATATTTCATCACAGTTTATGCCTGAAATACATATTGTTCCTGACACAACCCAGTTGTAAAATCTGGTAGAACTTTATAGTACCAAGAGTGAATCTTCATTTATGCAAATTTAAAAAAATCAACCAGGAGGATAGAAGATTCTAAGATGGAATATAGACTATTACAAAAGAATTTAACTATGTTATACATGACAGAATTTCACTGAAGCAGGTGGGGAAACAGAGGTGCTGCCTTAAGTAACTTCGGCAACTCTGGAAACTGTAAGACTGAAAAGAAACCATGCTTAAGCTCTGTCATCTAGTTGGTAAAGTCATTTTCCTTGGAGGTGAGGGCTAACAATTCTGAAACCACTCTACAAGAAGCCTGGGAATGAAAAAATAAGTATATGAATGGCAGGTGGTGTGAGCCTGGTTTCTCACTATTGGAGTGAGCAGGTACAGTTAGGGAAGGGAGGGAAAACTAGAATGAACCGTGTGATACTGGGTTATAGTGAGCGCTATCAGTATGAACTCATGCTTAGTTTAATTCAGATATGGGAGATGATGATAGTGTGGTGTATACACATACAGGTACAGGTATGGTTATTTCCTAGCTCTGCCCTTTGAGAAGCCTGCGAGCAATATTACCCAGTAGCAATGAGGACATGTTAGATCTTGCTGTCCATTATCTCCATATCATTGTCCAGCAAAATATTTTAGGTAGTCTTTACATTAAAGATTCTCTCTCTCTTTCTTCTTTTTTTGGCCATGATACTTTTTTCTTTCTTTTTTGAGGGGGTTTTATTTGGTTGTCTGCACTGTGTGGCTTACGAGATCTTAGTTCCACGGGCACTCTGCTGTGAAGGATGGGCCCTGGACTGCCAAGGAATTCCCAATCATGATACTCTTTCTGAGATATCATAAAACTCACATTTTTTTTCCACAAAAATATCATGGGAAAAAAATTGTGTTTTGTTTTCTTGTTTTTTTTCCTCCATTTTCAATATTAGGAGCTTTTCTCAGATATCTGGTAACTTTGGCTTCTGCCTTGCTCTTGGTTGAGAGTGAGGGAGTAAATATCTGTTGAAATCTCTGAGTACATCCATGGGGCTTGTTGACTTTGAGCTTCACCATAGGGGTGAGCTGCATAGGTCATTTGTTGGAAACAAGATTTCCTAGAGAGGCGGCTTCCTTGATAATCCCCTAGTTACGAATCCACCTCCCAGTGCAGGGAACACAGACTCGATCCCTGGTCCGGGAAGGTTCCACATGCCACAGGGTAACTAAGCCTGTGGGCCACAACTACTGAGCCCATGTGCCCCAGAGTCCATGCTCGGCAACAAGGGAAGCCACCACAGTGAGAAGCCTGTTCACCACCACTAGAAAGTAACCCCCACTTACCACAGCTAGAGAAAGCTTGTGCACAGCAGCCAAGACCCAGTTCAGCCAGAAGTAAATAAATAAATCTTAAAAAAAAAAAAGATTCCCCAGAGAAATTTCTTTCAACCACCTGCCTTGGTAAAGGTGTGTGTTCTGAGAGTCAAGTGGAAAAAGGGCTCGGGGCTCTCTGCATCCAGCAATCAGCACACACACAGAGTCACTTCGTCCCCCTGTGTTAAAGTGTCTCCCATCCTCCAGGCCAGAACCTGTCTGTTCTACCTTCTCCAGAGAATCTAACTCGAATCTTCTCCTGGAAGGAAGATGGGATCAACCAGTGGAATGGAATGGGGTGGGAAACCTGTCTTTCTCACTTAGCTTTCACATAAAACTCCTCATCTGAGTCCAGCCCCATTCCCTTCCCACTCTTACACCCAGTTCCAGAGGGATTGGGTTGGCCAATACTGGAAAACCCAAATTTTTTTGGCCAACTGAATACCTAGTGCTGCCAACTCTTGTGACTTCTGAAGATTTTGTGATGTAATTCAGGTTGTTTTCAGATTTCACCACTGCCAGTTAGGGGTTGAGGTTTCTCAGTTCTGTCAAACAAATAACTCTTTGGTTATTATCTTTCAAGTCTAGTGATTTTATTGTCTTTTAAAAATACCATTACCGTAGTTATAGTGGTGCTTTGAGAGGGAGTGGAATTACATAAATGTGCTAAGCTTGCCAAATTAGTTCCAAACTTTCATACCTCCAGTCTTTTATCCATCAAAAGTGAAAAATTCAAATTGTTCCTCATTCATTCATGTCTGACTGACTCTTTTTGACCCCATGGACTGTAGCCCACCAGGCTCCTCTGTCCATGGAATTCTTCAGGCAAGAATACTGGAGTGGGTAGCCACTCCATTCTCCAGGGGATACTTCCTGACTCAGGGATCAAGCCTGGGTCTCCTACATTGCAGGCAGATTCTTTATCATTTCTGCCACCAGGGAAGCCCCATCAAATCCTACCTACAAATCCTTACCTCATCTCTTGCCAGAAACAAGTGGGATCAGGGTGAGGAGGTCTACATAGACTCCCTGTGGAGGGTGACCAGTCATTCAGGTCAGTGTCAACAAAGGCATGGCAAACCCTGTCTTTCTCTGGGTCAACTTAGAGATCCAGGAGCCTCTACCTTGTGACAGAGGGGTGATACATGATAGTAGGCACCATCTCACCATGACAATGTTAGTAAAAGCTTTTGGGACTTCCCCGGTGGTCCAGTGGCTAAGACTTCATGCTCCCAATGCAGGAGACCCAGGTTCAATCCATGGTCAGGGAACTAGATCCCGCATGCTGCTACTAAGAGTTTGCAGGCCACAACAGGAAGATTCCGTGTACTGAAACAAAAAATGAAGATCCTGCCTTCCACAACTAAGACCCAGTACAGCCACATCAATAAATATTTTTGAAAATCAAGCCGCTAGTTTGAAATAGAACCTAATGGGGAGGAACAGAGATGGAGACTTATCCCCAGAAAGGGTAGTCTGGAAAGAATTATGTAGGTTGTCACACAACCCACTGATAAAGTTCAGGGTAGGCCTATAGTTTCAATGAGGAGAACAAGAGGACTAATCCAGAAATCACATATGGCAAGAATGGTAGACTTCAGCTCAAGGGACTCACCCTTGGAGCAAGACTGACATCAAAGAGACTGACTATAGCCTCTGAGTTTGTCTAGGTCCTTGCTACTCAGAATATGGAGTCAAGGACCAACAACTGGGATATTATCTAGTAGCTTGTTAGAAATGCTACTCTAAGCCTATTGTATCAGAGCTTATATTTGAACAAGACACCCAGCTGATGTGAGTCAGCCCATAGTTTGAAGGTCTTTCCTACCTACCACTGGGGCAAGCTTGAGGGCAACAGGTGCTACCATTAAGAATACTCTTACAGACTTGCAGAAAATATATCAAATTGAACTGACACTACTTCATTCATGGTGAGTAAATGGATTTTCTGGTGCTTGATCTGCTCAAATAAAATCCAAGATTACTATTATGATGGGATTACAAGGTCAGTATAATGTGTAAGACGGTCATAGTTGCTCAATTAATACAACAGGGCCCATCATACTCTTGGTATTTTGTGAAGCCACTAAAAACAAAGCAGAGAAACACGTGTCTTGTGTTTCAATAATTGCTAAAAGTTTAGAAAAACAAGTCAACGAAAATATGAGGACCTTTGGGAATCTAGAAGATTAAATGTAGGATTTGTGTAGCTTCATATTCTTGGTATGGTAGAAACAGACTGAAAAGGGAAAGTGTTAGTCGCTCAATCCTGTCCGACTCTCTGCAACCCCGTGGACTGTGGCCCACCAGACTCCTCTGTCCACGGGATTCTCCAGGCAAGAATACTGGAGTGGGCTGCCATTTCCCCCTCCAGTGGATCTTCCCGACCTAGGGATCAAACTCGGGTATTTCAAGTCAACAGACCTGGTTTGAATCCCAGGTCTATCACTTACTGGCTAATAGTGTCCAAGTTATTCAACCTCTGGGAACTGACTTTTCTCATCTGAACATGAGGAATAATAATACCAAATCGTAGGGATAATTGAGTATTAAATAAGATGGTGAAGGGACTTTATAGGATTGTGGAGAAATTAACTGACAACACGGCATCAGCCAGGCCCTCTTGCCCTACTCTCTCATGCTGCCTCACCCCATGTTCTGCAAACAATGATACTGCTGAGCTTGCAAGGTTGTGTAACAGCTGTAGCTGTAGCACTGAGCATGCATGTCACGTTGCACCCGCTGGGCTACAAGCCACTGTTGTTCTGTCTTAGTTCATTACAAGTCCTACCTGAGGACCCCTGGTTGCTGTTGCCCAGAGAGAATAGACATGTCTGCAGTCCCCATGGCTCCTCGAGTGTTTTTCCAGCTTCTTCGGTCATGCCTTGTCTACCCTGGGTTCAGTGCACAGTGCAAGAAGCAAGACAGAAGTACAGTGTGAATGTGTCTTTTATTATTATTAAGCCCCTAGTTCAATTATAATTCTGTAAGTAGAGCGATGATCAAATTGTGTGACTGAGAAGTCTGGTCACCTTACATGTGATTTGAGGAACACAGGAAAAGGTCTTTGCTTGAGTGGGAACTGCAGCGTCTGAAATTCCACCATAATTGCTATTACTTCTTGAGGTTAAGTCTATTAGCCCCATGAATCCCTCTGTTAAAAAGCAAATTCTATAGTGAAAATACAATCAGCCCTTACTTGTGTTATTGCTTTAATTTTTCAAAAATTTTTCATATTTATTATCTCATTTTATCCTTTCAACTGTGTGATATGGTAGAGTTGATATGTTTACTATTTTTGCCATTTTGCAAATAACTAACTAAGGCTTAGACAGCTGAAGTGACTTAGTCAAGTTCACACAGTTACCTCCATCCCTCTTCAAACTTAAGTCAAATATTAAAGCAATTCTTGATTCTCTCTTTCCCTGCATCTTATATTCAAGTCAGGAGAAGATCCTATCAGTTCTACCTTCAAAATATTCCTAAATCCATTTTCTCTTCTCCATGTCTACTTCTGTTTACTTAATCCACCATATTTCTACATCACTATCATCTCTATACCATCATCTCTCACCTGACTACTGTTACCCTTCTGACTCTTCTCCCTGCTTCTCCCTTTACCTCCAACAGTGCATCCTCATGAAGTAATTAGAATGACTTCTTAAAAACAGAAAGTGGATTTTTAACAAATGGTGCTGGATATGCATGTATGCATGTGCTGTTGCTTCAGTTCATGTCCAGCTCTGTGCGACCCCACGGACTGCAGCCCGCCAGGATCCTCTGTTCATGGGATTCCTCAGGCAAGAATGCTGGAGTGGGTTATGGGGCTGGATATCCACATGCAGAAGAATGAACCTGGACTCTTACCATTCACCCTATACAAAAATTAACTCAAAATGGACGAAAGATCTGAATGTAGAGGCTAAAACTATAAATCTCTTGGAATAAAACATAAAAGAAAAGCTTTATAACTTTGGATTTGGCAAAGATTTCTTGGATACACCAAAACTACAGGCAACAAAAGAAAAAATAAGTACATTGGACTTCATCAAAATTGAAAACACATTGTACATCAAAGGACACTATCAACAGAGTGAAAAGGCAACCTATGGAGTGGGAGAAAATATTTGCAAATATCTCCTAAGGGATTAATACCCCAAATATAAAGAACTCCTGTAACTCATCAGCAAAACAAACAAATCAATTAAAAATGAGTAGAGGACTTGAATGCACTTTTCTCCAAAGAAGACATGCAGATAGTCAATAAGCACATGAGAAGATGCTCAAATCACTAATCGTTAAGGAAATGCAAGTCGAAACCATAATGAGATAATACTTCACATTCATTAGGATGATGAAAGAAAGAGAGAGAAAAGGAAAAGAAAAGAAAGATGGAAGGAAGGAAGTAAAAGAGGATGGAAGGAAGGAAGTAAAAGAGTAGGGAAGGAGGGAGGGAGAAAGGAAGAGATAGAAATAAAAAGGAAGGAAGAAACAAGAACAGAAAATAGCAAGTGTTAACAAAGACGTGGCGAAATTGAAACTTGTGTGTGTGCATAGCTGATGGGAAAGGGAAATGGTGCAGCCACTGTGCAAAAGAGCATGGCAGTCCCTCAAAAAATTAAAGAATGACCACACAATCCAGCAATTCTACCTGTCAGTATATATTCAAAAGAACTGAAAGCAAGGACTCAGATATTTGCAAATTCATGGCAGCATTATTCACAATAGCCAAAGATGGAAACAGTTCAAATATCCATTGATTTCTTGAATGGATAAACAAAACATGAGTTTTATGTATATAAATGCAATAGAATATTATTCAGCTTTAAAAATGAAGGATTCTACCACATGCTACACTTAAATGTCCTGACACTTAAATGTCTTTAAGTGATGAACCTTAAAGACATTATATTAGGCTGAGTGAAATAAGCCAAACACAAAAGGACAAATACTGTGTGATTCCACTCATGTGACGTACCTAGAACAGTCAATTCCATAGAGACAGAAAATAAAATGGGGTGACCAGGAGGTGGGGGAAGAGGAGACTGCAGAGCTATTTTTTAACAGATATTAAATTTCAGTGTCAGTTCAGTTTAGTCACTCAGTTGTGTCTGACCCTTTGCGACCCTAGGGACCATAACAGGCCAGGCCTCCCTGTCTATCACCAACTCCCAGAGCTTGCTCAAACTCATTCCCATCGAGTCGGTGATTCCATTCAACCATCTCATCCCTTCTCCTGCCTTCAATCTTTCTCAGCATCAAGGTCTTTTCCAGTGAGTCAGTTCTTCGCATCAGGTGGCCAAAGTATTGCAGCTTCAGCTTCAGCATCAGTCCCTCCAATGAATATTCAGGACTGATTTCCTTTAGGATTGACTGGTTTGATATCCTTGCTGTCTGAGTGATTCTCAAGAGTCTTCTCCAACACCACAGTTCAAAAGCATTAATTCTTCAGCACTGAACTTTCTTTAAGGTCCAACTCTCATATCCATACATAGCTACTGGAAAACCCATGGCTTTAACTAGAGGACCTTTGTCAGCAAAGTAATATCTCTGCTTTTTAATACACTGTCTGGTTTATCATAGCTTTTCTTCCAAGGAGCAAGCATCTTTTAATTTCATGGCTTCAGTTACCATCTACAGTGATTTTGGAGCCCAAGAAAATAAAGTCTCTCACTGTTTCCATTGTTTCCCCATCTATTTGCCATAAAGTGATGGGACTTATGCCATGATCTTAGTTTTTTAAATGTGAGTTTTAAACCACCTTTTTCATCTCCTCTTTCACTTTCATCAAGAGGCTTCAGTTCCTCTTTGCTTTTTGCCAAAAGGATGGTGTCATCTGCATATCTGAGGTTATTGATATTTCTCTCGGCAACCTTGATTCCAGCTTGTGCTCCGTCCAGCCTGGCATGATGTACTCTGCATATAAGTTAAATAAGCAGGGTGACAATATATAGCCTAGACGTACTTCCTTCCCAATTTGGAACCAATCTGTTGTTTCATGTCCGGTTCTAACTGTTGCTTCTTGACCTACATATAGATTTCTCAGGAGGCAGGTCAAGTGGTCTGGTATTCCCATCTCTTTATGAATTTTCCACAGTTTGTTGTGATCCACACAGTCAAAGGCTTTGGCATAGTCAATAAAGCAAAAGTAGATCTTTTTCTGGAAGTCTCTTGCTTTTTCTGTGATCTAATGAATGTTGGCAATTTGATCTCTGGTTCCTCTGCCTTTGTTAAATCCAGCTTGAACATCTGGAAGCTCTTGGTTCACATACTGTTGAAGCCTGGCTTGGAGAATTTGGAGCATTACTTTGCTAGCATGTGAGATGAGTGCAATTGTGCAGTAGCTTGAACATTCTTTGGCATTTCCTTTCTTTGGGATTGGAATGAAAACTGACCCTTTCCGGTCCTCTGGCCACTGCTGAATTTTCCAAATTTGCTGGCATACTGAGTGCAGCACTTTCACAGCATTATCTTTTAGGATTTGAAAGAGCTCAACTGGAATTCCATCACCTCCACTAGCTTTGCTCATAGTGATGCTTCCTAAGGCCCACTTGACTTCACACTCCAGTATATCGGGGTCTAGGTGAGTGATCACAGCATCATGGGTATCTGGGTCATGAAGATCTTTTTTGTACAGTTCTTCTGTGTATTCTTGCCACTTCTTCTTAATATCTTCTGCTTCTGTTAGGTCCATACCATTTGTGTCCTTTATCGAGCCCATCTTTGCATAAAATGCTCCCTTGGTATCTCTAATTTTCTTGAAGAAATCTCTAGTCTTTCCCATTCTATTGTCTTCCTCTATTTCTTTGCATTGATCACTGAGGCAGGCTTTCTTATTTCTCCTAGCTATTCTTTGGACCTCTGCATTCAGATGGGTATATCTTTCTTTTTCTCCTTTGCCTTTAGCTTCTTTTCTCAGCTATTTGTAAGGCCTCCTCAGACAACCATTTTGCCAAGCAAACAGGAGATGGCAAGAGTGAGCATCAACATTTTAGGAATCAGTGAACTAAAATGGACTGGAACGGGCAAATTTCATTCAAATGACCATTATATCTACTACTGTGGGCAAGAATCCCTTAGAATAAATGGAGTAACCCTCATAGTCAACAAAAGAGTCCAAAATGCAATACTTGGGTGCAATCTAAAAAAGACACAATGATCTCTGTTTGTTTCCAAGGCAAACCATTCAATATCACAGTAATCCAAATCTATGCCCCAACCACTAATGCTGAAGAAGCTAAACGATTTTATGATGACCTATAAGACCTTCTAGAACTAACACCAAAAAAAGATGTTCTTTTCATCATAGGGGACTGGGATGCAAAAGTAGGAAGTCAATAGATACCTGGAATAACAGGCAAGTTTGGCCTTGGAGTAGGAAATGAAGCAGGGCAAAGGCTAACAGAGTTTTGCCAAGAGAACGCACTGGTCATAGCAAGCACCCTCTTCCAACAATACAAGAGACAACTCTACACATGGACATCACCAGATGGTCAACACCAAAATCAGATTAATTATATTCTTTGTAGTCAAAGATGTAGAAGCTCTATAAAGTCAGCAAAAATAAGACCAGGAGCTGACTGTGGCTCAGATCATGAACTCCTTTTTGCCAAATTCAGACTTCAGTTGAAGAAAGTAGGGAAAAGCACTAGACCATTTAGGTATGACCTAAATCAAATCCCTTATGATTATACATAAGTGGAATGTACCAGCTTCTGTAGTTGTGGTGTGCAGGCTCAGTGTGTGGTGTGTGGAAATGAGAAATAGATTTAAGGGATTAGATCCGATAAACCAAGTGCCTGAAGAACTATGGACGGAGGTTCATGACATTGTACAGGAGGCAGGGATCAAGACCATCCCCAAGAAAAAGCAATGCAAAAAGGCAAAACAGTTGACTGATATTTCAGTTTAAGATGAAACAGTTCTGGAGGTGGATAGTGCTGATAGGCTCACAACAATGTGAATGGAGTTAATGTCACTGAACTGTACCTATGAAAATGATTAAAACAGTATATGTTAGGCTTTTTCACAAAAACAAACAGAAACTGGATCTTCTCAGTCCTCTCCTTAAGATCTTTTAACGAAATTTTTTTGACATGTGCACACTGCTTTATTTTATATATTCATTTTTGGTTGCACTGGGTCCTCGTTTCTGCACATGGGCTTTCTCTAGGTGTAGAGATCAGGGGTGGGGGGTGAGCAACTCCCTAGCTGTGGTGCACGGGCTTCTCAGTGCGGTGGCTTCTCTTGTTGCAGGACAGAGGCTCTTGTTGGGCAGCTTCAGTAGTTGTGGTGTGCAGGCTCAAGTGCTCTGCAGCATGTGGAATCTTCCCAGACCAGGGATTGAACCCGGGTCCCCTGCACTGGCAGGCGGATTCTTATCCACTCTGCCACCAGGCAAGTCCATGATCTTTTAATGATCTCTGCTTACACTTACCATGGACTCCAAGGCCCTGCATTATCTAATTAATGTGTCCTTTGCCAGCCTCATTTTGGGAAGGAAGAAAGGGAGGGAGGGAAAAAGGGAGAAGTCAGAACTGCGGTCTGACTTTCGATGATATGGTCTGCGTCCTGTCACCACCTGCCTCCTATATTTGTAAGTTAAACTTTATCAGCTAATTAACCTCTCAGATCAAATATTTCAGCAAATTGTTTTCCAGTGTGCCATCTTGCTGAGAATCCGGTTCTTAACTACATAACATGATAACTTCTTCAAGAAGAAAGAGACCCTGGGCAGGTAGCACCGGAAAGAAAAGCAGAACGGGAAACTGCAGTCACTTCTGACTTATTCTAACTGGGGAAAAATGGGGAAGCTTTACAGAGGAAGGGCTGTTAGAACTCTGCAAAACTTTAAGAAGTCATAGAATTCCCACAGGTCGAGGACTGTAAAAAGGATGCTGAAGGCAGAGGACAGCCAGCGCAAAGACAAGGAAAACTGCCTGGGGAAAGTTAGGTAGATGGAGGTGTGGAGGTAATGAAGTGTGCCCTGGAGGGGTGGGAGATGAAGCTGGGGAGGCAGTTCAGGACCTGAAAAGGAGGAGGGAATTGGAGCCACAGTAAGGAAACTGGACTTTAAGAGAAAAAGAGGGTGAGTCACTGCAGTGCAGAAACAGAATCAAGGAGCAGCGGCAGTTTTTGGTGGAGAGAAAGGGAAGGGACTACATCATGGGCAAGTACCCCCCACCTGAGCGTGTGGGGACTGAGGATGGGGAAGAGAGAAAGATGGCAAAGAAAGAGGAAGGTCTCTTCCTGGCCTGTGCTCGGACAGGGAAATCAGAGACAGGGACCAAGGAGGAACTGAGAATAGCACTGACCTATGTACACCACCCTGTGTGAAATAGACAGCTAGGGGGGACGCTGCTGTAGAGTGCAGGGAACTCAGCTCGGAGCTCTGTGACGGCCTGGAGGGGTGGGATGGGGGTGGTGGGAGGGAGGCTCCAAAGGGAGGGGATAGATATATGCATATAGCTGACTCGCTTTGTTATACAGCAGAAACTAACACAACACTGTAAAGCAATCATACTCCCATAAAAAAGAAAAACAAAGAGTGAAGGACCAGAGACAGATGTTAAATACCTGTGATACTGTTGGATGAACTCTAGAGTGTAACCTGCGCAGGGAACTATATTCAATATCTTGTGATAAACCATAATAGAAAAGCATATGAGAAAGAATGTATGTATGTATAACTGAATCACTTTGCTGTACAGCAGAGCTATAACACAACATTGTTAATCAACTATACTTCAATGGAATAAAAAATTTTTAAAAAGAGTATAGTTTGAACTTGGAATCAAGAGACCTTAATTTAAAAAGTAAGGGTGGGAGGGATATCAGAGGCCTTTAATAAGGGCAGAGGTAAGAGGGCAGGCTTCCCTGGTAGCTCAGACAGTAAAGAATCTGCCTCCAATGCAGGAGACCAGGGTTCGATCCTTGTATCGGGAAGAGCCCATGGAGAAGGGAATGGCAACCCATTCCAGTATTCTTACCAGCCTTGCCAGGCAGACTATGGGATCGAAAAGAGGCAGTCATGACTGAGACACACACACACACACAGACACACACACACACACAACATCACATTGAAGTTCCCAAAGAGCAGAAATTTCTGTATCCCAAACTGATAGAAAGTAACCATGTGGGAACACTAGGTTAGTATTGTAAAAGAATGAATGGATGCAAATAAATGGATTATTGGCTTTGTTTCAACCTAGAAGTTCTCCAGCAGTGAGAGAATACAAAGCTCCGACCTTGGTCCTGTGCTATTTTGTTCTTTTGGCTGAAGAAATACAAAGTATGCTTACCAAAGAGCTATCAATAATTAGGGCTAGGAAGAAAAACGCTGGCCTTAGAAGAAGTAAGTTCCCTGTCAAGTGATTATTTAAATCAGAATTTAAGGGACTCCCCTGGCAGTCAAGTGGTTAACACTTTGACTTCCAGCGCAGGAAGTATGGGTTCGATCCCTGGTGGGAGAGCTAAGAGCCCACATACCTCCCAGTCAAAAAACCAAAATATAAAACAGAAGCAATATTGTAATAAATTCAGTAAAACTTTTAAAATGATCCACATCAAAAAAAATCTTAAAAAAAAAAAGAATTTGAGTAAATATCTATAAGTTGTGCTATTTAATGTAAACAGATTTCTACAGAGTTCTCACCTGAGACGCCTTCTAACTTTCAAGTTCCCCAATAATGGTTATGTTACTCCTTATACTTAAGCACTAAAAAAGTTCTCTATTGCCTTTCTAAGTGAACACTTTCCTCTTTGCAAGGCCCTGCTTACTTTGATTTTACTCTCTCTTTTTTTTCCCAGCACTTTTGAAAAGCTTTTCTCATCCCACACAGAGGCCATGCCTGCTCTACTTCAGTGTTTTGAAGTTTAAATAACATAAGAGCTGGGTTTATAAGGAAATGGCTCTGAATTCCAGATCCACCACTTGCTGTGGGGCCTTTGGTAAGTTACTTGACTTCTTTCAGCTTTAATTTTATTGTAAAGTGAGGATGATGATGTGTTTTTTGAGGACTGTGCATGTGTGCGTCTGTGCTCAGCCATTTCAGTCGTGTCCAACTCTCTGCGACCCCATGGACTGTAGCCCGCCAGGCTCCTCTGTCCATGGGATTCTCCAGGCAAGAATACTGGAGTGGGTTGCCATGCCCTCCTCCAAGGGATCTTCCTGACCCAGAGACTGAACCCACATCTCTAACGTCTTCTGCATTGGCAAGTGGGTTCTTTTACCACTGAGCCACCTGGGAAGCCCTTTTTGAGGATTAAAAATATCGTATAAAAGTTAGGGCTGCACCTGATACTTAGGCCCATTACCTTTCTTCCACACGAATCTTATCCCCTTCTGTCAGGACCATACTGCTGCTGCTACTGCTGCTGCTAAGTCGCTTCAGTCGTGTCCAACTCTGTGCGACCCCATAGACAGCAGCCCACCAGGTTCCCCCATCCCTGGGATTCTCCAGGCAAGAACACTGGAGTGGGTTGCCATTTCCTTCTCCAATGCATGAAAGTGAAAAGTGAAAGTGAAGTCGCTCAGTCGTGTCTGACTCTTCGCGACCCCATGGACTGCAGCCTACCAGGCTCCTCCATCCATGGACTTTTCCAGGCAAGAGTACTGGAGTGGGGTGCCATTGCCTTCTCCGCAGGACCATACTATTCACTGCCTAATTGCTTTTGAACTGTTTCATGTATTTTCATTTTGTCATTACTACTAGATTGTTGTAGAATCCTGGAGTCTACCAGCAGCGGCCAAAAAGCTAGACTTCCTGTACCTGTGGCGTTTGTCTATAAAATGAGACAGCTGGACCAAATAACCCTTTTATCATCAATACTGTCATTTCAATTTGCCTTTTGTATCCCTGAGGTGGCTAGCACAGTCTGACACATAAATGTTTGTCAACCGAATGACTAAAATCTCTTTGCTGTTACTTCTCTCTTTTCTGTATATAGTAGCCATAAACAATATAGTAGCATTAAGGTCAATATAGCAGGATCAACCAGGGTAATGTATATGAAAGTAATTTCAAAATGTGAAGTTGTAATCATTATATGTGCGTGCATGCATGCTCAATCGCATCACTTCAGTCGTATCCGACTCTTTGCGACCCAGTGGACTGTAGCCTGCCAGGCTATGTCTGTCCATTGGATTCTCCAGGCAAGAATCCTGGAGTGGGTTGCCATGCCCTTCTCCAGGGGATCTTCCCGACCCAGGAATCAAACCTGTGTCTCTTAAGTCTCCTGCATTGGAAGGCAGGTTCTTTACCACTAGTGCCACCTGGGAAACCCAATTATTTTATATGTGTGTACATAAACTATATATTTAGGACATTATAATATATGTATTTACAAGCAGTATGCATACCTGAGTGCTAAGTTGCTTCAGTTGTGGCCAACTCTGTGCGACCCTATGGACTATAGCCTGCCAGGCTCCTCTGTTCATGGGATTCTCCATGCAAGAATATTGAAATGGGTTCCCATGCCCTCATCCAGGGCATCTTCCTGACCCAGGGGTCGATATAAGCAGCATATAGAGTATATATAAAGTACCATCCATATATATTATATAGAAACTACCACATATATATGTGTATATATATATATATATAGTATATATAAACGACCATCCATCTTTATGTTGTGATAGTTGTAATATAGAAAGAATAGTGGTAATAGAATAGAATTTGAGGCAATTCTAATTTATTCACCAATGTAATAATGAGGCTGGACTTGTACTTATCCAGGCTGATTCTCTGACAGCAGAAAGGTCCCTTGTCATTGGGAAATTATTATTTATTAGTTTCACAGTGCATTGTACACCGAATCCATGCTCTGTGTTAGTCAGTGTGAAGAATATAAAGCTGATTTGGGCATGATCCCAATCTGGTGAGGGAGACAGCTAATATGAAGTTATCACCATAGTATTTAACCCTGAGAGATATTAAGCAGGGGAGGTTTTGCTCCTGCTGACTCTTCTGCTTCAAGCCTTTAACCTGGCTATCCCCTTACCTCTCTCCTCTGCCCTCTCTGCTTTATACCTGGCAACTCTTATTTATTCTTTAAGACAGTACAGAATACTTCCACCCCAACACACACCTTATAACCACGTTACTAAAGGCCTGTATATAGCAGTTCCTTTTACCTTGTACATCATGTTCAGCAATTAAGAAAAAGTGTGAGGCATATTAAAATTGTCGATACAAAATATCCACAATTTGAACAGACAGTGCAAGCACCAGAAACAGATATCTAACCAGAGTTGTTAGAATGACCAGGAATTTAGAAAAACTGTGATTAATATGCTAAGGGCTTGAAGGGATAAAGCAGACATCATGCAAGAATGGATGGGTGATGTAAGAAAAGAGATGAAAATTCTAAGAAAGAATCAAAAATAAATGCTAGAGATCAAAAACACTGTAACAGGAATGAAGAATGTCTTTCATGGCATATTAGTAGACTGGCCACGACTGAGGAAAGACTCTCTGAGTTTGGGGATATATCAATAGAAACTTCCAAAACCAAAGAGCAAAGGGAATAAAGACTGAAAAGAACAGAATAGAATATCCAAGGACTGTGGGACAACTACAAAAGATGTAAGATATGCAAAATAGAAATACAAAAAGAGAAGACAAAGAGAAAGGAACAAGAGAAATTTTGAAACTATAATGACTGGGAACTTCTCCAAATTAAGGTCAGACACAAAATCATAGATCCAATAAGATGAGAGAACAAGAAGAAGAATAAATGTAAAAAACCCCTAGGTATACCACTTTTAAACTATAGAAAACCAAAAACAAAGAAAAATGCAAAAGAATAAAACTTCTGGAAAATAACATAGATGAAAATATCTTGGGTATGTCAAAGACACAGCACCAAAGCTACAGTCCATGAAGGAAATAGTTGATAAACTGGACTCCATTAAAAAAAAAACAAAAAAAAAACTTTTGTACCCAAAAGATAATGTCAAGAGAATAAAAAGATGAGGCAGTAAATATTTGCAAAAGACCCACCTGATAAAGGACTGATACAAACTCTTAACTCAATAAGAAAACAGCTTCATTTTTTAAATGGGCCAAAGAGTTTAATAGACTCCTTACCAAAGAAAATATACAGATGGAAAATATGCGTGTGAAAAATGCTCTACATCATATATCCCTGCTGCTGCTGCTAAGTCGCTTCAGTCGTGTCCGACTCTGTGCGACCCCAGAGACGGCAGCCCACCAGGCTCCCCCGTCCCTGGGATTCTCCAGGCAAGAACACTGGAGTGGGTTGCCATTTCCTTCTCCATCATATATCACTAGGGAATTGCAAATAAAACAAAAATGAGATATCACTACACATCTATTAGAATAGTCAAAATCCAGCAAGTGCTGACAAGGATGTGCTATAGGCTGGTGGGAATACTAAATGGTTTAGCCACTTTGGAATACAGTTTGGTGTTTTCTTGCAAAAGTAAGTATACTTTTACTCTTATCATACAATCCAGCAATCAAGCTTCTTGGTACTTACCCAAATGAGTTGAAAACTTTGGTCCACATGAAAACCTGACTTATGTTTAAGACAACTTCATTCATAACTGCCAGAACTTGGAAGCAACCAAGGTATTCTTTAACAGGTGAATGGTATATCCATTCAGTAGAATATTTCTTAGCACTGAAAAGCAATAATCTATAAAGCTACAAAAAGACATGGAGGAATCTTGAATGCATGTTACTAAGTAAAAGAAGCTAATCTGAAAAGACTATATACTGTATGATTCCAACCATATGACATTTGGAGAAGGCAAAATTATGGCAGCATTAAAAAAACCAGTGATTGCCAGGGTTTGGAGAGGGAAGGGGAGGGAAGGATAGGTGGAACACAGTGAATTTTTAGGGCAGTGAAAATATTGTGTGATATTATAATGATGGATACAAATCATTATACATTTTTCCAGACACACAGAATGTACAATGCTAAGAGTCAGTTCAGTTCAGTTCAGTCGCTCAGTCATGTCCGACTCTTTGCGACCCCATGAATCGCAGCACGCCAGGCCTCCCTGTCCATCACCATCTCCCGGAGTTCACTCAGACTCACGTCCATTGAGTCCGTGATGCCATCCAGCCATCTCATCCTGGGTCGATGGGTAATTATGATGTGTCAATGTAGGTTCATGAATTATAACAAAGGTGCCATTCTGTTACAATAGGAATGAGGCTGTCCATGTGGGTGGGCGAGAGGGGTGTGGGAAATCTCTATACCTTCTTCTCATGTTGCTAGGAACATAAAACTGCTCTTTAAAAGTTTTTTTTTTTCCAAAGATTCAGATGAGGCATCATTTTCTCCTAGAAACCCTATTTAATCAACCTACCTCCTCCTTTCATTTCTTAGACCATGAAATGTTCTCCTCTACTGTTGTGTATTTTATCAGAATAAATATGGTCCTTGTGTCCATATCGATCACTAGATAGTGAATTCCTTGAGGAGAGAAATGTTACCTTACTCATCTTTTCTCCACATTGATTAGCAGAGCACCTGGCTCATAGTAAGAATTAAATAAATTAAATAAACTGAAATGAAATAAACAGAAATGAAAAGAAATTCAATGGGACTAAGATCACTTTGTCAATTACTTATTTAGACATTGCCTTTAGAAATACTCAGCTTCTAAAAAAAATAAATAAATAATAAATTTAAAAAATTAAAAAAAAGAAATACTCAGCTTCTTAAGGCATACAAGAAGATGCAAGAAATTGCCTGCTAAAATTAATGTGGACAATGTCAAGTTACCTCCTGAGTTCCAACTTCCCACTACATAGCAGTCTCTTAGGATTCTGGTTGCTGATTCCTATTCTTGACTGGTTCCAGCATCTGCTCTCCTCTGGTTTCATGGTTTTCTTTCTTGAGACCTGAAAATTATCCTTGACTGTTCATCCATATTTATTTTCTATAAGATTATTTTCTTGGGCTCCAAAATCACTATGTACAGTGACTGCAGCCATGAAATTAAAAGACACTTGCTCCTTGGAAGAAAAGCTATGACAAACTCAGACAGAGACATTACTTTGCCAACAAAGATCTGTATAGTCAAAGCTGTGGTTTTTCCAATTGTCATGTATGGATGTGAGAGTTGGACCAGAAAGAAGGCTGAGCATTGAAGAATTGATGCTTTCAAACTGTGGCACTGGAGAAGACTCTTCAGAGTCTCTCGGACAGCAAGGAGATCAAACCAGTCAATCCTAAATGAAATCAACCCTGAATATTCATTGGAAGCACTAATGCTCTGGGAGATAGTAAAGGACAGGAAGCCTGACATGCTGCAGTTCATTGGGTTGCAAAGAGTTGGACACAACTAAGCAACTAAACAAAGTTGGTGAGCTATGAAAGCAAAGCACTTAGCCAGTGAGTTAGACATCTAGACTGGGTGTGTATTTAGGCCTAGCACTGAGGTTCTTAACTCCTCAAGCACATTGTTACACTTATTATAGACATCAAGTTGATTGTTTAAATTTTTCAGGTACATTTAGTCAGAAATTAAACACTTTACTGTGGGGTTCCCAAAAATGGGGTGTTTGCTACAACCTCAAGAAAAATGTTCTTATGAATGTGAAGAATATATATATATACTTAAGGATAAATTTATTAAATATATAGACCTTTCCAATGAAAGTTCCAAAGTATTGTTTAAAGATGATCTAAAATGATGGCAGTGGGACTTCCCTAGTAGTCCAGGAGTTAAGACTCTGTGCTTCCACAGCTCATGCAGCTCAATATCAGAAAAAGAAACAACATGATCACAAAGAGGGCAGAAGACTTAAACGGGTCTTCTTTTGCCAAAGAAGACATACAGATGGCCAAGAAACACATGAAAAGATCCTCAACATTACTCATCATTAGAGAAATGCAAATCAAAACTACAGTGAGGTGTCACCTCACGTGGTCAATGTGGCCATCATCAAAAAATCCACAAACAATAAATGCTGGAGAAAAGGGAACTCTCTTGCACTGTGGGAATGTAAATTGACATAGTCACTATGAAGAACAGTATGGAGATTTCTTAAAAAACTAGGAATAAAACTACCATATGACTCAGCAATTCCACTACTGGGCATATACCCTAAGAAAACCAAAATTCAAAAAGACACACGTACACTAATGTTCATTGTAGCACTATTTACAATAGTCAGGACTGGAAGCAACCTAGATGCCCACCAACAGATGAATGGATAAAAATGTGGTACATATATACAATGGAATATTAGCCATAAAAAGGAATGAATTTGAGTCAGTTAAGCTGAGGTGGATGAACCTAGAGTCTGTTATACAGAGTGAAGCAAGTCAGAAAAACAAGGATCGTATATTAACAACTTAATATACGGAATCTAGGAAAATGGTTCCATTTGCAGGGCAGGAATAGAAACACAGACGTAAAGAACAGACACAACTGGGGAAGGAGAGGGTGAGACGAATTGAGAGAGTGGCATTGAAACATATACATTACCACACGTGAAATAGCTAGCTAGTGGGAAGTTACTGCCCGACACAGGCGCTCAGGCCCCACAGGGAGCTACGCTGCTCTGTGGACAGCCTAGAGGGGTGGTTGGGAAGGGTAAGAGGGAGGTTCAAGAGGAAGGGGATATATGTATACTTATGACTGATTCACATTGTTGTACAGCAGAAACTAGCAAAACATTGTAAAGCAATTATCCTCCACTTAAAAAAAAAGACTCTGTGCTTCCACCTCAGGGGCACAGGTTCAATCCCTGGTTGGGGAACTAAGCCCATACCACATGGCAAGGCCAAAAAACATAAAATAAAATAATGGGACAATAAACAGTATTCATGAATCGGAAGACTCAATGTTGTTGCCATTTCTCCCTAAACACGTATGCAATGCATCTTAATCAAAATTATAAAAAGCTTTTTAAGGAAATCAAGAGCTTCATCCTAAAATTTATGTGGAGGGAATTCTCCGGTGGTCCAGTGATTAGGACTTGTGTGTTTTCACTGCTAGGACCTGGATTCAGTCCCCGATCTGGGAACTAAGATCCTGCAAGCCATGAGGCACAGCCAATAAATAAATAAATACAATTTATATGGAAATGCAAATTATCTAGGTTGTCAAAACAATTTTGAAAAAGAAGATAGCTAGCAGCAGCATATAGTCACAATAATTAAGATAGTCTGGTATTGCTGTAAAGACAGACATAAAGATAAATGGAATAGTATATAAATCTGAAATTGAATCAATTGTATTTAAATAAAGTGGCCACGGTAATTCAATGGAAAAAAGAAAACCCTCTTGAACAAACAGTGCTGGGAAAATTGGATATCCATATGGAAAAAAATTGACTTTGCCCTTTACTTCACACCACACACAAAAATTACCTTAAATAGGATTACTGATTGAAATGTAAAACTTAAAGCTATAAAACTTTAAAAACATAGGAGAAACTCCATTGTAATTAATAGTAGATAAAGATTTCTTAAATAGAACACAAAAATCACACACTGTAAATGAAAGAATGATAAGCTGTACCTTACCAAAGTCAGACTAAGGGCATGGCAACCCTCTCCAGTATTCTTGCCTGGAGAATCCCATGGACAGAGGAGACTGGTGGGCTACAGTCCATGGGGTCGCAGAATCGGACACGACTGAGCGACTAACGCGACTAAGCGACTAACGCGACTAACACACATACCAAAGTTAAAAAATGTCTCTTCTTTGAAAGATACTGTTAAGAAAATGAAAACACAAGCCACAGATTGGGGGGAAAATGTTCCAAGTACATATATTGACAAAGGACTTCTATTATAAATATAAAAGAACTTTTACAATTTAGTAATGAGAAGACAGTTTAATATTTCTCTAAAAAGAGTTGAACAGGCACTTGAAAAAGAAGATAAATAAATGGCCTAAAAGAATATGAAAAGATGCTTAATATCATCAGGGAAATGCAAATTAAAACCACCAAGAGATATCATTACAGAACAACTAGAATAGCTATGTGGCTCAGCTGGTAAAGAATCTGCCTGCAATGCAGGAGACCTGGGTTTGATCCCTGGATTGGAAAGATCTCCTGGAGAAGGGAAAGGCTACTCACTCCAGTATTCTGGCCTGGAGAATTCCATGGACTACAGTCCATGGGATCGCAAAGAGTCGGACATGACTGAGCGACTTTCACCAATTTCTTTAACTGATAATATTATACATTGTCAAGGATTTGGAGCAACTGGAACCCTCACATTGCTGATGGGGGTGTAAAATGATCAACCCCCTTGGAAAACAGATGGGCTGTTTATTATAATGCTAAACATATACCTAGATCCAAGAGATCCAACAGAAAGGAAAACATATGTCCATGCAAAGATTTATGACATGAACTTTTATCTTCATTTTATTTATGATAAGCAAAACCAGAAACAACCCAGATGTTCATTAACTATTGACTGGATAAACAAACTGTAAAATATACATCAACAGAATATTACTAGAAAATAAAAAGGAGTGAACTTCTGACACACGACGTGAAAGAATCTTAATGGATCATGTCAAACAGAAGAAGCCAGAAACAAAGGTTGATACTATTTATTGAAATTGAAAGAAGAACAAAACTAAAGTGACAGAAAGCAGATCAATGTTTGGTTATGTCAAAATGACTCAGGAGCCAACTTAAATAGGATCACTTGGGAACAATCCGGTTATCAATCAGTGTAATGATTGTAATAATGAAACATCAAATGTGTTTCAATTTGTGCATTTATAATGATTTTAAACCATATATACACACATTGTTAAAAAAATATAAAAGTGTGACTAACAACTTTCAGTTGGGAAGACAAAAATGCTGTTATAATATGTTCTTTACATTATTTCTAACAATATCTTGACTTAATCACAAAGATCTTAAAACTGAGAAATAAAATATATATTGACATTATGGCAACTGATGGAAATTGAGACGAATGTGTTAATGAAAACCTGTTAATTTGTGAGAATTGGAGTAAAATTTGTTTTCTGTTAAAATATTTCACAGTGTTGTTTTAACAATAAATATAACTTTGAAACTTTTCTGTAAATCTATCTGACCTTGCTTTCTACCCACAGAAATTCCCTGGATTCACACTGTGTGTCCATTCTCAGACCTTCTTTGCTTTCATATCTGAAATGCCAGGGTCCCCAGAAGTCTTCCAGTTTAATTACTGTAAGTGATGAAATGTCAAGTAGTCTCCTAAATGCAGGCCACTTGGGTGGTGTTTTGACACATCTCATTCTCACAGTCCTAGGTTTACATTTGATTATGTTTATGATACTCCAGTAAATTCCCTGATGGCTCAGTGGTAAAGAATCCACCTGCCAATGCAGGAGATGCAAGTTCAATCCCTGGGTAGGGAAGATCCCCTGGAGAAGGAAATGCAACCTACTCCAGGATTCTTGCCTGAGAAATCCCATGGGCAGAGGACGTGACAGGCTACAGTCCATGGGGGTCTCAAAAGAGCCAGACATGACTTAGCAACTAAACAGCAACAATCAGTCTACAGACCTACAGTCAGGATTTCTATATTCTCTCCCTTTGGGTTGGCATTCAGTTGTGGGAAACCAGACTAAAGAATCGGGTAGAATCATTAAACCTATCATCATTAATGGAAAAACAACTTGAAGGGCAAGTTCTCCTGACAGCTTTCAGTCAATTTGTTTCATAGTCGAAAACAGCTATTTTTACCTATCACCAATTGTATGGTGATACAGAAAACTATGGAAAACACAGATCCTGAATGGGGCCCAGGGGAAGGGGAGGTTGTGTGTGGGAAGTGAGGAGAAGTGAGATAGGGTTGCATACCCCAGAGTTATGTTCCTTCAGGGAACTGGGGGGACATTGGAGGCTTAGAGCTAAAAACAGTTTTGCAATGACCTAGTCCATCCTTCTCATCTTACAGACTAAGAAACAAAGGTTCAAGAAAGTAAAGTGAGCAGACAAGAACCCAGGGTATTCTGAAGCCTAATTTATGGTCCTTTTCACGCTACCACTTGCATTTTTTAAATGCATTATTTAGAAAGCCAAAACAGACCTATTAGGAGACAACTTCATGAATTTCAGGATTCGGTGACATTGAGATTTTTGCCTTATTAAACACTAAAAACTGCCTGAGCCATGTGTGTATGCTAAGTGGCTTCAGTCGTGTTCAACTCTTTGCAACCCCATTAACTGTAGCCGGCCAGGCTCCCCTGTTCTTGGGACTTTCCAGGCAAGTATACTCGAGTGGGTTGCCATGCCCTCTTCCAAGAGATCCTGACCCAGCGATCCAACCTGCATCTCTTATGTCTTCTGCATTGCCAGGCAGGTTCTTTACTACTATTGACAGATGGGAAGCTTGTCTGAGCCATAGAGGTCTTCAAATATTTGCAGAGGCTAGTTTAACTAGTGTTCCCTGGGGGCACACTTCCCTTGTTTGTATTTCTTAATTAAAAAGTTGAAAACAAGAAAACGGCACAGATAGGTCATAGCTATCACATAGGCACAAATTCAACCCTTGATCATTTATTCCTGGTTGAGCAACATTTAATAAGTATCTGCTATTCATTGGGCATCATGCCAGGTACTGGGAATCCACACAAAGTCTCTGCTCCCTCAGAGCTTAGAATATAGCAGGGGAGACATTATATTAAAGTAGTAATTACATTATAGTTGTTGAGTGTTAAAATTGAGGAAATTCAGGATTCCATGGATTTATCCCTGGAGAATAATTCAAGCTGTCTTCTGTTATCAATACATTTCCAGATTGCTTTTTATACCACTGTCAGATTGGTATACCCCTCTCCCTTGGTTCTTGTCTTCACAAAGCAAAGATTTGCAATGACCAGCCACCTGTATAGGTCAAAGAGATCAGATTTTATTAAGCAGGCAGTATTCCTAAGAAACTAGCTACAACTGTTACAGCTCAAGCGGGAAATGAGCAGTAAGCTCCCAGGACCCAAGAGAGGGCAGACCCTGAAAAAGTTCCATTCCTCTTGGCTTCCCTTTTTATGCTGTCTCCTCCTCTTGGAGCCTGACTAGTCACGCCCAGGACGGGAGGTTCTGGCTCTGGTCCTCCACTTCCCCTTTGGTGGACTTACCCCAACCTTCCACCCCACCCGACCCGGTGGTCTGCCATCTTGGGCTCCTTTTTCTATTCTACCATGACACCATCATTTGAGTTCCCCAAACACAAATTCTTTTCAATAAAACATTTAAATCAACAATTTACCTAGTGGTGTGCTATATAGTGTGTGAACATCTGCAAGAGAATTCTAAGGTAAGTTAGCGTTTTATAGGAGGACAAATTATTCTGGATTCTATATGCCTGATAAATAACTTGACAGCACAGGTCATCTGAAAAATAATTTGATATAACTTGAAACTTTAGGCTTCCAGATTTTCACAGCAACCCTTAACAGGTTTTGTCTGCAAAAACAAGCCCCCTGATTATTTTCAGAGTTCTAGAAGGCTCTACCAATACAGATAAAGGTCTGAATGGATCCCATTCATTTTTAAAGGGCCAGCTCAGGATGTTGCTCAACCAAACGTTTTAAACGTTTTGCTAACTATAGCCTGCATTCGTATTGACCGCACACACACACACACACACACGTCTTCTCTAAAAGAAAAAGACTCTGGCTCTCCATACCCCTGCTATGGTATTAGCTTAAGAGGCGGTCATCTAAAATCCGTACATTCATCATAGAAACAGAAATTCTACCCATGAATGTGAGGCACTGCCTCATTAACCTCGGGGCCGTATTTCCCTCCCTCTGGCAGCAATCTGGTTTATTCCACGGGGTGGAGAAGGAAGCCAGGTTGGCGGGGTTGGAAGGGAATGGCGTCAGCGTGAGGTCACCGCACATTGTCCTGAATGCCATCTCCACGCTGCGGTGATATGAACGCAGGATTGAGGGATGCAGCGGAAGGAAAGATAGAGGCCCAAGTCTCGCAGACTACATGCAAAATAAGGGCAGGACAGAGAACAAAGCGGGAAACTCGGAGGAGCCCACAGGACACCCGGGGGCTACCACCAAGCGCCCGCAGAAAGAGAGACCGAGCAGAGGCAAGCGAAGGCCGGGCAGGATGGGGCGGGACTTCCGGAAGCCATTTGCCTGAGTGGCAGGGGAACCGGAAGTGGGGGCGCTGCAGCGGGTGCTGGGGCCGGAGGAGGGACGTGCCGGAGTGGGGCCGCCCGGACTAAGCGAGCGACAGACGCGCCACCCGCCGACGCCGCAGCCGCTGGGGTTCCGCACGGACCCTGTGCCTGAGTGAGTGCATCTCGAAGAGCGGGAAACGGGCGGCTGAGAGGCAGGGGTCGGAAAGGGCTGCGGTTTGTTATTGTGCGAGGCCCCGACCTCGCGTCCCCTCCCCCACCCTCCGGGCCCCTCCCCCCCGCGCCTCCCCCTCCGCCCGCGACCCTCGGGAGCCTTCGCGCGCACGCGCAGTCTCGGCGGGCCCGGCGGCGGTTCGCCGGCCGCCCTCCAGCCAGCCCTGGTCCCCGGGCCTTCGGGCCGCTCGCCGCGCTCATCGGAGCCCTGGCCCAGCGCCCCACCCCCAGGCCTGCCGCTTCCTCGGCCGCCCCGCCTCCCCGCCGCTTCCCGCGGCCGAGACCCGTGGCGGGCCGCGCCGCCCGGCCCGGCCCGGCCCTGACCGGCCTCCCGGAGGAGGCCGCCCTGCGCCCTCCGCCGCTCCCCGGGCTCGCCGCCGCCAGCCCCGTTTCCAGCCACACTTCTGCCCCGGGGTGTTGGCCGCAGCCTTTCCCTCCGTCCCCGAAGTTGAATCTCTGACCCTTTTCTCCCCTTTCCTCTGTCTGAGAGGCCATTGGCGCGGACCCAGACCAGTTGCTCTTGCTTTTAGACGGACCACATTTTTTCCCCAGACCTTTTTTTGAAAAATTTCAACTGTGCAGAAACTTCCTCGTTGTCTCCTCTAATATATTCAAAAATAGACTGCCACGACTCAGAAGAGCTTATTTCTTAGAGGGCTGCCCAGTCCATCATCACCTCATTTTAAAGATGAGGCCCAGCGAGGCTGGTGATTTGCCCAAGGTCAACCAACTTAGATAAACCTATTGGTGGACAGGTTTTCTTAGATGCTTTTTAGCTGGTCCGGGTCCATGTACCAGATCAGGATCTTCTGGCCTTCAGGTTTGTGATGTACCCGTTGCACAGTGACTCACTGTTTTGCTTTCCATGACTCCCAAGCCAGCGTTGCTTTTCATAATGTGTATACAAACATTGAGGACATTGAGGAAACCAAACACAGGAAGCTTCCGCCTCTTTTTAGAGCTTACCCACGGAGAAAGGGAAGACCGCCCGGACCCACCATGAGATCTCAATTCGTTCAGCCTTAAATGAGGGGTATGATGAGGGAGGGGGGTTGATGTGGGGAAAGTGGTAAAGGTGTGGAGAGACCATGGGTATTGTCCCCCTAAGCATTCCAATATGCCTTGCCTGGGATATGCCTTGTGTCTTTAGATTCTTCTCCTGGGCACATTGTTCTGATAAAAAGGTTGCCTCCTTGTGGGGGAGCAGGGAAGGAGTATGAAATCATCTTCCTTTAATGTGTTGGCTTGGGCATTTGATAATAAATTATGGATGTGCTGAAACCCGGGGACCCATCCACCAGTCCACTGAGGCAGGGTACTCCGGATGAGGCCTGTCTTCTCCTTTAGAGAAAGCCTGCCACCTCTCTCTGAAAATGAGGAGTCTTAGGGTCAGAGTGGAAACATTCTAAATCTTTTTAAATTCTTGGTGCGACTTTCCTTCTCCATCTGTTTCCTGACTCAAGAAGCATCCAGCTCAGCTTGAGGGTTTATAATTCTTTGTTGTTGGAACTAGACACACTACACCACTCTGGTGCAAGCATTTGAAAATTCTGGTACTATATTTTCATAGTCTGAGTTAGGTAGGGAAGTCGGAAAATTGGGAAGTGCTGTGCAAGTTTCCTCAGCTTCCCAGAGAACTCATTTTAATGGACAGTTAAAGTTTGCCCGGAATAGAGTCTACTGATAAGCTAATTTCCTCGGACCTTTGTCTGCGTTCTGCTTGGTTTTTGTAACTGAACTTGCTGTTTGTGATCACAGAAGCTAATGGCTTGCTGCATGAGGGCAGTTAATTACGAATCAGTGAGGTGAGATGGGAGTCAGATCCCTCTCCTGGTGTTTTTTTCTGTTGTTACTAATTACAGCTTTCAGAATACTTCCATGCACTGCCCTGAGTTGCATAAGGTGATCCATTAGAATATAGGAAAAAATTTAGAACCTCTTTCTACATGCATTTTTTAGGAATGAAGTTTTTATTACCTTTAGTAATATTTAATATACAGGTTAACAGCAATTCACAACTGATTTATAACTATACATATATTAAGGAGCATTTCCAAAAGTTTCTAAAACATTAAAAAAATGTTGGAACCCCACTAATCTGGGCCAGTCTTTACTCGTATGGTTTAGTTCTCTTTATGCTTTTCTAATAGATGTTCACCTCATCTCTTAGTTGCCTTTGGAGGAATCTGCTTTGAGAGACAGATGATGTCATTTGCAGTTCTGTGTGTTAGAAATTTGTCTCTGTACACGATATCCACTGGCCTTGTCTTCCTATTTGGAGACACTGTAGAATAAGCCTTAAGTCCCTTCCTAGTAATCTTCAGGTACTTTGACAGCCATTTGTCTTGTGATCTCCTCTTCCCCAACCAGTTTTTCTACAGATTAGGAACGTACCTATTTCTTTCAACTATTTCTGATATGATGGTTTTTAAATTTCTCCTTGGTTTCTTTCCTTGAGACACCCTCTGGTTTGTCAAAAAAATTCTTCTTAGGTTTTGACAAGATCTGAACATGGTATCCCAAGAACTAAAATGTAGTTGAAGTGTCTGCGTTGTGTTTTTAAGTAACGAGGGATGTATTTGGATATGTTTTATTAGGGAGGCACCTCATATGCTCAATTTTTTTAACGATCGCTAGGAAAATGGTTTCAATTATGTAATCATAGAGTGTTTGCTCTTGTTCAGTTGCTAAATTGTGTCTGACTGCATCCCCGTGAACCTGCAGCATTCCAAGATTCCCTGTCCTTTATTATCTCCCAGAGTTAGCTCAAACTCAAGTCGGTTGAAGCTGTGATACTGTCTAACCATCTCAGCCTCTGCCACCCCTTTCTCCTGTTGTCCTCAGTCTTTGCCAGCATCAGGGTCTTTTCCAGTGAATCGGCCCTTCACAAAAGGTGACCAAAGTATTGGAGCTTCAGTGTCAGTCCCTCCAACAAATATTCAGGGTTAATTTCCTTTAGGATTGACTGGTTTGACCTCCTTGCAGTCCAAAAGACTCTCGAGTCTTCTACAGCACCACAATTCAAAAGCATCAGTTCTTCTGCACTCAGCCTTCTTTATGGTCCAACTCTTACATCCATACATGACTACTGGGAAAACCATAGCTTTGACTATACGGACCTTTGTTGGCAAAGTGATGCCTCTGCTTTTTAACACGCTCTCTAGGTTTTTCATAGCTTTTCTTCCAAGAAGCAAGTATCTTTTAATTTCCTGGCTCCAGTCACTGTCCACAGTGATTTTGGCGCCCAAGAGAATAAAGTCTGTCATCACTGTTTCCACTGTTTCCCCATCTATTTGACATGAAGTGGTGGAACTGGATGCCATGATCTTAGTTTTTTGAATGTTGAGGTTCAAGCCAGCTTTTTCACTCTCCTCTTTCACTTTCATCAAGAAGCTCTTTGGTTCTTTCTTCTTCACTTTCTGCCATAAGGGTGGTATCATCTGCATATCTGAGGTTGTTGATACCTGTCCAGGCAACCTTGATTCCAGCTTGTGATTCATCCAGCCTGACATTTCACATGATGTACTTGGCATATAAGTTAAATAAGCAGGATGATAATATATAGCCTTGATGTACTCCTTTCCCAATTTTGAATCAGTCCCATTGTTCTACTTCCTGTTCTAACTGTTGCTTCTTGACCTGCATATAGATTTCTCAGCAGACAGGTAAGGTGGTCTGGTATTCCCATCTCTTTAGACTTTTCCACAGTTTGTTGTGATCCACACAGTTAAAGGCTTTAGCATAGTCATTGAAGCAGAAGTAGATGTTTTTCTGGAATTCTCTTGCTTTTTCTATTATCCAAACGAATGTTGGCAATTTGATTTCTGGTTCCTCTGCCTTTTCTAAATCCAGCTTGTACATCTGGAAGTTCTCAGTTCATGAACTGTTGAAGCCTAACTTGAAGGATTTTGATCATTACCTTGCTAGCATGTGAAATGAGCACAATTGCATGGTAGTTTGAACAGTCTTTGGCATTTCCTTTCTTTGGGATTGGAATGAAAACTGACCTTTTCCAGTCCTGTGGCCACTGCTGAGTTTTTCAGATTTGCTGGCATATTGAATGCAGCTCTTTCACAGCATCATCTTTTCAGTTCAGTTCAGTTCAGTCGCTCAGTCATGTCCGACTCTTTGCGACCTCATGAATTGCAGCACGCCAGGCCTCCCTGTCCATCACCAACTCCTGGAGTTCACTCAGACTCACATCCATTGAGTCAGTGATGCCATCCAGCCATCTCGTCCTCTGTCGTCCCCTTCTCCTCCTGCCCCCAATCCCTCCCAGCATCAGAGTGTTTTCCAGTGAGTCAACTCTTCTCATGAGGTGGCCAAAGTACTGGAGCTTCAGCTTTAGCATCATTCCTTCCAAAGAAATCCCAGGACTGATCTCCTTCAGAATGGACTGGTTGGATCTCCTTGCAGTCCAAGGGACTCTCAAGAGTCTTCTCCAACACCACAGTTCAAAAGCATCAATTCTTCAGCACTCAGCCTTCTTCACAGTCCAACTCTCACATCCATACATGACCACTGGAAAAAAACCATAGCCTTGACTAGACGGACCTTAGTTGGCAAGGTAACGTCTCTGCTTTTGCATATGTTTAGGATTTGAAATAGCTCAGTTGGAATTCCATCACCTCCACTAGCTTTGTTCGAAGTAATGCTTCCTAAGGCCCACTTGACTTCACATTCTAGGATATTTGGCTATAGGTTAGTGGCCAAACCTTTGTGGTTATCTGAGTCATTAAGACCCTTTTTGTATAGTTCTGGGTATTCTTGCCACGTCTTAATATCTTCTGCTTCTGTTAGGTCCTTACTGTTTCTGTCCTTTATTGTGCCTATCTTTGCATGAAATGTTCCCCTGGTATCTCCAGTTTTCTTGAAGAGATCTCTAGTCTTTCCCATTCAAGTAGAACAAATTATTTTTCTCCATTTTAGTAGTGATCTCTCAGTTAACCCTGTGTCAGTTAAGTTTTGCGTCAGAAACACCTAACATGCTCCAGGTGGGGAAATAAATGAGAAATAGTTGGGTGTTTTAATCTATATTAAAAGCTGGGCAATAGATTTTTTCCATTAGTGAGTGGGAAATGGAGCTGTTTTGTTGCTATGTATTTTTTTACATTGCATTTAAAGAATAAATACATACCTGATTTTTAAAATGTATTTACTTTTGGCTGCCCTTGGTCTTCAATGCCGCGTGCAGGCTTTCTCTAGCTGCGGGGCTGCTCCTTGTTGCGGCACGTGGGCTTCTGTTGTGGAGCACAGGGTCTAAACACAGGCTTCAGTGGTTGTAGCACAGAGGCTCGGTAGCTGTGGCCCATGGGCCCTAGAGTGCTCAGACTCCAGTAGTTGTGGTGCACGGGCTTAGTTGCTCTGAAGCATTTGGAATCTCTGTGAACCAGGGATTGAACCTGTGTCCCCTGCATTAGCAGGCAGACTCTTAAGGGAAGTCCTCTGTATCCAGTTTTGAAATCTAGAAAATGAGATTGCTCCTTGTCAGTCTCAAGAGCAGTAGTGCTTTTTGACTAGCAGGAAATAAAGTTATTTTTAAAATTAAAACAATTATTAGATATCAGATTTCACTTGAATAGCCAGACTTAAATCAAGAGTTGAAGGTAGACCTCCCCTCGCCCCCAAGAAATGAATATGGAAGGTTTAAAATGTTTTATTGGTTAAAAACAGGAGAACCTCAAAAATAAACATGTTTATATAGCTGTTTGTTTTAGCCTTGCAATCTTTTTTTTTAATGTATTTTAATTTTTCCATACTTCCAAACAGATATCATAGTCTGGTTAGATCTATACAGGTTCATCTTGTAGTTCTTCCTTATTGTTGAAATGATATAGGTTCCCTTTAGGGTGTCAGCGTGAACTGGTTTTTGATCAGGGGGCCAGATATGATGTAATTGGGGTCAGGCAAACCTCTTTTCAGTTACTTACTGCACAAATTACCTAAATTATCTGATCCTCGTTTTCTTCATCTTGCAGTACTTTTGTGAGGATTGCAGGTGGTATGTAGAAAGCGTAGCATTGATACTAGTCTTTCTGTTGTTTTCAATAGTTGCATAGTTTAGTAATCTGAAGAAATACAGGTTGTGAATGATATTTTATATCTTTAGTCAGATATGGGCTAAACCCTGGGCCCAATTGTTTTTAGACCTAGGGTCATTTAGAGCTGAGCGAGTTTGGTTGCATAATTAGTATTAAAATTGTCTGCTTCTATAATTTCTTTTTTATGAATGAAAGTTTGCTTTCATGTTTAGGGCTTATTACTTTCTGATCCTCAAAAGCTGCTACCTTGGCAATCCAGTGCATTTTATTTGCTCAGTGAATACTTACTGAAAAGCTGTAACTCAGTCCTCTTTCTGAGACATTTTAGTTTTATTTGAGGATGCAAAGGAAGGAAATAGAGAGTATGACCTCTTTTTCTGTAAGCCACAAAACCCAGCCTTTTCTCTTTCATCATCCTTTGCATTTGCCCAAAGACCTCTTGAGCCTAATGTCTCTGCTGCTACTGCTAAGTCACTTCAGTCGTGTCCGACTCTGTGCGACCCCGTAGACGGCAGCCTACCAGGCTCCCTCGTACTTGGGATTCTCCAGGCAAGAACACTGGAGTGGGTTGCTATTTCCTTCTCCAATGCATGAAAGTGAAAAGTGAAAGTGAAGTTGCTCAGTCGTGTCCAACTCTGCGACCCCATGGACTGCAGCCCACCAGGCTCCGCCATCCATGGGATTTTCCAGGCAAGAGTACTGGAGCGGGGTGCCACTGCCTTCTCCGAATGTCTCTAGTATGTATTATATATTCTCCAGAGTTGGTTGAAAACAATCTGGTTTCTTACTTGTCTTTCTTGAAGAGTAGCATTTCTAATTTTTCTGAATTTCACTTATTCGTTCTTCTGCACTGTGCTGTGCAGTGCTAAGTCGCTTCAGTCATGTCTGACTTTGTGACCCTGTGGACTTTAACCCGCCAGGTTCCTGGGTCCATGGGATTCTCCAGGCAAGAACACTGAAGTGGGTTGCCATGCCCTCCTCCAGGGTCTCCTCGACTATCAGATGTCATATTTAGGCTCATCGTTACTCACATTTTATCAGTGGAGACCTGTCAAAAATAAGAGTACCTAGTAAACATTTATCAAAGATCAGTGCCAAAGCCCACAACTAATTTTATTACAGTCTGTAGTACAGATATATACTGTACTACAGATTATATAGTATATTATAATCTGTTTAGTAATCAGTGGATTCTAATCATTGCTGTATTAATTCTTAAGTGTATGACTCTAGTTCTCTAATATAGATATCTAGAAAATATCTAATATGTATATTATTATATAGATATGTGGTCCACTGGAGAAGGGAATGGCAAACCACTTCAGTATTCTTGCTTTGAGAACCCCACGAACAGTATGAAAAGGCAAAAAGATAGGACACTGACGGATGAACTCTGCAGGTCGGTAGGTGCCCAGTATGCTACTGGAGATCAGTGGAGAAATAACTCCAGAAAGAATGAAGGGATGGAGCCAAAGCAAAACAACATCCAGTTGTGGATGGGACTGGTGATAGAAGCAAGGTTCGATGCTGTAAAGAGCAGTATTGCATAGGAACCTGGAATGTTAGGTCCATGAATCAAGGCAAATTGGAGGTGGTCAAACAGGAGATGGCAAGAGTGAACATTGACATTCTAGGAATCATTGAACTAAGATGGACTGAAATGGGTGAACTTAACTCAGATGACCATTATATCTACTACTGTGGGCAGGAATCCCTTAGAAGAAATGGAGTAGCCATCATGGTCAACAAGAGTCCAAAATGTAGTACTTGGATGCAATCTTCCAAGGGAAACCATTCAGTATCACGGTAATCCAAGTCTATGCCCCACCAGTAACGCTGAAGAAGCTAAAGTTGAATGGTTTTATGGAGACCTGCAAGACCGTCTAGAACTAACACCCAAAAAAGATGTCCTTTTCATTATAGGGGGCTGGAATGCAAAAGTAGGAAGTAAGAAACACCTGGAGTAACAGGCAAATTTGGCCTTGGAATGAGGAATGAAGCAGGGCAGAGGCTAATAGAGTTCTGCCAAGAGAACTCACTGGTCATAGCAAACACGCTCTTCCAACAATACAAGAGAAGACTCTACACATGGACATCACCAGATGGTCAACACCGAAATCAGATTGATTATATTCTTTGCAGCCGAAGATGGAGAAGCTCTATACCGTCAGCAAAAACAAGACCGGGAGCTGATTGTGGCTCAGATCATGAACTCCTTATTGCCAACTTCAAACTGAAATTGAAGAAAGTATGGAAAACCACTAGACCATTCAGGTATGACCTAAATCAAATCCTTTATGACTATACAGTGGAAGTGAGAAATAGATTTAAGGGACTAAATCTGATAGACTGAGTGCCTGATGAACTATGGACGGAGGTTCGTGACATTGTACAGGAGACAGGAATCAAGACCATCCCCAAGAAAAAGAAATGCAAAAAAGCAAAATGGCTGTCTGAGGAGGCCTTACAAATAGCTGTGAAAAGAAGAGAGGTGAAAAGCAAAGGAGAAAAGGAAAGATATACCCATCTGAATGCAGAGTTCCAAAGAACAGCAAGGAGAGATAGGAAAGCCTTCCTCAGTGATCAATGCAGAGGAATAGAGGAAAACAACAGAATGGGAAAGACTACAGATCTCTTCAAGAAAATTAGAGACACCAAGGGAACATTTCATGCAAAGATGGGCTCGATAAAGGACAGAAATGGTATGGACCTAACAGAAGCAGGAGATATTAAGAAGAGGTGGCAAGAATACACAGAAGAACTGTACAAAAAAGATCTTCATGACCTAGATAATCACGATGGTGTGATCACTCACCTAGAGCCAGACATCCTAGAATGTGAAGTCAAGTGGGCCTTAGAAAGCATCACTACGAACAAAGCTGGTGGAGATGATGGAATTCCAGTTGAGCTATTTCAGATTCTAAAAGATGATGCTGTGGAAGTGCTGCACTCAATATGCCAGCAAATTTGGAAAACTCAGCAGTGGCCACAGGACTGGAAAGGGTCAGTTTTCATTCCAATCCCAAAGAAAGGCAATGCCAAAGAATGCTCAAACTACCACACAATTGCAGTCATCTAACAGGCTAGTAAAGTAATGCTCAAAATTCTCCAAGCCAGGCTTCAGCAGTACGTGAACTGTGAACTTCCAGATGTTCAAGCTGGTTTTAGAAAAGGCAGAGGAACCAGAGATCAAATTGCCAACGTCCGCCGGATCATCGAAAAAGCAAGAGAGTTCCAGAAAGACATCTATTTCTGCTTTTTGACTATGCCAAAGCCTTTGTGTGGATCACAATAAACTGTGGAAAATTCTGAAAGAGATGGGAATACCAGACCACCTGACCTGCCTCTTGAGAAACCTGTATGCAGGTCAAGAAGCAACAGTTAGAACGGGACATGGAACAACAGACTGGTTCCAAATAGGAAAAGGAGTACGTCAAGGCTGTATATTGTCACCCTGCTTATTTAACTTCTATGCACAGTACATCATGAGAAACGCTGGGCTGGAAGAAGCACAAGCTGGAATCAAGATTGCTGGGAGAAATACCAACAACCTCAGATATGCAGATGACACCACCCTTATGTCAGAAAGTGAAGAGGAACTCTTGATGAAAGTGAAAGAGGAGAGAAAGAGTTGGCTTAAAGCTCAACATTCAGAAAACTAAGATCATGGCATCTGTGGCCATCACTTCGTGGCAAATAGATGGGGAAACAGTGACTGTCTTTATTTTTCGGGGCTCCAAAATCACTGCAGATGGTGATTACAGCCATAAAATTAAAAGACGCTTACTCCTTGGAAGAAAAGTTATGACCACCCTAGATAGCATATTCAAAAGCAGAGACATTGCTTTGTCAACAAAGGTCCATCCAGTCAAGGCTGTGGTTTTTCCGGTGGTCATGTATGGATGTGAGACTTGGACTGCTAAAATGCTGATTGCTGAAGAATTGATGCTTTTGAACGGTGGTGTTGGAGAAGACTCTTGAGAGTCCCTTGGATTGCAAGGAGATTCAAGCAGTCCATCCTAAAGGAGATCAGTCCTTGGTGTTCATTGGAAGGACTGATGCTGAAGGTGAAACTCCAATACTGTGGCCACCGGACATGAAGAGCTGACTCATTTGAAAAGACCCTGATGCTGGGAAAGATTGAGGGCAGGAGGAGAAGGGGATGACAGAAGTTGTTTGGATGGCATCACTGATTCAATGGACATGGGTTTGGGTAAACTCCGGGAGTTGGTGACGGACAGGGAGGCCTGGCGTGCTGCAGTTCATGGGGTCGCAAAGAGTTGGACACGACTGAGCAACTGAACTGATATAGATATGTTATTATATATCTATAATAATACAGATATCTAATATATTTACGTAAGATAGCTTTGAACCATAAGAGTTTAACTCCTTGTCATTTGGTTGTTACAATAACATGTATTCATGAAAAGTGAATGTAAGTGTAAGGTATACACTTGGAGCAGACTTTTAAAATGTAATGCACTGTTCCTGAATGGTATTCAAATCTGTCTGGAAGTCTAGTAGTGCTGGAATATTTATGGAACTTGTGCAGTCATGTCCTGGAACTCCTCTTCTGGAAATAAACTCCAGTTGCATCGTTTCTAGGCAAAACCACAATGAAATTTATTTAATTCTTATTTAAAACCTGACGTGTGATATTTAAGTAAGCGGTAACAGACATTCCTGTTAGTGAACAAAACATGACATAGACCTTTTTTCCCTCAGGTGTAGAATGAGCCAAGGAGACTCAAACCCAGCAGCCATTCCACATGCAGCAGAAGATATTCAAGGAGATGACAGATGGATGTCTCAGGTAAAGGAGATGCACGTGTTATTATTCACAAGGATGAATCTCTTCAATTTTTAGAGTCTTGACCAAAGCTACGAAAGGGTGTTTTTAATGGTCAACAAAAACTGATTACTGTAAATAAAAATTTTATGTTAGAGATGTCATTCTACTCACCATCTGATGTTGGAACTGAGGAATATTTTAAAGCATGTTCATTGCCCTTTGTTAATTTTAGTAGATAGTGAGGTTTCTATTTTTTTTAAGCTTTTTTAAATTTCAAAGTAAGTTCATAAGTATGCAACAAGTACTACAAACAGTTTAGAAAGAACTTCTTATATCCTTCATCTAGATTTGCCACTTGTTAGTTAACATTTTGCTGTGTCTGCATAATTATTCTGTCTGTATCTGTTTATACTATTTACCAACTTACTATTTTTTCTCGATCATTTGAAACTGTGTTGCAGTCTTCATGATGCTCCTTTACCCTTAAATATTTGAGCGTTTTCTAAGAAAAAGAACATTGTCTCACGTAACTGCGGTATAATTAAAATCAGGAAATTTTACACTGACAGTATACTCTTACCTCTGGAGAAGGAAATAGCAACCCACTACAATATTCTTGCCTGGAGAATCCCATGGACAGAGGAGCCTGGAGGGCTGTAGTCCATGGGGTTGTAAGAGTCAAACACGACTTAGTGACTAAACCACCATACTATTACCTAATGCAAAGACCATATTCAGATTTCTTCAGTTGTCTGTTGTTTATATCAGTTTTCTTCCCAGTCTTGGATCACACATTGCGTTTGATTGTAATGTATCTCTTTATTCTCCTTTAATCAGAAACGTTTCTTAGCCTTTGTTTTTCATGACCTGACCATTTGTATAGGCTGCTTATTTTGTGGTGTGTCCCTCAGTTTGAGTTTTTCTTCTTTTCTCGTAATCAGGGTTCAGATTATACATTTTTGGCAGGAATATCAGGGAAGTAGTCTTACGTGCACCACATAGAAGGCATTTTGACATTGGTTTGTCTCATTGGTAACTTCGATCACTTGGTTAAAATAGTGTTGCCCTAAACCAGTCCTAATTTGTTATAATATAGATTCGCAGGTTCCTACTTTATTCAAGTGGGTTATAATCCACTGTAATTTTGAAAGTCAGGTTGTCTCAGGTTTAGCAGGTGGGAATCCCTTCAATCTCTGGTGCCGTTACCTTCTTAATATGTCCTATTATTTTCTTTTTGGGTTTTTTTCAGCACTTTTTTTTTTTTTTTTTTGCAGTATTTGTAGCTTACTTTTAATAAAGTGTTATCACTTAAGTATATTTACCCTTTATCTGTTTTGAACCATATTACCTTTTGAACTAACAAGTTCTGTATGATTTGAAGTCCCCAGAGTTTCCTGTTTTAGTATTTCATGATGGTTTTTGTACTCTTCATAGCTGTATTTGCTTTCTGTTTTTGTCTTTTTGGGCTTAAAAATCAGCCTTTAGCTATTATATTTTGAGTGGTAGTTTTTTATTTTGAGTGTTCTTCTATGGATCAATTACTTGGTTATTCTTTCTTAATCTTTCTCATTTGTTTATGTCTTTCAGAAAGTATAATGGGGACTTCTCCGGTGGTCCAGTAGTTAAGACTTTGTGCTCCCAAAGCAGGGGGCTTAGGTTTGATCTCTGGTCAGGGAACTAGATCCCACATGCTACAACTAAGACCCAGTTTAGCCAAATAAATACATACATTTTTTTTTTAAGTATTATGAAATATTCTGAGCATCTGTGTGTTTGCTTCTCACTCTAAAAATCTACAGCATTGCTGAAAGAATTGTGTTCCCCATATATGCCTCATTGATCACATTTCTTTCTCTTTCCTACCTCCCCAGTATCCTAAATTTTTTTCATGTATTTAAATACTACATATATCTCTAAACAGTGTATTTAGTATATTTGCATGTTTTAAAACTATGTAAATAGTATCTTCCTGTTTATCTTTCAGTATCTTTCTGAATGTGTTTTTTCTGCAGTATATCATACAGGTTAAAAGTATAGCTATAATTGATTCATTTTTTTTTCCTCTTTAGTATTTTGTTGCTTTATGTGAAAATACCACAGTGCGTTGGTCATTTTCTCATTGATGGGCACGTAGGTCATTTATAAGTTTACTGAAAAGTAGTAATAAAGCTCGATTTATTTATTCTGTGTGTGTGCAGTTTCTGGCATAAATTTAGCAGACGTTAAATAATTAGCACTGACTGGAAAAGAGATGGTCAAATGAAAGAAGAACATGACTTTAATTTTTTTAAAAAAAGCTTGTATAATATGGAAGGACTAATTTGTAGGAAAATATATTGTGCACCTAGATCTTGGCTTTTAAATACAGTTCTCCAGCGAAAGGAACCAGGGCTCTTTGGAGAAATCATTGATTTTTATAGCCAAGGCAAAGAAAATAAAAAGATGGGCCCGGAACATCTTACAGTGAAAGAAAACAAGGAACTACAGAGAAAGAAAAGGGAAGGGGGAAGGAAAAAAAAAAAAAGATGGCCAGTAGAACTACCACTGAAGTGATGGGTCCCCAGTGCAGCACGTAGAATGCACACAGTATTGGTTTCTCTCATTGATGACATTAACTCTGACCACCTGCAGCAGACTGGAAAGAGCACCCAAACTGCAATGCTGAACAGTTTGAGCGAAATAATAACTCATAATATTGGCTTATAACTAAGAATAAGTATTCATTAATCCATTCCCTATAAATAAATGAATGGATGAATAAATAGGAGAGGAGGGCAAAATCTTCTTTACAGAATATTTTAAATAAATATAGAAGGAAGGAGGAAAAAGAAAACCATGGATAGGCACTGCAGTACTGTAGGCAAGATTCCCTGAGGAATCCTAACATTAGTGACACAGCTTTCAGGAGAAACAATATATTTGCTTAGTTAGTATCTCCTTGTAAATTACTTTGGTAGCTTTAACATATGACTGCACATTTTTTTGATACCCTTCCCTCTAGGAACTGGTGCTGAATTTAGTGTTTTGCTTCTAACAGAGTGGCACAGGAAATAGTGACTTGATGGTGGAGCTAACTGGCAGACACCACCTTACCTAAGTGATCAGTGTTAACATCACCAGCAGGAGGTCATGTTGGCATCATGTACCCACCAGTAGGATAAACAGGGGCAGTTACCTCTGTCGTCGTATTCCCCAAAAATCCATAACCTCAGTCTGTTCATGGGAAGACATCAGACAGACCCAAATGGAAGGACCATCTGCAGAACACCTGCGCACAACTGAATGTGTTGAGCTTATGAAAGAAAAGGAAAAATCAAGAGACTGTCCCATATTGGAATAGACTAAAAGAGATAGGAGATTAAATTCAGCATAATATCTCAGATTGATTCAGGAAATGGGCATTAGTGGAAAAATTAGTGAGGTGTGAGTGCAGTTTATTTTGGTTGCTAGTATTCCCTAATGTAAATGTCGTATGTTTGATAGATGTACCGTGCATATGTACAAATACTGTACAATCGTTGCAGATCTTCTGTAGATCTAAAATTATTTCAAAACAAAACATTTTTAAAAAATGATTAAAACAAGTATTAAAGTGATATTCATGGAGTATTGCCAAACTACCCATCCCTAATCTAGACTTAAGTACCACATATTTAGAAGTAGCTGGAACCAATGAACATGTCCTCCACCACCACAGGAATGCAGTCAACAGAGTCCAGACTATGGAGATTAGATTATGCCCTAAGATTCTATAGGTCAGACAGTCATATTCCTTAAAAATTAGTTTGGAAGGTGGTGACTTAGGGAGGTGGAACCTGTACATTAAAAGAGATTTTAAGAGACAAATTGTCTGGATCCTGATTTTAAAAAACATAAAATTTTGTAACATTGAGTTTGAACACTAGTTATTTATTGATATTAAAGAATTGCTATTAATTTTAGAAGAGTAGAACTGATATTTTGGTAGTGAATTTTTTTAATCTTTTAAGAGTTACATATTGAAATTTTTATACATGAAATGCTCCATCCTTGGTTTGCTTCACAGTAACTTGAGAATGGGGTGGGGCAGTAGTTTCTGAAATGTTGAATTAATCATGGCCATAGTTAGATGATTGCTATAATTGGTGATGGATATATGGAGATCCATTGTATTGCCCTCTCTGCTTTCGTGTACGCTTGACATTTTCCATAGTAAAAAGTTTTTTTGGGGGGGTGATACTAAAAGACTTGACTGTAGACAAATTTAGTAGCAAATCATATCAAAACAGTAACCAGCTAAAGGCTTAGCAGCAGACTGACAAAAGTATTTTCAATAAATATTACAGATGACGCACTGATATTTTTGTTGTATCATCAGTAAAAATATCCTCAGATATACTAGATAAATATCTCAATGAGCATGACAAGAACTGTTTTAACTTTTTGTTTCCAGAAGGTACAGATTAAAACAATGAGGAGAAGAAGGAGGGAGAGGGAAATATTAATGACCAGTACAGGTGTGACTATGGTAAAATGAGTTCTTATACATGCTGGAGTCAGTATAGATACAGCCAGTAGCCATTTTGTTAAGAATTTGGAAATATCTCCAAGATCCATAAAAGTGTTAATCTTTGACCTAAAACTTACCAATATGTTAAAAAAAAAAAGAAACATGTAAATTTCTTCATCTCAGTCAATAGGAGGTTCCTGGCAAATCTTTCATTAGGAAAAGAGCTAAAAAAAATATGCATGTCTCACTGAATGCATCAGTAGGATATTAAGTAGTGTTAGAAACTATGGTTATAGGGAATTCCCTGGCGGTTCAGTGGTTAGGACTCCATGCTCTCACTGCAAAGGGCCTGGATTCAATCCCTGATCAGGAACTAAAGTCCCACAAACTGTGTGGTCTGGCCAAATAAGTAAATGAATATTTTTCTTTTAATTTATGTGATAAAATTTTTTAAAAATTATGATTATGGAAATCATGTAGCCACAGAGAAAAAATGTTTTTAATATAATATTATATGCAATTATAATGACCCTATTTATTGGAGTGTCTATTGGGTGCTAGCAAAAAGCTGGGTCCCTTGTATGGAACTCTCATCTTTACAACTCTGAAACAGAATTGTCAGCAGATGTGGAAGACTTCGGTTATGTACTTGCTTAAGGTCACTGACCAGAAAGTAGTTAAGCTAGAATCTGCACATAGGTTTTTTCTGTCCTCAAAGCTGTGTTGCCAGAAGAAGATGTGCATGTGTTTCAACTATTTTAAGGCAGGGCAGGAATGGGGAGTGTGTGAAGAAATGATGGGAAAAGATACCCCAAACATTAATAGGTGCTGGTTAAGATGGTAGGGCTATAGGTATGTTGCTTTGATCTTTTCTGTTTTTTGAAGGTCATTGCAACAATTTAAAAAGAAAATGTAAAGGACTGAAACAGTTAGAACAGCAGAGCTTAAATTCCATGATATTCTTTAAACATGAGCTGTTTTGTTGGTATTGAGTAGTAGTTGATACCTGAGTACCCACAGAGAGATGACATGATGTGAAAGAGCACTGTGAAACTGAAGTTTTATTCTTGCTTATCTTATCCCTTAAGTTTAAAAACACTGTTGAAATAATAGTAATTTTTAAAAAATGATTGAACACTGGTTGGGGATCTAAGATCCCACCACACTGCACAGCCAAAAAAAAAAAACACTTTAAAGTGCTTGCTTTGGCAACATATATTTTTTAAAAAATTGTTTACACAAGACATGGACCTATGCACATATGCAAAAAAAAAAAATCATTTACACAAGAAAAAAGAAAAAGCTATCCTAAATCCTGTCAAATTAAGAAGAGATGTCTTAATTGTCAAATTATTTCCAGAAATGTTTTTGTATTTTCACCAGTCACAGTGGAATATCTCAGTTTCAGCACAGTGACATCTCCACTTGTGTTATCAGCAGAAATACTTAAGTAGCATCTCCACCTTAATTCCTACTACTGCTACTGCTAAGTCACTTCAGTCGTGTCCGACTCTGTGCGACTCCATAGATGGCAGCCCATCAGACTCCGCCGTATTTGGGATTCTCCAGTCAAGAATACTGGAGTGGGTTGCCATTTCCTTCTCCAGTGCATGAAAGTGAAAAGTGAAAGTGAAGTTGCTCAGTCGTGTCTGACTCTTCGTGACCACATGGACTGCAGCCCACCAGGCTCCTCTGTCCGTGGGATTTTCCAGGCAAGAGTACTGGAGTGGGATGCCATTGCCTTCTCCTAGGGGAAGAATTGAATGTAGCGTTTGAGAAGAAGAAACCGCATTTGGACCTTTCTATAGAACTGGGTTAGAGACCTGCTAAAGCATTGTGTTATTTTGTTTCAGGGATGAATATAACAACTTAAACTATGTCCTTTGGTTTAACATTAATGAATAAACTCTTTTTACCTTAAGAGCAGAGAGAAGCATGCCTGGGTTAGGTCACCTGAGCCTAGAAACTTGGATTAGACTGAAAAAGCCTGATTCTTAGTTTGCCAACATCTCACCTTGAGAGGTTAGCAGACATTTTCAAAGACCATATTAAAATCATTCTAATAAAATGCATGCCTTTTGATTGGATTCTAGTTTAAAAAATAGATACATATAAAATACTTTATCCAATTCTTGGAACCGTTGTAAAGATTGAATATTAGTTGTGGGATTATTGTTCATTTTCTTAGATGTATTGAAAGTGGTTCTGTGGCTTTACAGTAGACTACCCTTATGCTTAGGAGATGCTTGTGAAATACTTATTTTTTTAAAAAATGTATTTAGCTGCGCCAGGTCTTAGTGGTGGTGTGTGGGTTCTTCAGTCATCATTGTGGCATGTGAGCTCTTAGTTGCAGCATGTGGAATCTAGTTCCATGAACAGAAATGGAACCTGGACCCCCTGCATTGGGAGCACAGATTCTTAACCACTGGACCACCAGGGAAGTCCTAGCATGTGGAATATTTAAAGGTGAAGAATCAGTGTTTCAGCAAACACAGAGATAAAGCAAATATGGGAAAATGTTGAATGTAGGTGGAGTGTGTACAGGTAGTCATTGTATTACTTCAGCTTTTCATATGTGTGAAGTGTTCTTCATAAGAGTTGGAGGGAAAGATAAGTTTATTGAGAGGAAAAAAAAAGTGAATGCGTTTTTCTCTTCCGGTTTCTGCAATGTTCCAATTTTCTTGAGCACATGAGAATGATCAGTTTGGTAGGATCCAGCAGTTAATCGCAGTTGAGAGGAATCAGCTTTACGGACAGACCAAAGAGAATGTTTAATAACAGAGTAACTGGTCAGACAGCTGTTCTGACTAAGCCAAGAAATCTCACGGGGAAAGAAATGCCAGCTTCTGACTGTTCGTTCTTCTTCACACCAGCACAACAGATTTGTCCTGGACTGCAAAGACAAAGAGCCGGATGTCCTGTTTGTGGGGGACTCCATGGTTCAGTTGCTGCAGCAGTGTGAGGTAAAGTGAAGGGGCTCGGGTGGTCCTTGGCTGCTGATGTCAGCACATCCGTCCACAGCAGACTGTCATCCATTCCACTCTAATCCAGAGTTAGAAGGGAAATCAGACCTACTTGATGGGATTCTTGGTGCCGTCAAGCACGAGTCAGGAAATGTAGCATTCTTTATCAGCACACTCCCCTTTTTCCATTGGCTTCCAAGAAGCCTCACATTATATTTGTCCTGTCATGACTTTGAATTCTTGCATTTTACTATTTCTTTGCTTGTATTTGCTCATTTTTGTTTGTCCTAGCTGTGTTTCTCAATTCTTATTATTTGTCCTTTACCATTTTAAAATTTTATGTATTTTTGGGGTGAACTTTTGAATCTTTAGGCATTCTCCCAAGGGAAATTTAAAAGAAAAGATAGGTTTCTTTTTGTGTTTAGCACTCTTAAGTTTTTTCATTTCATGTTTCTACTTTACCTCATTTCTTTTAAATGATTTAATAAAGGGAAAGATGAATTTATTGAGTTGACTGCTTAATTCTAAATGTTGGTACCTCTTAAGTGGTCACAACCTCTGCGTTGAGACTCAGGTCTTGAGCTGAGGCCTAATGCTGCACTGAGAACTGAGTTACAAAGCGCTTTCCGCAATTGAGAGCATACCACTTGGGGTGTGAATATTTGAATACAGAAAAAGGAAGCTGTTATTTCAAATGCCTCACAGTACATTGCAGTTGAGGGATTTTATTTCCCAATACTTTTAGCTTAAATAAATGAATTTTTCTCTTTTTAGATATGGCGAGAGCTTTTTTCCCCACTTCATGCACTGAATTTTGGAATTGGGGGAGATACAACAAGACATGTTTTATGGAGACTAAAGAATGGAGAACTGGAGAATATTAAACCTAAGGTGAAATAAAGCTTTTTTAAAAAAAAAAAAAAACCTTAAGTCTTTTTCAGAGAGTTAAATTGTCAAAAACTGGTAGTTTTTAAGACAAATTGCTTCTGAGACTTCCCTGGTGGTCCAGTGGCTAAGATTTCATGCTCCCAAAGCGGGGACATGAGTTTGATCCCTAGTCAGGGAGCTAGATCCCACATGTCACAACTAAGACCTGGCTCAGCCAAATAAATAAAAAAGTTAAGTGGTTAAACTTTTTTTTTCAATTGCTTCTTTAAACCATTATTTCATTGTTCTTGGCTTCATGCCTTTTTAAGATAGATGATTTTATCATTGTTTAAGAACATTCCAAATACATGCTTAATTACGGATCGGTGTATTGCTTGTTTGGCTCATACTTGAAATTGTTATTGTTATAATTATCTTTGTCTGCTGTTGGAAGAGATTTGATGCTAATGCGGTTTGCTATTCTGTGGACCCGAAGCAATAAGGGGAGGAAGGTGTTCAGAGGTGGGCCATTGGAGCAGGGCTATGATTCACTTGAGGAAGTAATTTTGGATGCATTTAACACACAGATTGGTAATCACAGCCTCCAAGTTCTAAAGGAAATTTGAAACAGATGTGAACAAATGTTCAGCACAAACATGTACCCAGTGCCTTATCAAAGTATCAGTGTCCTGAGTTGGCATGCTGCATATAAGTTTTCCAACCCCAAACAACAAAAAGAGAACAAAACTGCAGCACTGACAACAGTTTCTGTAGTGGAAGGTATTCTGTCATTGCCTGTCTGATAGAAAAACTCACGCGTATTCCTTTTGTGCTGGGTGGCAATTACTTTGTTGGGTTACATAGTAAGATGTACGTCTACAGATGATAGTCACCATGTAGAAATTTTTGTTAAAGCAGAAAAACTTCAGAAAACTATATCCAGCCTCCATGCCACTGACTCTGCCTTAAGTAGAACTGTGTATTTATACCCAATACCCTCCCTGGGGTACTTTTATTTTTATTTTTTCTAGAAGGTTACATCTACCAGAGTCTTTCAGTGTTACTTATATTTTCTCCCATGTTTCTTATTTCACTGTTTCTTGACATGCAGTGGTTTTATTTTTATACAGTTAAATTTATTTTTTTTTTTTTGTATAGTTTCTGGATTTTAAGAGATTAACTACCAACTCCACAATGATAAAATTTCCCGTCTCTTCCTAGCACAGCGTTACCACTTAAGTATTGCTCTGTTTGGAATTTATCCTGATATTAATATATATGAGGCCTACATTACTGTTTTAAGATGCCTGCCCTGTTGAAGTTAACCATTTGAGAAGTTCATCTTTCCTTCTTTGATTTTTGAAATAAGATTTTCAACTAACTAGTGGACATTCCTTTATTCCTGGGTATCTTTTCTTCCTTCTCTCAATTACAGGTCATTGTTGTCTGGGTAGGAACAAACAACCATGAAAATACAGCAGAGGAAGTAGCAGGTGGAATCGAGGCCATCGTACAGCTTATCAACACAAGGCAGCCACAGGCCAAAATCATTGTATTGGTATGTGGTCTTTGGGTGGGTGGAGACCTCAATACCTTAAAGTAAAGGTGAGGTGTCTTTTTAGAAATGGAATCATCCATGAATATAAAGAATCTTTAGGTTGGAAGCAGCTTATGATGCTCCTGAGAAGCTCTTGTCTGATATGTGACATTGTCTTATGGGTCTTATCATTTCCTAGAATCAGCTGTGAATTTTCTGCTCATCCTTATTTAGAACTTTAAGTCCTCTTTGTTGCCTAAGGTAGTCTTAGTTTTTTTTCTTCGCTTAACTTTTAAGTCTTCTGATCTTCTGATAATTTTTTAAATGCATATGACATTTTTTCTAGTCCTGAGTTCTCTTTTTTTATTACTATTTCTTTATTTGATTGTATGGAATCTTAGTTACGTCATTCAGGATCTTCGATCTTTGTTGCAGCATGAGGGATCTTTTTTTTTTTTTTGTAAGTTGCAAGCACATGGGATCTTAATTTCCTCACCAGGGATCAAACCCAGGACCTCTGCATCAGGAGCGTGGAGTCTTAGTCACTGGACCACCAGGGAAGTCCCCTGAATTCTCTTTTCATTAGACCTGGGTTTAGATTAGCCTAGATCTGTTGTTTTATTCCATTGTTAATGTAGTAAAGGTGGTATATTTATCAGGATCTCTGAATTCTTTAAAATAAATATCAGAGGTTCCATCAGGAAGAAAATCGTTACTTCATAACCTTACCCCATCAGGAAATGCTACCCTCTGTAGAATTAAAAGCATTGTCTTTATGATCTCAGGGGTAAACAGCTGTCTGTTTCAGTGTTAAAGTTTACCTGTAGACATTCTTAGCCAGCTAAAAACATGTTTTTGAGAAATCTGGTATATATTCAGTTTTTTAATGAGATAAGTGTTATTAAGGTATTGATTTGTTCAAAAAAAGTGTGAGAATCACTATGTACGAGGCACTCTCCTAGGCCCTGAGCATTTAGAGATGAGTAAGACGTAGTCCCTCTCAAGGAGCTGGTGGATGGACATAGCAGGATAAATATGTAAAAGTTGACATCTGAGTTTAGTTTTAAAAAATTCACTGGTCTCCAGACAAATGGAGAAATGAAAGAAGAGAAAGTATTACAGAGAAGAAAGAGAGGAGGAGGAGCGAGGAAGAAAGGAAGGAAATGATCAAAGACTTCGTCATGTATGTGTTTGTTGGGTGAGTGAAAGAATGTACTGGAGGAATTGAAGGTTATCGTGGAATAAAGTTCAGGTCTGGGGTAGTTCGGAGAAAGAGGCCACAGTTCCCATGTTAGGAGTTTGGATATTATAACAGAGTTCTGGGGAGCCAGGTCTTGTTTTTTTATTACATGGTATTTAATTAACTTACTTGTTTAGATCCTGCCTTATTCCAGAAAGGATTACATTGTGGTTAAGAGTCCCATCTCTGAAGTACAGTGGCTGGTACATTGTAGTTGCTTAGGACATACTTGTTGCCTGAATGTTGCTAAATAAATCCTCCTTAAATATTCTTTGTTTCAGCTAGGCTTTTGAGTTTGATACACAGTGGTGGTATCTACAATACTAAAACATTGGAAATAACCTAAATAATCAACCCCATGGGAGAATGATTATACAAGTCATTGAATGTAATAGCACTAATCATGTGATAATTACAAGGTCTGTGTGCAAACAGAATTTACAGTATTATTTAAGCGAAAAGTCTGAATACTAAACAATGTATATTATATTTGGAATTGTTTGAAAGTGAATATGCAAATTAGAAAAGGAAATGAATTTAAAATCATTGTTACATGGTAAAGGAATTAGGATTGTGATTTTTTGTCTCCTTTAACATTAGCAATTACCACTTACTACAGAGAAAAATCACAGATCACATGGCATACCCTTGATACATTTTTATTAAGGAAAATGTTCCACAAAATATACATTACTTTTCTCATCCTTGCTTGACAGTCCCAGTAGGCATGGCGCTCTGCTTTTGCAGCTTAACATTTTTATGGCTTTAACTGCTGTGACATTCTCTGAAAGTCAGAACAGCATATTTGTTTGTTGGTCGCTGACCATCCTTCCTAGTCGCTCATTATATCTCAGCCAAGCTTTGATGTGCCAACAGTGAGGGCTGCTTTTCTTTGTTAACTGTTAGATGTAGAACCTTGCACTTTTAACTGTCATATAAGCTAGGATTTAGGGTTGACTTCATTTGCACTTAACAGGGATAGAAGGAGATATTGGTGTATCATATTCATAGTTCTGTAGCTCTCTTTGGAACTGTACCGTCACACAGCAAATTGAAAATAAAAGCCCAACATTTTGCTGAAAAAATTTAAAGTAGACATGAGTACTTCCTTTGGGCATAAAACTTTTCTTGTTCTTTTAGTAGAATGCGTACGGAAAACCCATTTTTATGAAATAAGACCTCTTATCAAACCCAGTAGGAGAAACAATTGGCAACATTTTTGCCTAAATAACAACAACTTGCTGTTGTGGCATCATGAGCTGTAAACCAGCTAAAAGGTTGGTTGGGGATTTCTGACAATCTTATAATAGGATCAGTTATCTGTAAAGGCCATTTCTAGTTTGAGATGATAAAACCTTCTCTTGCCATATAAGAGCCAGCTTTTATTTACTATAGGAGAAGGACAGACACCTGATTTAGCTGAAAAATATATTAGATCATTAACAAGTAAGTTTAAAACATAGGATACATCTCTGTTTTGTTTATTGTTTTGAACTTTTTGTTTTGTATTGGAGCATAGCCGATTAACAATGTTATGATAGTTTCAGGTGAACACCGAAGAAACTCAGCCACGCATATACTTGTATCCACTCTCCCCTAAACTCTCCTTCCATCCAGGCTGCCACATAACATTGAGCAGAGTTCCCTAATGTATATATCTTGGGAGAGTACTAAACATTTGAAATCTGGTACGTGTTTTATAGTTAGAGCACACTTTAAATTATCTTAGATTTGGCCATTTGGAAGTCCCTTTTACCTGGCTGCTGTATGCTTGTGACCGTGCCCCATCATTTTGGGAGGGATACTTCTTTACTTTCTGTCATTCGGGATATTCCAAACTCATCTTGTACCTGCCACATCTCTCTTCGTACTACCAGATAGTACGTGGCTCTGATTCATCAAGACAGCACCTGGGGTGGGATGATATGGGAGAATGGCATTGAAACATATATACTATCATGTAAGAAACGAAGTGCCAGTCTATGTTCGATACAGGATACAGGATGCTTGGGGCTGGTGCTTGGGGATGATCCAGAGAGATGATATGGGGTGGGAGGTGGGAGGGGGATTCAGGATTGGGAGCTTGTATACACCCATGGTCGAATCATGTCAATGTATGGCAAAACCAACACAGTATTGTAAAGTAAAATAAAAATAAAATTTAAAAATATATATATATTGAAAAAAAAAAAAGACAGCACCTGTTCCAACTGTTTCTTATGTGTACTAGGGAGGTTTCGGGTGGCATTGATGAGTAGACGTGTGTTTGAGCCAGATATTCTAGCTATATGGCGGACTGTTTGGAGAATGAATTGAAGGGAAGATATTACTGAAGGGAGGATGGTCAGTCAGGAGATTTATACATTAATTGAGATGAGTAGTGACAAATAACAATGTTGTTTATAATCAGAAAAAAAGAATGGATTGGAAAAATATTTAGGATGTAAAAGCTGAGTGATTTAACAATAAGTAGACAAGGTTTATGGGATGAGAGACTCAGGGATGTTGAAAGGACGGTTGCCATAGAGAATGTGGGAGGAACATAGTCTAGGGGAGATGATAAATGGTTTTTGGACATGTTGAGTTAGGAGTGCCTGAGAGATATTCAAGTTTGCTTCTATACCTGGATGTTCAGTCAGAGTTCTGAAGCTATGGAAGTGATCTGGGCTAAAGTGTGTAGAATGGAAAGAATAGTGGCCCAAGGACAAGACCCTGAGGAATACCAGCAATTAAGGGACAGGAGGAGGCGGAGGAACCTGGGAAGAAACCAAGCAGGAATAGTCAGAGAACTTTCATTAAGATGGGCCTAGTCCAGTGTTTCAGAAATCAAAGGTATAAAAAATGCTAAATGGAGAGTCCCAGGGATATTTGAAATCACAAGTAAGTAGAGAAAAACAGCGTGTCTTCTCATATTCTTCTCTACTGTTCCCCAGGGTTTGTTACCTCGAGGTGAGAAGCCCAACCCCTTGAGGCAAAAGAATGCCAAGGTGAACCAGCTCCTCAAGGTCTCCCTGCCGAAGCTCGCCAACGTTCAGCTCCTGGACACAGACGGGGGCTTCGTGCACTCGGACGGTGCCATCTCCTGCCACGACATGTTTGATTTTCTGCATCTCACAGGGGGTGGCTATGCAAAGATCTGCAAACCCCTCCATGAACTGATCATGCAGTTGTTGGAGGAAACACCTGAGGAAAAACAAACCACCATTGCCTGACTGGCTCCCATCAGTGTTCCTAGCATCCCAACCTCCTCAGATCAGTTCTATCACTGGCACTACAGAATCCTTCTCTTTCTTAAGGCACTTTGCATTGTCGAATGTTCCTGAATGTTCCTATCTAGTGTTTGAAGGGGAGGAGGGATTTAAACTGGTCCTGTACATAGAAGGTTTGTTTTACACAGGAGAAAAATTAGCCAAGGAAGATGGTTGTTTAAATCCATTTGAAACCAGAAGGGGACTTTTTAGTTATATGTGTAATACAGTCATTGAATTATCACTGTTTTTCCTAGGAGAACATCAAGCCTAAGTACTGAACAAAATGAAGATGCTTGGCCTTTCTTTGTATGGATTATGTCATATATAATAATGATTAGAGTCACAACTACTTGGCTTTAAAACAGATGTTTTTCCAGTTGTTAAAGTTCATTATTTAGTCTTTTTTATTTTGCTTTACTCATACATATTCTCAATGTTATAGCAACATATAGCATCAGTTTGAACGTGCTTGTCATTCAAATATGGGAGATGCTATAGTCACTAGTGAATTTGTTCCACTCTTAATCCTTCCCATGCTTAGCAGTGAAAAATAGGTTTGGCCCCATTTGGGGGACTCTGTTGAGGGTATTATTTTTATGCTGCTGAATATCATGTCCGTAATAGACCCATGCATGCAGCCTTTCCTCTATTCCCCCTCATCCCCTCTCTTTTTTGGGGGGTCCTTGTTGACATTACAAGCTTTTAACACATTTTAACCTAGGAGCTCTGTTGCTGGAAGTATAAGTCCCCAGCCAGTTACTCTTATGATGATATTACTGATGTGTAACTCATTCTTGTGTGGTGTTCTGTGCTATAGAGTCTGTGTAGTGCTGTCCATATTCAGAGTTCTGATTGGTTATGTTTTTTTGTTTCTCCCTTGAAACTTGTTAACAGTTTTCCTTCTTTTAGGGGGAAAAAATTGTAACTCTGTTTCCAACTCCACAAGACCTGGCTTTTTTTCTTGGCTTAGTTTTTAAATTATCAGTCCAGAAAAATTTGGCGTCTTCTCATGGGGAAACAGTGAAACTGCTCTTCAGAATAAACATTCTACTTGATCCCCCCAATTTTAGTTAAAAAAAAAAAATAGGTTTGTGTAACCTTAAGGATTTCTCCTTAATATATCTTCATCTGTGAATTTCTTTCAAGAGAGCTCTTTGTAATCTTAATGGTTTGATGAGCTACAAGAACTGCCGTTTAAAAAATAATAGGAGCAGGTGGTCTATTATTTCATATACCAATGGAATATATACAAACTGGATCTACAAACAAATACATTAAACTGGACCAGGTGGATATTGAAGTAACCCATTCAGATGGGCTCTGCAGAGATTCAGCTTAACATTCAAGTTCAGTAACTAAGGCGTATGTTTTATACTTGGCTTGCAAGGTACATGATATTGCTGTTGTGTGTTGGAGGGGGATTTGTGGTTTGTGCTAAGAGCCACATCTGATTGAAAGGGATAGAACTTGGGCAGATTTTTTTTTTTCTCATCAAGGCTTTTTCTAGGTATTTTGTGGGATCTTTTTTTTTTTTTTTTGGTCTTAAAAAAATACTTTTGAATGTATCATGTCTTCATTAACAACTGAAAATATATGTGATGTTTACTAAACTTGTTTAGTATATTAAATTTTCCTTCTTATTTTTAGTAGCCCAGGCTCTTGAGTTTTTCAGGACAGATTTTTTTTTCTTAGCTGAGGTATAATTCTAGGAAGGAGAATTAATTAAGCCACAGTTTTATGTGTGAAAAGACTGTTTCCTCTCCAGGTCTTTTTCTGTTGTCAGAGATGGGGGTATGGTCCAAACCCCATTAGGTCACTCCTGCAGCATGTGCTTTTAGCTTCTCTCTTGACTAAGATTCACATATCCCTTTGTCAGCTGGCAGCCTTCAGCTCCTTTGCTTCTGTGTATAAACCTTGGATGTTACTACATTTTACATTTACCAGAGCTATTTGAGCAATAGTATTTGAACCACTAGCCTTTGAAATAAAAGTCAGCCCCATTGCTAACAGTGCAGATACTGAGTCCACTTTCATTTCTTGCAGCTTTCTTTGCACTGTTTTAGGCAAAAAGTGTTCATCTGTTTTTTTTCATTTGACACCCGTTTGCTGCAGTGACAGAACTTAATGCCTAATCTTTAGAGTTCATATATATATATATATATAATATATATACACACAAAAACACACATATATGAAGTTTAATGAGCTGTCCAAGTGAAACATCCTAATTGTCCTTGTGATTAAGGAGCCAGTTTTGCAGGCAGCCAGCAAGGTGTTTTCCTGTTGGTCTCCCAGCACATTCCCATTCCTTTGCCCACCCATTCCTGCTACACTAGACGGCAGCTTGTGACGCCACTGTGAAGGTTTCTGCAGCCCTGTCCTGAGTGTGGCAGGCTGGAGGTGTGCTGCCAGAGGTGAGCTGGGGTGTGTTTTGTTCCCCCACACATTTCTAGACTGCTACAGGCAGTGTACTGGCTACCACCTCAAGTCCAGACATAAGTCTAAAGCTGAATTTTGTGTCAGTAATGTTAACCCACTGAAACAAATCTTGAGTAGCTCATATCCTGCTCTTAGGAATTCTGTCGTCATTTAAAAGTAATGTTAACTTTCTTTTCCTTTTTTATTTGTTTAACCTAGTCACTGTTTACAGCTGTATGCTAAAGCCTGAGATATTGTCTGTGCTGTGGTGTATGAGCATTGCCAATTTTATATTTATTGCAGCAAAAAAGAAACTAAAGATATACGAAAATGAGGAGCATGGCCATGCTCCTAAATCTGTGTGGGTGCATGTGGGAGAAGTAAATTGGGGTCTCTTCAAAGGAGGCTTTTGGGGGTGGGGTCACCCAGGCTTCTCCTTGGTGTTCCTGCTTGGGGATCACTGCTGCTAGCTGACTGGACCTCCCCAACGGAAGTTTTGTGATTCCGCTTTGGCAAAGTTTCATTGACCAGTAGAACTCATTCTGTTTTAGTGCATATTTCAATATAAATGTAAACATTTCACTCGAACTCACTGTCTTTCTGTCTCCTTTATCATAGCTTGAATTCCAGAAGAAGAGATGGGTTTTTTTATCGTAATCACAAGCAATTAGATACTTCAGTCATCTTGTTTGTTTTCTGTGGAACTGAATGTTCCAGGCTGACCCTCATCACGGATCTTCTTGGGGGTGTAGAATGGTCAGCAGGGTGGGATGAGCAGATAGAAGGAATCTTTAAGTAGATAAATGGAAATAACTGTCAAATGTTTCAGATTTGTTAATACTATCTGGTAGTTAAAAACAATTAACTCTAAAAATTATTAAATTGACCTCTTGATGCTTTTTCCTAATTTCAGTCTTTAGAATTTTATTCATGTTAACTGCCCCAGCTTCCACGGTTTCTCCGTTCTTCACGCTAATAATCACCAGTTTTTCTTTTTTACACTTTGGCATATTTCTTTATTGTTGCCCCCAGCTTGAACTTAAGTGTTTCAAATTAATTGGACTATTCAGAGTTTCTGTGTCATCTAGGGAAAAAAGATTCAAGATAATATTTCCCATATATTAACCACCTAAGCACTTTAGGTGGGTGCATTTCCACTTTACTGTTTGGCCTGGGGAGTTTTCTGTCCTGTCAGAGATGAGTCATCTAAGTGGTTGGGCTGGGCTTTGAACCCCACTTTGCCTGACTTCAAAGTCCTTGCCCTTGGATTACTCATTCAACCTTGGGTATCTTTTTAGCTCTAGATTCTGATTCACAGTTCATGACAGATAGATTCCTAGTGTCCTTTCAGTTGGGAGTCCTGGAGGAACAGTCTTCTCACCTGCAGCAAGGCAACAGCTTCATTCAGTCTTTCTGCAACCAGTTATACTCCTTTTTGATTCCATTCTCCATGTGGCCACAAAATTATTAAAATTTATTTTAAGTGCATTCCCTGGCTATCTTGTTTCCCACCTTAAAAACCAGCAGTAGATTTAACTTGTGTTTATGGAGCTAAGCATTTATAGTGGTCCACGTGAAGGTGGTCCACCTGGCTACTGTATGAACATGTCAGGAAGTTCAGATTGGCCGGAGGATATTGGAGGAATTAAGTGAAATAAGATTTAAAATCTAAAGAAAGGTGTCCCTGATGGTCCAGTGGTTAAGAATCTGCCTTGTAATGCAGGGGACACTGGTTCGATCCCTGGTCCAGGAAGATCCCACATGCCTCAAAGCTGCTAAACCTGTGCCCCTTCACTACCGAGTTGTTGAGGACTAGAGCCAGCTGAGCCCATGTGCCTGCTGAAGCCCACTAGCCTTAGAGCCTGTGCTCCACAACAAGGGAAACCACCATGACACGACGCCCTTGTGCCGCACTTGCCCAAACTAGAGAAAACTTGGGCGTGGCAACGAAGACCCAGCACAGCCAATAAATAACTTTTTGGAAAAATCTACAGGAGGCCTTCCCTTGTGGTCCAGTGGTTAAGAGTCTGCCTGCCAATGCAGGGGACACACATTCTCAGGGTCAGGAAGATCTCTCATGCCTTGAGGCAGCTATGCCCGTGTGCCACAACTACTGAGCTTGTGCTCTAGTACCTGAGGGCCACAACTACAGAAGCTCAGGTGCCCTGGAGCCCACGTTCCACAAGAGAAGCCACCACAATGAGAAGCAACTGGAGAGTAGCCCTCTCCCAGCAGCTTAGACCCAGCACAGCCAATAAACAAGTTCATGAAAAATTCTAAAGGATGCAAAAGTGAAGTACAGCCAATAATAACTGGCAGAATAGGGGTTTCCTGGTGGTCCAGTGGTTAAGACGTGCTTCCATTGGAGAGGGCACAGGTTCACCGCCGGTTGGGGAGGTAAGATCTGACATGGCCCCCACAAAACATTGTTTTAATAAGTAATACAGTAGGAGTTTCCAGCTTCCACATGCTGAGGGATACAGGTGCGGACCACAATTGCGGGTGAAGATCCAGAATGAGAGTTCATGTGAGACCAGAAGGCACAGCCGCCTCCCTTGAAGTCCACTGTTGAGCTGGTGTAGTGCGGGTGTATGCTGTGGCCCGCCTCACCTGACTGGATGAAGGGCCTCAGTCTAACGGTGGCTGCTGAGTGACGGCGTGGACACAATTCTTTATCACACTCACCTCCCCAGGCACTCCCTCTCCAGAGCTGTGTGACCAGAATGGGTCACTCAGCCTTAAAGGGCCTATCCAATGATTATCACCACCAACCGTGCCAGCTGATGATCACAGCAAACTGATAAGCCAATATGCTGTTTCTCCGCAACTAAAAGTTTCTCTGTTTTTTGTAACATTCACTTTGTCACTTCTAACCGATATTGAAATGATTTACTCCAATAAAGGGATAGAGATACTAAGCTGAGGTGTTAACCACGGTCCTCTCCACCCACCCACCCCACCCCAACCCCCAGAGGCACTACCTTGTGAGTTGCTTACAGGTTCCTCTTCAATCACAGCAATGAAAGCCACTGGAGGCCTGAGGCTCTGTTGATTGTGTCAAAACTACCCCACTGAACCTCTTCAGTGGCCCAGAAGTGGGGGAGAGGGTAGTGTGGGGGGAGAGGAAGCTCCCTCGCCAGCATCTGCTTGGGAAGGGAGTCAGCAAGGGAATCCATCCTCATTTCCCTCCAGCCAAGGCATAGCTGCTTGCTCAAGGCGTGTGGGATCTTCCCGACCCTGGGCAGATTTCATAGCCACTGGACCGTGTGTTTGTTTTTGGCCGCGCTGGGTCCTCTGTGGTTGTGGTGAGCGGGGGCTACTCTCTGTTGCTGTACACGGTCTTCTCACCGCGACAGCGTCTGTTGTTGCAGAGCACGGGCTCCAGGCACGGAGGCTGTCACAGTTGCAGCTCGGGGGCTCAGCAGTTGTGGCTCTCGGGCACTAGAGCACAGACTCAGGTGTGGTACGTGGGGTTAATTGCTCCATAGCTGTGGGGTCTTCCCAGAACAGGGATTGAATCTGCATTCGTTGCATTGACAGGTGGATTCTTACCCCCTGTGCCACCAGGGAAGTCCAGCTACATAGCCACAAAGACCTTAAATGTTTGCTAAACACATAGTCTTTGATCTCATTTTATGCTTTGCTTCTATTTGCTGGCTTATTTTAGCTTAAGAAATCACATCAAAAATATGTATGTATCAAAATGACATTTTATATACTGATAAAGCTTTGACAGCACCCCTGTCAAAAGTAAATGACACATTAGTGTACTGCAGCATATTCTTTGATAAGCACCGATAGTCCCAGTTATTAAATGTAACATCCAATGTGCTTCATGACCTGGTCCTCTTCAGTTCATGTCCTCCCACCACTTTGAACTTTTATGTCAATAGCATTGAACTTTGAGTCCATGCCTTTGCCCAAAGTTGAGACCCTCTGTCTGGAATATGCTCCTGCCCCTTTTGCTAAGCTAGCTCCTTGTGGTGGTTTAGTTGCTAAATCATGTCTGGCTCTTTACAACCCCATGGACTGTAGCCCACCAGGAAGGCTCCTTGGCCCATGGGATTTTCCAGGCAAGCATACTAGAGGGGCTTGCCATTTCTCCTCCAGGGGATCTTCCTGACCCAGGAATCAAACCTGCATCTCCTGGGTTGGCAGGCAGATTCTTTACTGCTGAGCCACTAGGAAAGCTTCCGGCTAGCTCCTACTCATCTAAAAATCCCTGAGATTCCTGTAATGTATCTGATCTCTTCTATTTCCAGCTCCCATATGTATTACGTGTCTCATCTCTGAATCCTCATAATATGTTTTATAAATCTTTTATCATTGCATTTCCCCCTTTTCTACACTGCTAGATATGAATTCCTTATGAACAGAAAATGTGTTTTAAGTATCTTTGTGTTCACAGCACCTAGGTTAGTGACTAGTACAAATTAGGCACTGAATGAATGAATAGGAGATTGAGTGATTTCTTCATGATCATCAAACCAATAACAGCCAGAATTAAAACTGGAATACAAGTCTTTTGACTTCATTTCCTGTTCTTTCAATAGTATCTTGCTGCTGCTTGTAAGAAACAATAGACATTATTCTAGCTAATGAGAAATAAATTCACTTAAGAACAACAAAAACAGAAAGAGGCAGTTTATACTTATTACAATAAACCTTGAGACATTTTCTGGAGTTGTTGGATTATAGCTAGATGGAATTGTGAAAAGATATATGGACTCCAATATTCATAGCAGCATCATTTACAGTTGCCAAGATATGAAAGCAACAAATGAATGAAGAAGATGTGGTATTATATATACAATGAAATACCACTCGGCCATAAAAAAGGAATAAAATTTTGCCATTTGCAGCAATATGGATGGACTTGGAGAGTATTATTCACTAATTCACTTAGAGTGAATTAAGTCAGAGAAGGATGAATACTGTAGATCACTTATATGTGAAATCTAAAAAATACAACTCGTGAATACAACAAAAAGTAAAAACAGACTTACAGATATAGAGAACAAATTAATGGTTATTAATGGGGAGAAGAAAGGGGGGCAATGTAGGGGTAAGGAATTTAGAGGTACAAACTATTATGTGTAAAGTAAGTTACAAGGATATATTGTACAACATGGGAAATATAGCTAATATTTTACAATAACTATAAATGGAGTATAACCATTAAAAATTGTGAATCACTATATTGGACACCTGTAACACATCGTATTTTCACTGTTGTTCAGTCTTTAAGTCGTGTCTGACTCTTTGTGACCTCATGGACTGCAGCACGCCAGATTCCTCTGTCCTCCACCATCTCCTGGAGTTTGGTCAAATTCCTGTCCTTTGTCATGATGCTATCTAACCATCTCATCCTCTTCCACCCCCTTTTCCTTTGGCCTTCAATCTTCCCCAGCGTCAAGGTCTTTGCCAATGAGTCACCTCTTTGCATCAGCTTGCCAAAGTAATGGCGCTTCAGCTTCAGTATCATATAATATTGTATATCAGTATAATACAAGAACACTTCAATGAAAAATTAAAAAAAAAACTAAATGGAATGAATACATTTTTTTTTTTCTTCTGACTATGCCACACAACACGTGGGATCTTAGTTCTCATACCAGGGATGGAACTCGCGCTCCCTGCAGCAGAAGCACAGAGTCTTAGCCACTGGACCGCCAGGGATGTCTCAATAAAGATTGTTTTTATAGGAAAAATGAAACTAGAAGAAAAAGCTAGATTGGTTCAGGGGAAAAAAGGTATATGAATAAAAAAATCACTTGTGAAGGCTCTAGGGACCAATGAAATAACAGAAGCAGCTATAGGGTCCCAGCTAGAATGTAAAGAGAGGGAATCCGTTCTATGAAGAACAATTTGGGGGCTGCATGCAGTCTTTAGATACAGTCAGAAGCGTAATGTTCTTTAGTTGCATTTTCTGATTTCTTAGCCAGAGAACCAAGCTTTCTTGAAATAGGATGATGGCTGGCTCAATTTTATCGGTGATCTTTGGAGACGTGGATTTGAGTTGATCAATTATTCATCTGCTTGTTTTCAGCAACCTGATGACCAGACTCATTTCCTGGAAAGCCCTGAGGTTTCTTTCTATCACATGGTCACAGGGAACCAGATGCAGGGCCTGAACTCATTGTGCATATTTCCCCTTCAGAGTGGTGAAAGCCAGGTTTAGGAAATGCAAAGAGGCTGATGTGTCTCTGGCAGAAAGTCCTGCTCACACAGTCAAAGCTGGTCTCCCTTGACTGCTCTCCTACTCTTTAGACAATAGTTTAGGATCATGAACGCAGTCAAGCCCAGCTCTACTGTGCGGCGTTTAGGAGCACATGATTGAGATGAGAGGTAGATCCTGAAGGCTCAAAAACTGTAATTTGTCTAAGATGGACAATGCAGGGAATTAAACATAGAACTTTATATCATCAAAGTCCTTGCTTTTCCCACAACACCATGAAGCCATGGGACGGGTCTGAGACCTTATCCTCAGGACAGAGTTAATACTGTATTTTTAACTGATTCCTAATCTAATGTGCATCGTCTTTTTATAGTCCTTGAAGGAGAGAGAAACAGACAGGAAGGCAGCCCTGGGAAAGAACAGAAATTGCATGATACTGAAAGTCGTTAAGTCGTGTCTGACTTTTTGTGACCCCATGGACTGTAGCCAGCCAGGCTCCTCTGTCCCTGGGATTCTCCAGGCAAGGATACTGGAGTGGGTACACTTTCCCTTCTCTGGGGGATCTTCCCAACCCAGGGATCAAACCCAGTTCTCCTGCATTGCAGGCAGATTCTTTACTGTCTGAGCCACCAGGGAAACCTGATGGAAAGAAGAGCTATATACTCTTGTTTTCAGGACTGCCTGTATCCATGATGATTCCATCAGAGTTCTGAGCAGATAAACTGAGCTCTTTCTACAGTCACAATGGAAATAGGGAAATTCAAGTTTGTTTCCTTCAGGAGGGTTGGTTTTGCAACTTTTTCTTCTGGGTTAAAGTTATATCATTACTTTATTCTAAAGTCTGATGTGATTCTGCCACCTACCCACAGGGATGGCCACCACCTACCCCTAGATTCCTCAATTATTTGATCAAATTCAGCTGATCCGTTTACTGGACTTCCTACAGCATCCTGTTCTTGGTCATTTTAACAATACCCTTGAGCCAGCTGAAGTTTCCTCCCTGTCCTCTTGCTTCAAACTTTGAAAATCCTGTGACAGACAATGGAGCTGGACTCATGGAAAGCTGGGGACCTGGTCAGTTGTCTGGTGAATGGTCCCATTTCCCAGGTCCTTTCTACATTCAGGCTGAGAAGGATGGGTGACAGGGAAATGAAAGTCTTCCAGCCTTGTGACCCCACCCTGCCCCCTCTTCATCACCAGGGGTGGGGTTGGGCTTTTTATAAAACATGGCAGAGAAAGCAGTGGCTGGACCTATACAGAAGGTCAGGGAGTCTGCCCTCAGAACTTGATGTCTCTTTGCACTCAGAAGTCTGGCTTTGAGACCCAGTACTGCCCTTCTTTTATGCTGACTGCTGCAGCCAACAAAAAAGGTCTTCTCTCCACTCAGGGCTGCCAGACTTCAGAAAGGACCTATTCATAACAAGCTTGTGCTGACTCTCCCCCACCCCCACCTCGAAACCTCCTACTAGCCGTGGGTGGGGCAGAAGGGCGGAGGAAAGTTCTGCAGACCTGAGAAAGGCAAGAAAATACAGGGCAGCTCCCCGCCTCCACCCCCAACCCTGTCTCAACGCCTCAAGCCCTGGGGACCTTGAAAATGGGAAGACTCCCTTCTGGGTTTATTTGAATAGATTTCTCCCAAGATGTTGCCCAGAGAAAGGGAGCAAACAGGAATATTGATTGGCCAAGGTTGTTTGGCCCCCAGGGCAGTAGTTCTCAAAATTTACTGTGCAGAGCAAACTTCTGGAGTACTTCTTAAAATGCACATTCCTGAGTTCCACCTCTTGGTGGTGGTGTTCAGTCAGCCATGTCAGGCTCTTTGTGACCCCATGGACTGCAGCACTCCATGTTTCCCTGTCCTTCACTGTCTCCTGGAGTTTGCTCAAACTCATGTCCACTGAGTCAGTGATGCCATCCAACCGTCTCATCCTCTGTTGCCCCCTTCTCCTCCTGTCCTCCTCCACCTCTAGAAGCTGGGATTCAAGAATTGTATGTAGGGACTTCCCTGGTGGTCCAGTGGCTAAGACTGCGCTCATAATGCAGGAGGCCTGGGTTTGAGCCCTGGTCTGAGAACTAGATCCCATGTACTGCAACTAAAAGATCCTGTATGCTGCAATGAAGACTGACGATCCCACGTGCCGCAACTAAGACTTGGCACAGCCAAATAAATATTGAAAAAAAAAAAAAAAAAAAAAGTATGTAGGGTCTCCATGTGCATTTTAAAAGGCCGAGGGGCACATGTTGCCCCCAAACATGAGGCAGAGTTGGGACATTTCTCCCCATCCCAAACAGAGTTCATTTCAGTTCAGTTGCTCAATCCTGTCCGACTGTTTGCAACCCCATGGACTGCAGCATGCCAGGCTTCCCTGTCCATCACCAACTCCCAGAGACTGCTCAACTCATGTCCATTGAGTCGGTGATGCCATCCAACCATCTCATCCTCTGTCATCCCCTTCTCTTCCCGCCTTCAATCTTTCCCAGCATCAGGGTCTTTTCCAATGAGTCAGTTCTTCTCTTCAGGTGGCCAAAGTATTGGAATTTCAGCTTCAGCATCAGTCCTTCCAATGAATATTCAGGACTGATTTCCTTTAGGATGGACTAGTTTGATCTCCTTGCAGTAGTGTCTGACTCTTTGTGATCCATAGACTATAGCCTGCCAAGCTCCTCTGTCTGGAATTCTCTGGCAAGAATATTGGAGTGGGTTGCCATTCCCTTCTCCAGGGGATTTTCCCAATCAGGAGATCAACCCTGGATCTCCCACACTGGGGGCAAATTCTTTACCATCTGAGCTACCTGGGAAGCCTGTAATTCAAAGACATTCATTACTAAATTTCATGCATTTGTCAATGTTTTTCTATGTATTTAAAAACTGTTTATATAGTGTCATATCTTGAATTCTTTGCTTGCATATTCCTAAAAGTCTTAGGCGTCACTTTCCATGGCTTCATGATAATAGAACACTTAACCACTCCTTCATTGTGGACATTTAAGCTGTTTCCTTTATGCTTTATGTAAATATCACAGTGATAAGCATATTTGCCCACACAATTTTTTTAATCTGTATTTCTTATTTCGTTAGGAGAGTGCCCTAGAAGTGGAATTACTGGATCAAAGAGTGTAAAGCTCTTTAAGCTTCTTAAGACATCGTGCAGAAATAATTTGTAGAAAGGTTTCACCAATTTACAAAGTTACTATCTTTCAATGAACTTTGTAGCTGCCTCATCAGAGAGAAAGGCAAGCTTTGAAGGCATCCTTGAAGCTATGTGGCCGCTTCAGAGAGGCGAGAGGGTTCCTCTGGCGGTCCTGTCTGGGCTCCCCCTGCGCGGGCAGTTTCCTAGTTCTTAGAAATTTTTCTTTTCTTAGGATCATTGGGAGAAAAAAAAGGCCCAGGAGTGTTAGAGGTAGTGTTAGAGGTAATGGCACCTTTGAAGGGGTGAGGGTAATCGTTATGTTTGAGAAAGAGAATTTGTTAACAAGAATCCAATTCTTGGAGATCCTTCACAGAACCATCCATCTAATCCGAAGTGACCTTTCAGAGACGGGAAAGATAATGAAAGAGGAGGCAGCAACAGGATAGGAGTGGGAGAAGGCCTCCAGCTGGAAAGCGGCGGCCCCTTTAAGACCCAATTCGAGCCCTGGCCCTTTAAATCCCTGTCAGTTTCCCCTGACGTCAGCGGGCGGGCCGGCAGTCCTGCTGTTTACCGCCCCGCGGCGTCGCTCACTCCCTGGAGTTCTGAGCGCCGAAGCCTCCGCGTCTGCCCGCCCTTAAAGGGCCGGCGCCCGAAAGAACTGGCGGCGCCGCGCGGCGTCGGGTCGCTACCTCCTATCACGCCCCTCACCCTCAGACTCTCCGCCCCTTCGCGGCTGGCTCGGCCACCGGCTTCCTCTCCCTCCCTCGCTCCCCCTTTTCCCCGGCGGCGTCTCCAGGCTCCCAGCAACCAGCCGCCTCCCGGCTGTCACATCCCCGGCGGGCGCCCACCGAGTCTCCCGGCCGTGTTCGGCCCCTGGCGAGCTGGGGCCCCTTCCTGAGGCCCGTCACCCTTCCCCCGGCCCTCCCGCCCCCAGCCGCCCCGTCCCCTCCCTGGTCCCTGAGAGCGCGTCTGCGGCTCCAGGGAGGGGACGCTTCCTAATCTCAGGCCGGGGTTAAAGTTCTGGTCCTGGTGAGATGCTGGAAGCTGCGGCCCAAGCCCCAACCCGCCCTGGAGGTGTCCTGTCGCTTGCTGCCGCCGCTGCCGCTGCCACTGCCACCCTGCCGGGGCCATGTTCGCCCTGGGCTTGCCCTTCGTGGCTCTCTTGGTGGCCTCGGTCGAGAGCCATCTGGGAGTTCTGGGGCCTAAGAACGTCTCGCAGAAAGACGCGGAGTTTGAGCGCACCTACGTGGATGAGGTCAACAGCGAGCTGGTCAACATCTACACCTTCAACCACACCGTGACCCGCAACCGGGTGAGGGAAGGGGCTGGGCTCCGGGCTGGTGGCGAGTGGGGCGAGTCAGAACAGCGACCCCCCTGGGTTTTCCAGAACCACACTGGACCCTCTTGCCAACAGTTTCCTCCTGTGCTGGGGATGTTTGTTCTGAAGCTACACCTGGACGGGTTTCTGAAGTTGCCTCATTCCCCGCTTATCTTTTCGATCACTTCCTTTCCATCAGCTGTAGTCTGAGCAAGATTGGCCTTGCTCCCTACCCAACACCCAGAATCTTGACAGTGCTGTGGGTCTGGGAGCAAGGAAGCAGGTTTGCTACTGGGCTTGGCCCAGAAAACCCCAGGAGGATGAGACTGGCCCAAGCTGAAAGGCTCTGCCCAGGGGTTGGGGGTTGCTTATGGCTGAGACTCCCTGGGGAAATGAATGCAGGCCTTTCCAGGCTGCTGTAACTGCTGAGACCTTCCCAGCCCTTATCCTCCCTTAGAAAGCCAGATGGCCTTGTAAGTTGAAGGTGGTGGGGATACAGCCAACCCCAGGGTGGGTGGGGAGGGGAGAAGGAGTTTGCCTACCGTGGAGAGGCTTCCCCACTCTGATTTCTCTTTCATTTCCTCCCCACCTGTGAGCTGAGCACCGGGCACAGCTGGGTCTGGGAAGTTCAGACCCAAGGTGGGGCTGAAATTGGGAGAACTCTTGCCCCAGCCTGGCTAATGGTCTCCGACTCAGCTCTCACCAGGACTGGATTTACTAAGAAACAGTGGAGTTCAGAATGGGAATCTGATTTTTTTTTTTTTTTTTCTCCAGAATAGGGAGGTATGAGGTTTCCATGGCAGGCCAGGATCTGCCTTCAGTGCTTGTTCTCTGAAGTTTGATCTCATCCAGCTTAGAGTCCTGTCTCTGTTTGCCCCCATATATGAGGTTACCCATATGTGGGGTTACCCTGAGGGCTGTGGCCTCTACCCCTCAGGGGAGTGCTGCCCTGAGTTTGGGTTTCAGCAGCCCAATAACAAGCATTCCCAAGAGTCATTTAGTTGTATTCTTTTTCTTTAAGCTCTGAGTGTCCTATATCCTTTCCTTCATAGTGCCAAGAGTGGCAGTGTCTCCATTTTATAGAGGGGGTAAGGTGAGGCTCAGAGATGTGAAGTGACTTTTCCACAGCCCCGACCCTTGGTCGGAGGTGAGGATAGAACTTGGCCTTCTTGGCTTTCAGCAAGTCCTGTTTCCCCACTGCCCTGTGTGTGGCCTCTGGCCACCAGATGAGTTGTGGAATAGCAGCTTTCCTGACTCACAAGGAAGGAGGCTGCAGAGCACTCTTGCTCTCCTGTGTCCCTCCGTATGCACATGTGTGTATACGCATGTGCGTGCCGGGCACATGTGCACACCGTGAACTTTTACAGAAGTGGGGTGTTCTGGGGGATACCCCAGGTCTCCATTGTGATTCCTGTCCTCTCTTCTAAGTCCCTCCTGGACGCTGGGGGCTGCTCTGGCAGAAGCAGTGTGTGTGTGTGTGTGTGTGTGTGTGTGTGTGTGTGTGTGTGTGTGTGTGTGTGTGTGTGTGTCGCTCAGTCGTGTCCAACTCCTTGCGACTCTGTGGACGGTAGCCCACCAGGCTCCTCTGTCCGTGGGATTCTCCAGGCAAGAGCACTGGAGTGGGCTACCATTAGGTGTCTCCCCAGCCCAACCCGATGGGAGAGCTCAGAGTGGTCTGCGGAGCGAGAGCAGAGCTCACGGTCTCTGGAGCCATGAGTTCCCCGTGACAGAATTAGAGCCACCACGGGCTTGACCAAGGCCATGTCCGTGTCCCCTTGTAGACGGAAGGTGTGAGAGTGTCCGTGAATGTCCTGAACAAGCAGAAGGGTGCTCCTTTGCTGTTTGTGGTCCGCCAGAAGGAGGCGGTGGTGTCCTTCCAGGTGCCCCTGATCCTCCGAGGGATGTGAGTAGGACCTGGGCGCTGGCTGGGGGGTGGGGGTGGGTCTTCTCAGGCCAGGCCTTGATCAGAACCTCACCCGGACCCTTGTCCAGGGCCTCTGACCACCCCGGCACCCCTCTGTTTCTCCCCCCAATCCCCTAAGAGAGAAGGCTGGTCAACAGCAAGAGGGCCAAGCCAGCCGATCGGGAACTTGTCAGCCTCGCAGGGGTCGGGTAGGGAGGTGGTGGGACCAGGGTGGAGGAATCGAGGGCCCTGGTCCCCTGGAGCGGCAGGACCGCAGTCACGTCCTGACTCTGCCTCGGGCTACAGGTTCCAGCGCAAGTACCTCTACCAAAAGGTGGAGCGAACGCTGTGTCAGCCCCCCACCAAGAATGAGTCCGAGGTCCAGTTCTTCTACGTGGATGTGTCCACCCTGTCACCAGTTAACACCACGTACCAGCTCCGTGTCAGCCGAATGGACGACTTCGTGCTCAGGTCTGCAGGGGAGAGGGAGGGGGCGTGTGGGACTGTCCTTCTTCCCAAGCCTGGGAGTGATGGTGCTGGGGCGGGGGGCGGCTCTTCTCTGCCCCACAGGACCGGGGAGCCATTCAGCTTCAACACCACGGCAGCGCAGCCCCAGGTAAGGCCTCCCTGGCTGCTGCCTCTCCGGGGAGAAATGGGGAAGCTTGAACTTGGGGGGTGGGGGCGCCCAGCAGTCTTTGCCAGGAATTTCAGGGTGGCTGTACTCTCCATGGAGAATTCTATAGAGACAGGAGCCCTGGCCCCAAGGTAGTGGGGAACAGACGGCCTGGGAAGCGCAGAGACATGGGCTTGGACGGCCATCTCTCCCACTTGCCTCTTGGGCGAGGTCCTGCATGCCCAGCTGAGGTTGAGGGGAGCAGTGTGTGGGAAATGGGGCTGCTGCTTGTGGTCAGAGCCTCTCTCTGCAGAGAGTCTCCACTGCCTGACCCTGGGAGGATTCACACCTTCCCTTTAGAGGGGCAGAGAAAGCATCCTCATGGGATGGGGCTCTCCCCTCTTCCCTGTGCCCTCAGTACTTCAAGTATGAGTTCCCGGAAGGAGTGGACTCGGTCATCGTCAAGGTGGCCTCCAACACGGCCTTCCCTTGCTCAGTGATCTCCATCCAGGATGTGCTGGTGAGTCAGCGGCCCGCCAGTGGCGCGCCGGGCTGCTGAAGAGAGGGGACGGGGCCCAGGACCCTGTCCATCTGTCTCTGCCCTCCTCCTCCTGCAGTGTCCTGTGTATGACCTAGACAACAACGTAGCCTTCATCGGCATGTATCAGACGATGACCAAGAAGGCGGCTATCACCGTGCAGGTAGGAAATGCACGAGGCCCCATGGGGGATGCGGCCAGGTGATTAGCCTTCCTCAACCGTGCTGCTTTGCCCCTGCCCCATTCCTAACCTGCCTCAGGGCTGAGTCTTGGTATGCCAGTCCCCAAGACTTTGGGTCCCCTGGTATTTACAAGCATTGAATCTCAATCCCAGTTGCCTCTGGGGACAGGAAAGAGCAGAGTATCCTTTACGGCTATCACGTCTGCCCCATTCCCGACAACTGGCTGGTGATGAGGGCTGCTCTTGGCAAAGGCTAAAACCTGTGCTGGGGCCAGGGAGGGGGAGGCATGTGTTCAGCTCATGACATCTAGCTGTGCAGCTGGTGGAGGCACCATGACCCCTCCACTTTTTCTTCTGACTGATGCTCAAACTGCAGTAGGGCCCCCATGGCTTCCACAGTGGTGGGCATACCCACATTTGCTCACCTGGCAATAATATAGGTGCAGGGTTTGGGCTCTGAAGTCAAATGATCCTGGCTGTACCACTTACTGGCAGTGTGACTCCAAGCTAACATCCAACAAGGATGATGATAGTACCTACTTGTGAGATCTTTGTGAGGATGAATTAAAATAATATATATGCCAAGTGTTTAGCATAGTGTCTGTTCAGAAGAGGGTGGGGATGGTGATGACAAATGGTGATGGTGATGTGAAGACAACAGTCTCATCATACCACCATCATCACCGTCATCATCCTGCAGCGTAAAGACTTCCCCAGCAACAGCTTTTACGTGGTGGTGGTGGTGAAAACTGAAGACCAGGCCTGTGGGGGCTCCCTGCCTTTCTACCCCTTTATAGAAGGTACATTTTGTGCCCTGGGCTTGGCTGGGGGTGGAGAGGGCTTGGGCTCTTCCTGGGAGGTAGAAGAGCCTGCATGGCTGGTGGATCTGATGGGCTGTAGGTTTTTGGCCCTAGACTCGTCCAGGCCTGATCCCACCAACTCTACCCAAGCTCCAGGCAGATGCTTATTTACCATTTTGACATTTTACTTCCAGATGAACCGGTCGATCAAGGGCACCGCCAGAAAACCCTGTCCGTGCTGGTCTCGAGAGCAGTCACGTGTGAGTATGGGTGGCTGAGTGGGGATGGCCTGGCTTCTGGCTCCTCTATCAGGCCTGGGGTAGGGAGTGTTTTCTGAATGGGACGGATGAGGAGGGCCTACCCGAGCAGGCTGACAGGGTAGGAAGAAGGAGTGTTCTTGGCAGACTTCATGATGGGAGCGCGGTGAGTGCCAGTGTAACGCACTTCGGAGCATCCATGAGTGAAGAGACTGCAGGACTGAGTTCTAGATCTGTGTCTGCCTTTATAGGCAGGGTAATCTCATTGAGTCTCAGTTTCCCCATCTCTATAATAGGAGTACTAGAAATCTGTTAGTCTCTGTTAGTCTCACTGAGTCGCTTCTGCAAAACTGGTCGGTCCTACAAAATTGGTAGGAAACTTCCTGGCCCTTTAGTCAGGCTCAAAAAATATTTACTGAGTGATTGACTAGAGCCCTTTGTAAAGTGGAACGTATAAGGTAAACATAAAAGATTGTGACGGGAGGGAAAGCAGCTGCCTCGCCACGCAGAGTCCTTCCTCAGCACGTTGTCTCAAGCCCCTTCTGCGGGCCCAGTGCTCCACCTGTGGTCCTTGGGGCGCCCCTGCCTAGAGCCTGCTGCTCTGTAGGGTGCCAAGGGCTGTGAGGAGCCCAGGACCGTTTCTGTGGGAGGTCAGGGCGGAGAAGGCCTCCTAGGGGACACAGCACCTCAGCTATGCCTTGAAGATTAAGTCAAGAAGAACTAGAAGAGAAAGTTCTAGCAGAGGGAGGTCCTTGAGCAGACAGGAACCATGTCGAGTCTGGAGTATTGTCTGCACTGGCTGGGCCATTCCACCGAGGGGAGATGTGGGAGATGAGGCTGGGCCCCATGTGCGGTGATGGGCAGGCTTGGAAAGCGTTGGTCTGTTTCCTTGCCCGCTCCCCTCCCCACAGCGGAGGCCTACGTTGGCGGTATGCTCTTCTGCCTGGGCATATTTCTCTCCTTCTACCTGCTTACCGTGCTCCTGGCCTGTTGGGAAAACTGGAGGTACAGTGGAACCGCTGGACGCTCCCCTGCTCCGGGGAAATGGCCTGGCTGGATCTGAGCGCCCTCCATGGGGCAGAGGAAGGCGGGTCCCTGTGAGGGTCTCAGGTCCCTGGGCCTCTCCTCTGGAGACCAACCCCTCCCCCTCAACCTTCTTCCCCAGCAGGGAGACCCCACATTGCTTCTAGCCTGGGAGGACCCCTGGGGTCGTGGAGGGAGGCCAGGGCTGTGGGATGGAGAGGGTGGAAGGCGGGCCGGCCCAGCAGAGGACAGCGCCTCCTCCTGCCCTTCTGGTTTGCCTCTGGATTCTGTCCCCGCAGGCAAAGGAAGAAGAGCCTTCTGGTGGCCGTGGACCGAGCCTGTCCAGAAAGCGGTACCTGCAGAGGGTCTGGGTGGGGAGGGCTGTCTGCTTTGTGGTGTGGAGGGGATAGTGGTGGATGGTGCCCGTGGGGACTGGAGGAGGCAGGAGCTTTGGGATGTTCAGATAGGGAGTAACAGCGCAGCTGGAAATGAGGCTGGGACGGAGTGCCTCTTGGTCTCTAACACACCCGTTTTAAAGGCCGTCACTTGGTTCACGCCATGCCTGGGTCTGCGTACCTAGTCTGCCACTTCAGATAACGCAGCTCACCTTGTCTGGGATTATTAACCTTTCGTTCTCTTTCCCCTTCTTCTATCCCGCTCTGTCTGTCTTCCCTCCTGCTTGGGACCTTCTCGCTCAGCTTCTCTTCTTGGTAAGCTCCCGGCGCTGTAGGCAGAGGAGCTGGCATCCAGAGTGGGTGGGATTTCAGGGGGGTCTGTGTGGGACCCAGGACGGCGATGCGGGTCTGTCCTTGCTGCTGGTAACTTAGATGGTCAGTTCCTTGACATTGCAGTCTCTAGGGAGGACAGAGGGGGTGAATGTTTCTACTGGGGCAGGTGGTGGTGGTGGGAGGGCACTGTGTTTGCTGGAACAATAGCTGTTCTTTGCTGCCACCATGGTCCTCAGCATCTCTCTTCTCTGGAGTCTTCCTGCCCTCTTCTCCCTAGCTTTCAGCCTCTCTCTGCTGCCAAGGCTAAAGGTCCCTGACTTCTCCCTGCAGGTCACCCTCGGGTCCTGGCCGACTCCTTTCCTGGCACCTCCCCCTATGATGGCTACAACTACGGCTCCTTTGGTAGGTGTCAGCGCCCAAGCTTGCTGGTCACCACCTCCAGTGGCCTTCTCAGCAACCCCTGGGGTTGGGTCCAGGGCCACCTGCCCTGAGGTCTCTTCTACCGGCCTCACCACTTACGATTCCCCTGCAGAGAATGGTTCTGGCTCCACCGGCTCCACCGATGGTCTGGTTGACAGCACAGGCCCCAGGGACCTATCCTACAATTACCCGGGTGAGTGGGCCAAGCCGGGGAGGGCTGTGTGATGCCAGGCTGGTGCTAGCTGCTGTTGCCTCTTCTGCCAGCTGCTGGAACCAGGGAAGGGCTTGCTGTCTCCCTGCCTCCTCCTCCCTCATCCCTTCCTCCTTGGCCCCCGCTTCCCTGCTAACTTTCCCTTTCCTTTGAAGGGCACGACCAGTTCAAGCGACGCCTCCCCTTTGGCCAGATGCCGCAGCTGTGCATTGCCATGGGTAGATGTGGGGAGGGTGGGCACTGCTCTGCCAATCAGCTCCTGCCAGGGCGGTTGACTAGAGCCAGGAGGCTCGAGGACCAGAAAGATGCTTTGTGCATGGCTTGCCCGTCTAATGCCGATAATTGTTAGCTCGTGTGTCTTTTGAAATAGGCAGGCACTGGCCCCTGATGCTGGGGGGCTGGCAACCCCGCCATCCCCAGGCCAGATGTTGGTCAGCTGTTGTGTTTCTCAGCACCTCTCTTGCTGGCCTGCTGGGGCTTGTGGGCAAGGGTGTAACGTCCCAGCCTCTGGGGGCTTTGGTCAGCAAGGCTGTGGGAGGAAGCTTCTGATGACGTGGGAAAAGAACAGGATGAAGTGGCTAGTGCTTCTTAGAGGCAGCCTGTCACCCTTGCCTGCACCCCAGGGCCCACTGGGTCTATTCCCAGCGGGGGCCACGGCAGTGTCTTCTCAGAACCCACACGACTGGGCATCTTCTCGTCAGCATGACATTTGCTGATTCAGTCCTGCTGCTCGTGTCTGGGGCCTGAGGTCTGCTCAGTGTCCTGGCCTGGAAACCCTAGCCCAGTGAGGGGCAGGGCTCGAGCGGTCCCTGTTGGGTGAACTGTTTGCAGAGCCCGTCCTGGCTTCCCTCCAGGAATCGGGAGCCCCTAATGCCTCCTCCCCAGGCCTGAGCCCACCTCCTCCCCCACTCTGAGCCCACAATTTGCCTTGTCCCACCACCTAGAAATTGTGACAATTGCTGCAGACTTTGGGTTCAGTGCCCACCTGGTAACCCTTTCCCGCTTTCTTCCCCAGACCCCATGGGCACTCGACCACGACTGGACTCCATGAGCTCCGTGGAGGAAGATGACTATGACACTCTGGCCGACATTGATTCAGACAAGAACGTCATTCGCACCAAGGTGTGAGCCCAGGAGGGCTGGCCCTGGTTAACAAGGAAGCGAGATTCTATGTTCAGCCCTGCATAGGCCCCCTGCCCCTACCGCCCCCAGCCTGTGGCATGTTAGGAAAGCAAAGGGAGAGAGCTCTGTTAGGGCAGCATAGCTTCTGGAGAAACTGACTCGGCTCCCAGGCCTCTGGATCATCCGAAACCCTGCCCACCAGCACCCTGGCCTGTGGGAGGGAGGCCCCCCTTGTCCTCCTCTACCAGGGCAAGAGGGCCTTCCAGGGTGGTGGGGCAGGGGGCTCACTCCAGTTTCTCCCCACGTAGCAATACCTCTATGTGGCTGACCTGGCGCGCAAGGACAAACGTGTCCTGCGGAAGAAGTACCAGATCTACTTCTGGTGAGCGGGTGGGGCGGGACAGGGTGGTGGGGTCTCAGGTTCTCTTTCTGGCTGCTGCCAGCTCACCAGCGCTCTCCCACTCCCCAGGAACATCGCCACCATTGCCGTCTTTTACGCACTTCCTGTGGTACAGCTGGTGATCACCTACCAGACGGTGAGCGGGCAGGGCCCATACTAAGAGCCTCTGAGCAGCTGCCACAGACTCTGGGGCGTTGCCCAGGCAGAGCCTGCCAGCCTGAGGCTCTGGAGCAAGCCCAGGTCCTAGGGTTGCAGTCCCAGCTCTGCCTTGAGCAAGTCCCTCAACCTCCCTGAGCCTCAGTCGGTTCATTGGCCAAATGGGGAGCAGCATGCTAGTCCTGACGGCACCTCCCCCAGTTTGTGGGGATTTTATGAAACGGAAGTGGTGAGAAAGTCAGTCTCAGTTTCCCTTCCCTCTTCTCTGTGCCGTGAGGCAAGAACCTGTCATGGTGATGCCTCGAGAGTTTTCAGCCACACCTAGCGAGGAGGGCGGTGACCGTGCTAGAAGTGGGGCTCGCTGGTGGTGTGTGCACACGCGTGCTGGCCGAGCTGGCACCCCTCATCCGCTGGAGAACCAGACGGGTGGTGCCCAGGCTGTGGCCTGAGTCAGGAGAGTTAGGAGCTCCCCCTTACCCCACCCTGTTCCCACTCCCACTGCAGGTGGTGAATGTCACAGGGAACCAGGACATCTGCTACTACAACTTCCTCTGTGCCCACCCGCTGGGCAACCTCAGGTGGGAATCGTCTTGCGAGACCCCCTTTTCCTGTCTCTCGGTGAACCGGTGCAAGGAGCCGGGGCTCTCTGAATGCCTACCTCTCGGGTAGGGAAGGGGCCCGGGGCCTGAGGTCGAGACAGTGCGCCCCTGTCGCCCCTTCCAGCGCCTTCAACAACATCCTCAGCAACCTGGGGTACATCCTGCTGGGGCTGCTCTTCCTGCTCATCATCTTGCAACGGGAGATCAACCACAACCGGGCCCTGCTGCGTAACGACCTCTGCGCCCTGGTGAGCAGCGCGCCCGCCCCGCCCACCTAGGCCTCACTCCAGACCCTTGCTAGCAGGCATGGCCCTGCCCAGCCCAGCCCTGCCCACCAAAGCCCAGCCCTTCCTAAATCACTCTATCCCCGGCCCACTCCTCTCTCGTGATCTCCCTCTTCAGGGCCCCTTCCTTCCTCCTTTCCCACCTCACCGCCTCACCTTCTCTCTTTTCCTTCCCTTCTCCCTCCCCGACAGGAATGTGGGATCCCCAAACACTTTGGCCTCTTCTATGCCATGGGCACGGCCCTGATGATGGAGGGGCTGCTTAGTGCTTGCTATCACGTCTGCCCCAACTACACCAATTTCCAGTTTGGTGAGTGGGGCCTCCCTCTTCGCTGGCTGAACCTAGAACAGGGACCTGCCTGACTTTGCCCTCCCCACTCACCTGCAAGGATTGAGATCCCCAAGATGCAGCTGTGTGGGAGACTCCAGAGCTGGAGGACTTGCATGAACCTACACCTTATTGTTGTTGCTTAGCTTCTAAATCTTGTCCGGCTCTGCAACCCCATGGACTGCAGCACGCCAGGCCTCCCTGTCCTTCACTATCTCCTGGAGTTTTCTCAAAACTCATGTCCATTGAGTTGGTGATGCCATCCAGCCATCTCATCCTCTGTCACCCCCTTCTTCTCCTGCCCTCAATCTTTCCCAGCATCAGGGTCTTTTCCAATGAGTTAGTCGGCTCTTTGCATCTGGTGGCCAAAAGTATTAACACTTTGGCTTCAGCATCAGTCCTTCCAGAGAATATTCAGGGTTAATTTCCTTTAGGATTGACTGGTTTGATCTCCTTGCAGCTTAGCTTGTAGAAAATAGGCGTCTGAGTGCCGTTTCATGCATCTGCCAAGTCTTTTCTATGGAAAAAAAGATAACTAAGACACAGTTCCTAATCTCAGGGTGCTTGGACTGAGTTGTCCTTGTCATCAGGGGAAGCAGACTGTGGGTGACAGCCACAGGGGCAGTAGTGTGGCGTGGCAGGACAGTTAAGCAGCCAGGGTTCAAGTGCCAGGCTGCCACCAGCTTGCTCCGTGGCCATGACGAGGTGTGGGGGCTGGGGTTCCATGCCGGGGCTCAGTGGAGGTTTCCGCATCTCACGGCCACATCCGTCCCTCCGCCTAGACACGTCCTTCATGTACATGATCGCGGGGCTCTGCATGCTGAAGCTGTACCAGAAGCGGCACCCAGACATCAACGCCAGTGCCTACAGCGCCTACGCCTGCTTGGCCATCGTCATCTTCTTCTCCGTGCTGGGCGTGGTGAGGCCCCGGCCCACTCTGCTCACCCGGAGGACAGGTGCACGCGTGTGCACACACCCCTGCCCACCACCCCTGCCAGAGAGATCCCTGTTCCTTCCCTAGCGCGCCCTCCCAGCCTGGCATGGCTGCCAGCCCAGCTCCTCCAGAAGGGCAGGCCAGGGCGGAGGGAGGGGGCTTTCCCTGGCGCCTCCTCACCCCTGCCCTCGGGGACCCCCACAGGTCTTTGGCAAGGGGAACACAGCATTCTGGATCGTCTTCTCAATCATCCACATCACTGCCACCCTGCTGCTCAGCACACAGCTCTATTACATGGGTCGCTGGAAGCTGGGTGAGGGCTTGCCCAGGGCCTGCTGGGGTTGGGGGCCTCGGGGACCTGGCCTCACAGGAGACTTTGGGGCTCTGCCCTCTCACGGAGACCCCGGAAGAATCACTGGGCACAGAATTCATGAGGCCTTGGCACGGCTGTGCCTCCGAAGGCCCTGGGCCCGCTCTGCTGGCGCAGCGCAGGGGCTGGGACAAGAGGGTGGCTGGGCCTTTGAGCACCTTCCGTTCTCGCAGACTCGGGGATCTGCCGTCGCATCCTCCACGTGCTCTACACGGACTGCATCCGGCAGTGCAGCGGGCCTCTCTACGTGGTACCTGCCCAGCTCCTGGGCCCCTCCTCTGTCTGTGCTCCTTCCTCCAGTGCGGGGTGGGGGGTGGGCGGAGCGAAGCTGATTGCCTGGGTGGGGTGGGGTGGGGTGGGGTGGGGCCCCTGACTCGGGCCTCCCGCCCCTTCTTGCTGGTCTCTAAGCCCCGTGTCTCTGCTTCCCTCCAGGACCGCATGGTGCTGCTGGTCATGGGTAACATCATCAACTGGTCGCTGTGAGTCCAGCCATCACCTGCGTCCCCGGGCAGGGTGGGCAGCTGCGGACTTGGCCAGCCGCCGGCTCCTTTGGGGGCTGTGGACAAATATGGGCACGAGAAACGGGGCCCCGGGAGACAGGTGTTGGCCCCTGGGGTTCTAGAATCTTCTGTGGACCTCTGAACCGTACCCCACATCGTCATAAGACACAGGGTGGTGGTGGGGGGAGGGAAGCCCTTTCCTTGCTCTTGGCCGTCCCCTGCTTCACCAGCTGGCCCTCCCTCCTGCCAGGGCGGCCTACGGGCTCATCATGCGTCCCAACGATTTCGCCTCCTACTTGTTGGCCATTGGCATCTGCAACCTGCTTCTTTACTTTGCCTTCTACATTATTATGAAGGTGAGCAGGGAGGGCTGAGCCTCCTCGGCCAGCCCAGCCAGCGCTCTGCTTTGAAGGGAGGGACATGGACACAGCCTGCCTGGGGCAGCACCGGGAGGGAAGGGGAATCTTTCTGTCCGTCTCCATCTGTCCCTCTCCATCCACTGAGTTTTGAGGAGGGGAGAGGCTAGTCTATTCCACTACTCCCCGGAAGCCCGCCACATCCTCAGACCTGTTTCCTGAGCCCCTTCTGTAGTCTCAGTATGGCCCACGGAACTGGTAGCACTTCAGGGCACAGCTGGCAAGAGTCCGTTCCGCACAGAAAAGGTTGAGGAGGTGGGCTTGCTGAGACTGTGGTGGGCTTGGGTCTCGGAGGGCCAGGGGTTTCCACAGGGCCCTCATGCCTTCCCAGTGTGAGAGGAGGACCCAGCTGTACCCCCCAGCAGACAGGGGCACACAGAGTCCCAGCCAGGGTGGACCTCAAGGGTGAGGACTGCCAGTGTGGGGACAGGTGAGGCTCTGGGGTGGTAGGATGGATCTGAGAAGGCTTCCTAAAGGGTCCATCCTGAATGCCTGGGAAGCGGCTTGAAGGGCAGGCAGGAAATGGGGCGGGGCCTCAGGCCGGTCTCCCCCTTGTTCCCTTAGCTCCGGAGCGGGGAGAGGATCAAGCTCATTCCCCTGCTCTGCATCGTCTGCACCTCGGTGGTCTGGGGTTTCGCCCTCTTCTTCTTCTTCCAGGGACTCAGCACCTGGCAGGTGAGTAGTTCTCCTGCTACAGGCTCATTGTGAGCCCACAAACAGGTCTCTTTTCAAACCTGTTTGTGAGCATCGCCAGTACTCTTTAACAGCCGCTTTCTCGTTTAATCCTCCTGACATTGACCATGTCAATGGTGGAGGTATCCCCATTTTACTAATGCAGCAGCCGGGGCTCAGACAGACAAGTGACCCGCCCAGGGTCACACAGCCAGTGGTGGCACCGCTGGGGTTTGAAGCCAGAGATGTCAGGTTCTTCCCTCTGCTCATAGGGTACCTGCTGTGATCAGAACTAAGTCTGGCGGGATCTCTGCCTTTGAAGCAATTTTATTTTATTTTTTTGGCTGCACAGCACAGCTTGTGGGATTTTAGTTCCCTGACCAGGGATTGAACCCAAGTCCTAGGCAATGAGCATGCAGAGTCCTAACTACTAGACCACCAGGGAAGTCCCCTTTGAAACACTTAAAATCTAGTTCCAGGGACAGAAAGACTGTCAGTTCCTGGCTTTTCTCTGCAATATGATGCACAAGATGAAGGGTAACAGGGAGGACAAGTGAGGGGATGTGCAGGAGGCAGAGGGCAGAAAGACTTTGGTGAGTTAGGAGGTCCAGGGAAGCTTCTTAGAGAAGGTGGACCTTGCTCTTGGCCTTAAAGCCTCTGTGGCCCAGAGGCACCATGACTTGAGTAATGAGACCAAGGCAGCTTTGGGGTCAGTGATGCATTCGCTTGGGAGCAAGTGGAGATGGTGAGCTCCTTGAGAACAGACCAGATCTTTCTTGGTCATCTCTGCAGCCTCAGTGTATGGCACAGACAGCCCTCAGACACAGTCTAGTCAGTGTTGGAGGGAGAGAGATTGGGGAGAGAGCATGGAGGACCATGAGGTGCAGGTGATAGCTACTGTTGTCCTCGGGCAGGTTTGTCTGATCTGAGTGTTTCACAGAGAAAGTGAGCTGGAAGAAGCCCTGGAGGACTGATTGGTGCAGGGGGCGAGGTCTAAGTCAGGGAACTAGTTAGGAGCCTTTGGTGAGCTTCTAGCTCTGCAAGGTAATCAGGACCAGTGCCCTTAGGGAGAAGTTTGCAACTAAAGGCCAATTCTTAGATGTGGGAGATAAGGCAAGGGGTGAGCCCGAAAGAGGGTGCTCTCTGGCCCGAGGCGGGGGCTGGCATCAGAGGTACCCTGCAGCGAATGGAAGTGGGTCTGGCTCGGCCTCAGCCGGGCGATGTCAGCAAACAGCTCTCCCTGTTCCTCTCCAGAAAACCCCTGCAGAGTCGCGGGAGCACAACCGGGACTGCATCCTCCTCGACTTCTTTGACGACCACGACATCTGGCACTTCCTCTCCTCCATCGCCATGTTTGGGTCCTTCCTGGTAGGTGGAGGGACTGCAGAGGGGCAGAGGGGCCTCCCGTCCCCTGTTTGACTCTGCATCCACCCCCACCAGGTGTTGCTGACGCTGGACGATGACCTGGACACCGTGCAGCGGGACAAGATATACGTCTTCTAGGGGAGCTGGGCCCCCTTGCTTCTCTCATGGAGCCCCGAGCTCCTCTGCCTCACCTCCCAGAGGTTCCACAGTGCCAGGGGCCTGAGTCCGAGCCCTGCCGCCCAGTGCCAGGGGTGGTGGGACAGTGAGGTCCAGCCCAGGCTTGGGCCTGGGACAGTCACAGGGTGACCTTGAGCCTTGCTCCTGCCCTCTGCCAGGGATGAGGCCTGTGCCCCTTCAACCCTGAATGTTGGCCAAACTGCTGCTTTCTTCTCAGTGTTGGGGCCTTCCACGGGTCCCAGTCCATCAGCTGTCCAATTGTCGTTCTGCAGGAGGAAGGAGGGAAGCGTTGCCTGCCCATTTCATGGCTTGCATTCTGGCTGTCCTTCCCCTTCCCCCTTGGCCTGGACCCAAAGCCCACCCTTCTGGCCCAAGCTTCCACTCCAGGGCCCCTAGTCTGGGGCCCGATTCTCTGTCCTGCACCAGAGTTCACTCCACTTTTCCTGGGTTTGTGCCTGCCTGCCATCACTGCCCTCTCCGGTCAGCCAGGATGGATACGGCTGTCGGAGCTGGGGGGCAGACTGGCTGGTGCTGGGTTTTTGGTGCTAAGGCCTGCAAGGGATCCTGGACAGTGCTGCCGGCTCCCTCTGACCTGCACTCAGGGCTGGTTCTTTAGCAACGAGGGACAAAGCCCGCAGCATGGGAACTGGCTGTGATTGAAGAGCTGGATTTGGAGGTCTTCTCATGTGCTGTCAGCCCCCAGACTGATGATGGCAACCAGGATTGGACTGAAGAAGCACCTCACTCCTTTCCTTTCATCCTCTTTCCAGGCCCTTAGTCCTGCCAAGCCCCACTTGTGGGCCTTTCAGTGCCATTTGACACTGCCCAAGAATGTCCAGAGGCGAAGGAGGGGCGCTACAGAGAGCACAGCTCCTCCATGGCCGCAGGAGCCCCAGTGCCTGTCTTAGGGGCTCAGGGAAGGGACATGCCCTTCCCCTCTGTGTCCCTGGTCCAGCCTCACTCTGGGACACAGGGCTGGCTTCTAAGTTTCCGTCCAGTCTTCAGCCAAGTTCTGTGTTACACACACACATGCACACGTATGAAACCTTGAGTTTACACTGAGTTGCCCCAACTCTGCTTCCCCTGGCCGCTCTTTTGCCCTACCTGGTCTGTTCCAGATGCCAAGGTTGGGGAGATCAAGTTGGGCCTTGGCCTTGGGGATGGGAATGTGTTTTATTCTCAACTTGTTTTTCTAGCTCTCCCTCGGGCTGGGGAGAGGCGGAGGGTCTGGATCTTTTTTCAGAGCTCCGTTTAATGTCTGTTTCCATGCTATGGTTGCATTTCTGTTTTCTATGAATGAGTTTGCATTCAATTAAAGAAACAACCAGATGCAGTCTTTGGGCCTGCCTCTGCTCCCTCTTTCTGGATGGAAATGTTGAGGACGAGGGCTGGGGCCAGGCTCCTCCATTTCCCAGGTCTGGTCTGCCTTTCTCTTCCAAGCCCCAGTCCTGTTGGGAATAGCAGTCCCCTGGCAGCCTCATGTTTTTCTCCTGTGAGCAATGGCATCAATTCAGTCAACCTTTACCAGAGGCCTGCTCTGTGCCGGGCGCCGTGAGAGTGGAGAGGATCGTGTAGGGAGAAAGCCATAGCTATGCCATTTCACCTGGCACATGGGGGCAGCCTCTGCCCACCTGGTTCCCATCCACCAGTCAGGCCAGCTTCACTTTCTTATCTGAGTCCCTCTCCGCTCAGCAGGCTGCAGGCACAGGGCAGTGCTCCCTCACCTGCCTTGAATGGACAGGTGGTGCTTAGAGAACACGAGATGGAGTGGATGGCTGGGGAGTGGGCACCACGCAAGCTCCACGAGGGGGCACCTTCGAGATGACCCTGGAAGGCTATTTAAATTTTGGCAGCCTAAGGAGGACAAGATGAGGGGCGGGGCGGGGCGGGCTTGCGAGGAGGAATCTGGTGAATTAAGGACAACTGAAAGTCTAGAGGGCTCCTCTTTCGCGGCTCCCTAGCTCCTGTCCCTGCTCTTCCCTGCAGATGCCACTGGAGGGCACTGTACTTCTGCACCGCTAGACTCGCGTTGTGCAGAAAAGGCCTTTCCTAGTGGTGCCGGGTGGTGGGTGTGCAGTGTGGCGGAGTATTAGCTCCTCCCTGCCAGGCTGCCTAAGGATGGAGTGGTGCCACAGCAGGCAGCCCAGGGCCCCCACCGGATGCCCCTTACCTTTCTTCACTTCCTATCCTTCGCTGAAGCGAGATTTGAGTGGGTCTCCTTCCTTGGGTGATGGTTGGGTGATGGGGTCGTCTGTTTTCCAGAGGAGGTAGACTGAAAGGATGGGGGGGGCCTTCCCTGGTGGTCCAGTAATTAAGACTCTGCCCTTCCACTGCAGGGGGTGCAGGTTCGATCCCTGGTTGGGGAATTAACATGCCACATCCAATTAAGATGCCACATGCCGAGCAGCACTGGCCATAAATAAACATATAAACAAATACATTTTAAAAAGGGAGGGATGATAGAAGCCTTGGAGCCTCCAACCCCAGTGTTGGTGCCTCAGGCCCTGCAGACCCTCTGGATCCAACTGAGCTGTTGCTGAACCCTCCAGTCCCACCCCCAGCTAAAGCATGTGATTTAAGACCCACCCCAACTGCGAACTCAACCTGAGCAGGTACAGCTGGAAGGGTCGGTCTGTCTGCCTCGCTGGCTTTCGCATGGCTGGGGGTCGGCAGGGATGCCCAGGTTCTGCCTCTCAAGACTCACCCCGTGGCGTTGGGTAAGACGCCCTCGGAGCCTTTGTCTCCTCCTTTGCAAAATGGGAGAGTAATTATGCTGTCATGATGCAGCTGTGAGTATCAAATGGGCGCCTTTGCAAAATGCCTGGCATGTAGCCTGGTCCTCGGGAAAGGTGAGCTCCTGTCTCCCGCTAGAGCTAAAAGCCCCAGGAGGATAGAATGGCTGGTTAGTCCCCCACAAGCCTCAGGTAGGGGTCCCCCAACCTCTTTCGCTGGGCAGCCCCTCTTGAATTTCCCCCTCCCCGCAAACCTGGAGGCAGGGAACAGTGTCAGAGGAGCAACCCTAAGTCCAGACGGCAGGGAAAGCCTTCGTGGTCCTGTCCATAAAAGGCTTTTCCCGGCGGTTCCCCGCCGGCAGCGCGGCCCCGCCCCCGCCGGCTCCATCCCCAAAGCATGCAGAGAATGTCTCGGGCAGCCCCCGGTAGACTGCTCCAACTTGGTGTCTTTCCCCAAATATGGAGCCTGTGTGGAGTCACTGGGGGAGCCGGGGGTGGGGAAGGAGCCGGTTTCCTCTGGACAGGAGGGGGCCGAGGCGAGTCAGCGGGGGGAGGCTGACATCACCGCCGTGGCAGCCCTTTAAACCCCTCACCCAGCCAGTGCCCCATCCTGTCTGTCCAAGTCCAGACAGAGCTCACGCCTTCCCGAGAGCCTCGAGGAAACCCTGTAAGTGCATTTGTCCGGGGTCTGGAGGGGAGTTGGGCTGGGGCTCAGCAGTTGGAGGTCGCAGTGGGTGTCTTGTAGGCAGAACTCTCAGGCTCCCAGGCAGGGGGAAGCCCACCCTCTTCAGTGTGCACTCCCCACCTCCACCAGCAGAGGTGGTCCTAGCTTGCTGGGTGGGAGGGGGTTACTAGAGTCCCTTACTTCTTAGACTGGGCAGCCTTGAACCCAATTGAGATGCCCAGGGAGACTTGGCTGGTGCAGAAGGATTGATGGTGGAAACCTGGGAAACTGGGGTCAGGGAGGCGCCCCATTTTCAGCCTTAGTCACCCTACGTGTGGTGTGATGGGCTCAAAGGTGGACTCGGTTTAGACCCAAGGCTTGTTGTCTGCTATCCAGCCAGGCCTGGAGGATGTCGGAGGAGGTGAAGGGGGTGTGTGGTACACCAGGGCTGGAGCGCAGTGACCCTTTGCTGGGTCACCAGGTCCTGAGCAGCCTAGGAAAGGCCCTGGGTAGCCACTGAGGAAGCGGGAAGGACCACAAAGCTCTTGTCTTCTGGAACTGGCCAGGGTGGCAGGATGTGGGGATGGTAAGAGGCTGCCTCTCCCAGCACGCAGCTCCCTCCATACCCTGAGGGGGAGGTCACCCACCAGCAGAGGATGGTGGTGGCCTGCCAAGAGCCTTGGCGTGATGGACTGGGCGGTGCAGACAGGGCCAGGCAGGGCCTTCTCCTGAGGTCTGGCGTTTCCTTTAGTGGTTGTTTTTCAAAGGGTAGGTGGGTAGGACAGGTCTCCCCTGACCCCAGAATTTAGTCAGGCCACCGCTCCTGTGCTTGTCCTGTGTCCTGTGTTTTGTTTGTTCTGAAGACAGAGGGGCACAGCAGTCCAGCAGAGAACCCTGGCTTTCCAGGTTCCTGCTGGGAGGAGCTGCCCCGCCTCTTGGCAGCTGGGCTTGTTTTTTTTTCTCCAGGGAGGGGAGGCTGATGGAGCCACAGGGCCAGGGGGGAGGGGGGCGGTCAAGGCAGAGCCTCAGGCTCCCTGTCCATCCTGTCCTAGGAACCTTTGCCTGGAAAGACCCTGGGTGGGCCACTCTCTCCCCTCGCCCCCCTTCTCCCCAGCAGCTCCAAGGTGGGCCTGGAGAGGCCCTTGTCAGAGGGCCTGGCAGGATTCTTCTTGGAACCCTCCTGCTTTCAGACTCTCCACCAGGAGAGTGGGGGTGGGGTGTCTTTCATTTCCCTCCCTGGTTCTGATCAAAATGCAAATGTCGTCTCTAGATCTTGGGGCTGCAAGCTTGTGTCCTTGTCCCTGTGAGCCCTGGCACCTTGACTGTCCTGAATCTCCTGAGGCTGGAAGCTGGGGATGGGAGACGCACTCTGCTTGGCCCCTGTTCCTCATGGGCCCAGTGCGAGGTCTGGGGGGGAGGGGCAGAAAGGGGGGGAAGAGGGGAGGGAAAGGCAGGACGTGGGAGGTGGGAGGTGGGGCCCAGGCCATGGGGTGCCTCCTGCTTGCCTGGGATGGTGCGGTGAAAGCTGAGAGGAGGCGGGAGGGTCAGAGGCCTGGATGAAGGATATGGGCTGAAATCCCCTGGTACTAGCTATGGTGTGTCTTAACCTCAGTACTTTGCCCAGGAGTCCTTGGGAAGCAGGGATGAGACACAGTGGGGTAGGGAAGGGAGGGACTTGGCCTTTGGGTTCTTTGGCATCGCTGGCTGGGATGCTCTGAGAACCACATTCTCGGAGGTGGTCCAGCCCTCACTTTACAAATAAGGAAGCAGACTCAGGGAGAAGTGAGGGGCCAAGTGGCTGGAATTTAGAGGAGCCTTTCTCTTGTTTTCTTCTCCCAAACTTTGCAATCCCCTCAGGGAATATGATTATGAAGAGGGGTGGAGCCTGGAGCAGGAGAAACTCTGCTTTTTACCACTTGGTCAGGGGCTGGCTTTCTTGGGTCACTACCAGGAGACTGGCTCTGGGGGCAAAAGACCAGCGTTTTAAGGAGCTCCACTGAGGGACAGACCGTGTGTTGGGTCATCAAAGACAGGGCCTTCTGGAATGTTCCCAGTTCTCTGGGGTAGATACATTTTCCTCCTTGCACAGACAGGGCATGAGAGCTCAGGAAAGCCATCAGCCATGGGGAAGGAAGGGCCGGGCAAGTGGGTTTTGGCAGCTTAGCTGGGACCCTGTGAGGTGATGGTGTCTACTGCCTTCCATGGGAGTGCGGAGGAAGAAGGGCTCAGCTCTGACAGGAGAGGGAGTTGGGGGAACACGGTAGTGACTGCCTCCATCCTCAGACCATGCTCTCCCTCCCAACCTCTGACCTCTCGGAGGCCAGGGAATGGTTTGGCCTCATTTGATTCCTCTTTCAAAGGACTCTTCTGATGAGCTCTGGCGCCACGTGATACCTGAGGCCAGCTCAGGTTCCTCCTGACCGGCCACACCCAAGCCTGCCCAGCAGCCTCCCTGCCTGGCCCTGCTCCCGCTGGTCCCCTGCCACTTGTGGGCGCTCCTGAGTAGGGCCAGCCCCAGGCCCTAGGCCACAGGTTGGGGAGGGCTTCCCAGCTCTGCTTGGCAGATGCTGGGCTCACGTCCTTGGAGAACTCTGGCTTCGTGGTTACTCAAGCTCCCACGGTGGTGAGAGCTTGAGGTCACCAGGCAGGGCGGTGGGTGCATCCATCGGCTGGCAGCCCTTGCGCATCTGGCTCCTCTGGGGAAATGCAGCTTCTTGGCCAAAAGCTCCTGGGCTTTCCTGGCTTCCTAGCCCTTACCAGGGGTGGGGAAGCTTCAGCCTCTGTGGCTGTCGCCTGGAGGCTGAACTGAGCTGGCAAAGAGCTGGAGCTTTGGGATTCCTGCTTCTGGGAGAACTGAGAGTTGGAGGGACCCCCATAACTTCAGGCAGAGGCACCAAACCACCTCACACCTCACAGACAAAGACATCTGCTGGCTTCATTTTGAGGGTCAATGTGGTCTCTTCCAAAAGACCTCTCCAGTGCCTCTGTCACCAATCTTAGCAAAGAAAGGGTGCTCTAGACCAGGGATTGTCAAACCCATAAATGCAGCCTGTCATCTTTTTGTGTAAATAAAGTTTTATTTGAACCCACCCATGCTCACTTGTTTACATACTGCCCAAAGCTGCTTCAATGCTACAATGGCAGGGAGTTTATGGCCTGCAAAGCCTAAAATATGACTGTCAGTAAAATGACTATCTGGTTATTTACCAGAACAGTTTACTGACTCCTGCTCTAGACTGCCAAAGATCTAGTCTCCAAGTTCAGAGAGGCTTTCTGGACTGAGGGGATGAGCTAGCCCAGGTGAGTGCCGTGGATACAAAACCAGGAAGCAAGGGGAGGTAGATAAAGAGCTAGGGTGGTCTCCCTACTCCCCCGACCCTCAGAGCTGGAAGACAAGACCTGCCAGGCACCAGTGACAGTAGAGCTGTTCTCTGACTCCCTGACCCCCTCCCTCTTCTGGCCTGTGCTGCTTTAGCTCCCCGCCGACATGGCCAACAAGGGTCCTTCCTATGGCATGAGCCGGGAAGTGCAATCGAAAATCGAGAAGAAGTATGATGAGGAGCTGGAGGAGCGGCTGGTGGAGTGGATCGTAGTGCAGTGTGGCCCCGATGTGGGGCGCCCCGACCGCGGGCGCCTGGGCTTCCAGGTCTGGCTGAAGAACGGCGTGGTGAGTGACACCTGGGGCAGGGGCCAGGGGTCGTGCCATCATGCCAGCGTCATGGGGCAGGGCCCCCCACCCCCACCCCAAGCTGAGTGCTCAGCTGCCTTCTTCGCCTGGCAGATTCTGAGCAAGCTGGTCAACAGCCTGTATCCTGATGGCTCCAAGCCAGTGAAGGTGCCCGAGAACCCGCCCTCCATGGTCTTCAAGCAGATGGAGCAGGTGGCTCAGTTCCTGAAGGCAGCTGAGGATTATGGCGTCACCAAGACTGACATGTTCCAGACCGTTGACCTCTTTGAAGGTAGAGAGAGGAGATGGGTGGACAAGGCAGGTGAACAGGAGGTGGAGGCAGGGATGAGGGATGATCCAACCTGCCACCATGACGGGTCTGCACATCCGGAGTGGCATACACCAGGAGAATCCTATTCCCACAGTGGGATCTCTGCACCCCCTTCGATTTCAGGACCACCTTTGCCCCCGATTTGGCCATCTTTCTAAGGGGCACAGGCTGGCTCTGCCTTCGGATTCTGTTTACAGTCCTAAAGGCTGTCTCCCCTCCCCTCTTCCTACTCACAGGCAAAGACCTGGCTGCGGTGCAGAGGACCTTGATGGCCCTGGGCAGCTTGGCAGTGACCAAGAATGATGGACACTACCGTGGAGATCCCAACTGGTTTATGAAGTATGTGGCCACCAGGGGTTCCCTGCATGCTAAGCTTGGGTTTCTACAGGAGGGGGGCTAGCCGGTTAGTGCAGTTGTCACAGGAAGCAGAAAGCCAGGAAAGGTACACAGTGAAGGGCTAGGGTGGGGCAAGTGGGTCCATAGTACATCTTGACTCCTCCCTTTCCACCCTCCTATCTGAGCCAGTCTTCCCAGCCCGTGCTGCGGGGCAACTGCAATAAGGAAATGAGAGGAGGGAAACACGGGAGGGGATGGCATCGGGCTAGGAAGTAACAGAGGAAACCAAAGGCAGATGGAAAACACACAGTCCCGGCAAGTCTTTGTCCTGGTTCCTCCTCTCCTAGGAAAGCCCAGGAGCATAAGAGGGAATTCACAGAGAGCCAGCTGCAGGAGGGCAAGCATGTCATTGGCCTACAGATGGGCAGCAACAGAGGGGCCTCGCAGGCTGGCATGACGGGCTACGGGCGGCCCCGGCAGATCATCAGTTAAGAGGGCGAGGGCCGGCGCCCAGCCCCGCCTTTGCCCAGCTCGCTGGCCACAGCATCCTGCCTCGCCTGCCTCACACACAGCCGTGTAGTTCCTTCAGCCCCGGCCAAGCTTCGAGGCTCCGTCACTGAGCAAAGGTGACTGCACTTGGGCAGCTCGCCCCCACCCCTCAGCCTCAGCCCAACTCCTGACCCCAAAGCACTGTTCCCCCCGCCCCCCTCCCAGCCTCCCCACCAGCTCTGCCGTCTCCCCACCCTGGGCTGAGCAGGGGAGACGTGGGCTGGCGGTAGCCTGGGCGTGGGCAAGTCCACTGTCCTCCTTGGAAGCAGATGTTCATAGAAGGAGACCCAGCCCAACCTCCCTTGATTTTTTTTTTTTTTTGCTGGAATATTTGGGGGGTTGAAATTCAAAAAGAAAAAAATATATATACATAAATTTTTTTCTCAGGCCTGGCTGCCAGAGTCTGATTTGCCCTGGTCGCTTTGGTTCTGGTTCCAGGAAGTCTGAGCGGGGAACAGGCAGGCAGCTCGGGTTCCCGTGTGTTCCACGATTTCAGGGGGTGGAAGAGGGGCATGGATGACAGTTCTGAAGGGAAAGAGGGGCAGCTTGGCAACTTGTGTTAGCTTTGGGGAGGTGGCCAAAAGGAGTGGGCAAAGGGCGACACTGTGTGGAAGGTTTTTATTTTGGAAAAGCTGTGCCAAAAAAATTCAACAAAATGTTGCTGTGGAAAGAGAAAACCAAATCGTAAGCATTAAAAAAAAAACAAAGTTCCAATCAACCAACTCGCTCAGAGGGGAGGAGGCCAAAAATGGGAGGGAGTTGCAGCCCGCCAGGCAGCCGGCCGGCCTCCGGTGGGCACGGCCATTTCCCTGAGTACTTTGCAGAGGAAGATGGGGCGGCGGCAGACCTGCTGAAGATGCCCCGGTGGAGCGGCCTGGGCCTGGGGCCGTGCCCATCCACAGCCCTGCCAGGCGCATTGTACTGGTCCTTCAGGACGAAGGGGTCAGGGCGTGCTCAAGGTGGGCTTCTGCTGATCAGGACTGATGCAGGCAGCTGCTTTCAGGGCACGTGTGCTGAGTTGGGGGCTGACTGCCAAACCAACATGGCCAAGTCCAAGGCTGAGGCTCGATGGTGAGGGGCAGAGAGGGAAGGGCTGCTGTTTCTGGCCCAGGGGTCGTTACACGGACAGGCATATCTGGGGGGCTCTTTCCAGCTTCCACCCCTAAGCCCTCTTCTCAAGGGACCCCAGTGACACTTCTGCTGAGATGCTCTCCTGGCCATGCGTGCTGAGGGTCTAGGTGACCCACACTGCTGGCCCGCCCTGGAGAAGCAAGGATGGAGGCTGGCCCAGTGGAAGCCCTAAGCCGTCGTCTGAGACCTTCTCACCAAAAGCTCCTACTCTGTTGGAGGAAGGCTCCATGGCTGTTGCCAGCCTGTTCTCTGGCACCGCTGCTCTGCTGACTGGACCTTCTGCAGGCCCATGCCCTCCCTGAGCGTGGTCTTTAGCCAGAGGGCGTCTTCAGGCCTCTGGTCCCAGCTGGAAGCACCCGGACTGCTTTCTGCCCAGAGCTCCCAGGACTCGGAAGCAGCTTTCCACACTCCTACAGCCTTAGGAAGTGAGAGCCCGTCCCACGGTGGCTGTCGGGCCCCGGGTCAGCATGCCTGCGCCTCCTTCCCCTGCAGCAGGTCTGGGGGCAGGAGCTGAGGGGCATCCAGGGCACCCCTGCTCTGGGACAGGCCCCAGTCCCCCTGACCCAGCAGGTCCGGGGCGTGGAGCCCTGAGGTGGTGGGAGAGCCCTCGCTCTCCAGCCCCACTCCATCTGGATCCTGGCTGCTGCAAAGGGGCACTGATTCTAGTTCTGTCCCCTCCTCCTTGGCTTTCTGGCTTCGCTGGGGCCAGTGGCACGGTCCACTCTGACAAATTGGGCGAAAGGCCATGTTCCTCTGGCTCAAGTATACTTCCAGCAGGTAGTAAATGGTCCAGAAGATGGTGAAGCAGCCAATCAGCACCAGGGTCTGGGGGAAAGACAAGCACCTATGTAGGGCTGCTCTCCCAGAAGCCTGCAGCCTTTCTCAGCCCAGAACAGTGAGCTCAGAGCGTCTCTCTCCTTCTGGGGACTGCCTCTCCCACCCCCAAGCCACACCCTCTATTCCACCACCCCCGCCCACAAGAGAGTTAGCCAGGAAAATGGGGACCCAGGTCTGCCCAGTCCATCACTCCCAAGAAGCCTTGAGTTGCCCACTGAGGACAACACCCCAGGGTACCCCTGCCTGCCCACACCTTGAGAGTGTTGGGGGTGATGGTGTAACCGTCTTCATCGGGGATGTTCAGCCCGGGCGGGCAGGGCAGCGTGAAGCCGTCGTGCAGGTATTTCCCACTCATGGCGCTTTCTAGTAGCCTGTGGAGCAGAGAGGAGACAACGATGCCCCACTCAGCCTGGTTCCTCCACCCGCCTGCCTTGCCCATCCTTCCGCCTGCCAGCTGGACAGGGCGAGGTCCCACAGCAAACAGGGGACACAGGAAGTGGAGCTCCCTAGGTGGCCTCCCCATCCTCCACCCCCAAGTCCCCGGCCCTCAGACGCCCACGTCTACACCTACCTCTGTCTGTCTCTGATGTCTACTGGACTCCACACAGAGCCATACAGGATAAGCTGCCATTGCCGGAGGACGCCGGCCTGGGACGTCTTGTCTCCTAGGGCGGCAAGCAGGGCGGTCCGTGAGTCTCGCCTCGCGGCTGGCCAGACGGCAGAAGGCCCGCCTGCCCTGCCACCCAGAGGGACTCAGCCCGCATGGGTGGGCGGCCACAGTCGTCTAACTGTGTCCCATTGACCCCGGGGTTCTGCAGACCTGCCTCTCGGGTGCTCTTGGGAATGGAAAGGGGAGGGTGAAAGGGAGCACTCTAAAGCTAAGAAGTTTTTCCTCTTTCATGTTTTAAGGTTTCAGCTGGGATTTTTCTTGGGAAAAAAAAAAAAAAGTCCTGCTAAATTAAAGGTCTGAAAACCACCAGTCTGGTGAGGTATACCTGAAAGTGAAAGACTCTTTGCGACCCCATGGACTGTACAGTCCAGGGAATTCTCCAGGCCAGAATACTGGAGTGGGTAACTGTTCCCTTCTCCAGGGGATCTTCCCAAACCAGGAAATCGAGCCGAGGTCTCCTGTATTGCAGGAGGATTCTTTACCAACTGAGCTATGAGGAAAGCCTGATGTATACCTAATTTGGGAGAAATTGGGAGGGTTGGGTTCAGTTTCCAATTTTCTCCTTAAAGTACTGTATGATTTCACATATGTTACTTCAAACCTTGGGTGCACCTCAGTTAAAAAAAAAATGGTGAAAATTAGTCCTGCCCTTACCTGCCTACCAGGGCTGGCCGCAGGATGGTTATATGTGAAAGAACTTGAAATGTGGTTTCAACAAGGAATTTGTGTTGCTATCCTGAGGAAAAATGGATCAGTCACTTTGCCAAGGAAGATGAGAGGTAGTATTAATGAACAATTAATGAACAGGTCTCAATGCCCACTCTGTGGGTGAGGCATACTTCTTGGCAGCTACCCTTATGGTCCGATGGCGCCCTAGGTGTTCCACCTGGGACACTTTCTGTGGGGACTCTGAGACCCAGAGGAACTGGCTGGGAGGCAGGCAGGCTTACCTACATCCCTGATGACGAGTCTGTAGGTCCCTTTCGCCCTCTCCCCCCAGCACCGAACCGTGGAGAAGGTCCAGTCATTGAAGCCGTTGGGATCCCTGGGGCAAGAGCACAGGAGACAGAGGAGGGTGTGGAGCAGGGAGTTGACCCCTTTGCCCAGGAGCACTTTCTTACTGTAGTAGCAGCTATGGTCTGAGCTACAGCCAATCAGGAGGGTGCCACAAGGGGCCCTCAAGTGCTGGCCCTTGCTCCGGGATGATCTCAGGAGCTGAGGGGCATGTGTCAACATGGTGAAGTGGAAAAGGCAAACGTGGAGAGAACACAGGCTTGGGAGTCTCATAGATCTAGGCTTACTGTTACTCTCTCAGGCGCTTACTAGGTCTATGACTTGTTTCCTCACTTGTAAAAGGAGGTTACAAAGTCTACTCTCCGTCGTCTTTCTCTTGGTCGTGCAGAGTGGTAGGTGGGATCTAGTTCTGTGACCAGGAATTGAACCCGGGCCCCCTGCACTGGGAGCACAGAGTCTTAGCCACTGGACTGCCAGGGAAGTCCCTCTGCATCGTTCTTACAAGGATTGAAGAAAACATACGTAAAGTGCAGTGCCGAGCACGCTGTAAGCACTTGAACAAAGCAGGTCACAAAGCCAACACCGGGGAGTTTAGGACAAGGTGAGTGTCTACTCCTCCCAGACCTTCTCCTGGACAAGGCCCTCACTGCAAAGAGAGCTCAGAATGTAGGGGCACAAGTACGTACGAGTCCAAGCTGCGGGGGGCGCCGATAAGGGACATCATGCCACTGGGGCAAAAGAGCTTCACTTCCAAGCTGCCACGTCGTGGGTGGGTGATGGAGACAGTCACGGCCACGTGCTCCAGGGTCTTCAGCCCCGACATGTCCAGGTCCATCCTGCTGACTGTGGGAAGTCAGGCTGGGCAGCTGGGAAACCAGCCCCACAGATACTTACGCCCTCACTTCACCCCACCAACACAAAGGCATATACAAGTATCTTTGGCCACCCTGACTGAACCTTGTGTACACTAGGAAAGGGAATACACTTGCTGATTTCAAGTTTATAATTTAGTTTAGAGTCCAGTCAGGAAGGCAACACATAACCAAGACACAAGACAAGAAACAAACAGAGCCATTTCCAACGTTCATTCATCCAAATAATAATTTCCTGAGTACCTCCTACATTTCAGGCACTGTACTAGACGCTGGGAATGTAAAGGTAAGTTGGATACGGCCTCTGCCTTCTGCCTGCAAGTGGGAAATGACATCGTATGAGGTCCACATAACTGATGCCAGAACAGAGATGAGGCAGACAGGTTTAAGCACTCAACTGTGAGACCCACTCTGAGGAAGGAAGTGAATACAGCTTGGTAGAGAGCGTTGGTAGAGGGTACGCTAGAAGGGAAAATGGCATATATAAAGGCAGAGGTAGAAATGACCAAGTTTCATATTGAAGGAAACACACGTTTTTGGGGGGAAAGAAAAAAACTGCTGAAGTGATGGGCTTCCCTGGTAGTCCAATGGTTAAGAATCCATCTGCCAATGCAGGGGACACAGGTTTGATCCCTGGTCCAGGAAGGCCCCTCATTCTGTGGCGCAACTAAGCCCGTGCGCCACAACTGCTGAGCCCAAGCACCGAGACTGCTGAAGCTCACGCGCCTGGAGCCTGTGCTCTGCGGTGAGAGAAGCCACCGCAGCGAGGAGCCGTGCGCCGCAACAGGGAGGAGCCCTGCTCGCCACAACTAGACAAACGCTGGCGCCCAGGAATGAGGACCCAACAGAGCCACAGATAAGTAAAACATGAGCTATGCATTTAAAAACACGAACTACAAAAAACCCACCCCAACCAGTGAAGTGAACAAACTTCAAGGAAATTGTACTGAAGGGAAAAAAGCCAACATTGAAAGGACACATAGTGCACAATTTCATCTCCATAAGATTCATGAATAATGTTAACTATAGAGATGGGGAACAGATGAGTGGGTGCCAGGTGCCAGGGATGGGGCCAAGGGGTCAGGTGTGGCCATAGGGGTGACAGAGGAGTCCTGGGACGGGATGGCTCTTGGCATTGATTGTGGTGGTGGATACACAAGATTACACGTGGTAAAGTTGCACAGACATATTCTCACACACACACACACACACACACACAGAATCTCTAACTGGTAAAATCTGAGTAAGTTCTATGAATTGGACCAATATCATTTTCTTGGTTTTCCTATTGTTCTATTCAAAGACATTTAACATCAGGAGAAGAGCTCATAGGACTTCCCTGAACAGTTCTTTGCACCCTCCTGTCAATCTACAATTATTTCAAAATAAAAAGTTAAAAAACCGAAATAGTGAAGTAGAAGACTCAGTTGGGGAATATTAAGAAATTAGGCTGTGATGAGAAATGACTCTTTCCAAGACAACTTCTCTTCCATTAATTCAGGCCAACAGGCAAAGCAGAGAGCAATACCCAATTCTACAGATGAAGAAGCTCAGAGAGGAAGAGATGACGGGCACGGGACCTCGGATGGGAAAGGCTTTAACATTTTCATTTTAAACAAGCAACTGAGAATTATTAGAGATTACTGTGCAAGGATGGAATTTTTTTTTTTTAAGTGTTAAAGGGAGGTTACTCCTAACAGCTGTGGGTAGGGTGAATTGGAATAGAAAGAAGAAACAGGTGACAGGAAAGCCAGCTAAAATAGCTGATTCTAGTCTATGGGTGAGGTGGTGTGGGCATGGATAATTGGTCAAAGAAGAAAGAGTGGGGAGTTCCCTGATTGTCCAGTGGTTAGGAATCCGAGTTTTCACTGCTGAGGGCCCGGGTTCAATCCCTGGTCAGGGAACTAAGGTCGCGAAAGCTGTGCAGCACAGCCAAGGTAAAAAAGAAGAAGAGAGAGGGAAGAAAAGGCCCAGGGCTTCCTGTGGCCCCACTGTCTGTCCTTCCTGTTCATCCTGGCCTTCCACTCAGTCCCCCTCTCACTGGGCTCACGTCAGGGAGGAGGACCACCACCCATTACCAGACGGCACCAGTGTTCACGGGTCTACCTGTTAGATGCCATCTCTTCACATCCCTCTCCTTCCTCGACTCCACAGACCTTTCTCCACCCCACGTCAGCACAGACTTCCATGGCCAGACCCCGGGCCTCGTCCTTATCTGGCACTGCTTCACTTTTGAATGGGTTAGTAACTTCCCTTGTGGGATTTATTACGTAAACAACACAAATTAGAACAGTAGCTGAGCAAAAATGAGAACAAAAAAGCTGCAAATTCTTGATGCTGTGTTGGTAAATACGCACTGAGCCTTCTCACTGCGTTTGTCTGTGTGAACGTGTGTCTTTTCTTTCACTCTTGCAACTCATGGAAGCCAATGTTCCACCTTCCCAGAAAGCAACCGGCTGTCCCTTCGCTTTCTCCACTACTTTCTTTTTTTGGCTGCACCATGCGGCATGTGGGATCTTAGTTCCCCAACCAGCAATCAAATCCGCACCCCTTGCAGTGGAAGTGTGGAATCTTAACCACTGGACCATCAACCAGGAAAGTCCCTCCACCACCTTCTTGATTCCTTCATTTTCTTGCTCCTCAAGAGATCTGTCAAGCTCCTCTTCTCTAAGCGCCTAAGATCCCACAGCTCATCTCTCCGACACGTTCTTATTTACATTCCCTTGTTTTCTTTTCCTTTCACAGTAACTATCTGGTAAAAGGCCAACACTGGATCAGACCAATTATCCAGTCTCTTGGCTGGATTTTCTTGCTTACGCCTTTCCCACTACAAAGGAAAAACAAATCCTTTCTCAACTCATCACTTGTGCCTGCTAGTGCTAAGAGCCTGGGCTCTGGAGCCACCCAGCCTGGGCTCAAATTCCAGGCCAGCCATTTACTAGCTACGAGAATTAGTTTTCTTATCTGTAACACGTCCCCCTTATATGGTTCATGGTTAATCATTCTAAGATACACCCTCTGTCTCCTGTTTTCTGCTGTACCTGGGGGCTCCGGGCTCTGGAGAATAAACTTCCCAACTCCTGCCACCACCTGGCTGCTAAGCATGGGAGAAGGCACCTGGGTGTCCACCTTTTAAATGATACCTGGTTCTACTCTCATATCTCATCTTTGTCCTCTGAAGTGCATGGGGCCTCTGAATCCTGAGCCCTCTTTTTTGGCCACATTGTGTGGCTTGTGGAATCTTAGTTCCCACACCAGTGAATGAACCTGGGCCCTGGCAATGAAAGCTCAGAGTTCTAACCACTGGACTGCAGGGAATTTCCAGCCCTGAGTCTTTGGAGATTCTGTGGCATAAACGAGCTTGTTGCCTAGGATCACTCTTGCAGGTATTTGGTTTGCAATTTTCTTAGCCCTGCTCACTTCTCCATTCATGCTCTATCTTCCAAAAATGTACTGCAATCTCTACTTTGCTGTGATCTCTTCTCTCATTCTCTTTGTCTTTGTGCTCATTCCACTTCTATTCCTATAGTCTTACTTTGGTGTGGTGAGGTTGTACACATGTACATTTATATATGTGAAATTTATATACATATAAACTTTTACTATGCATGTAGGTGTGCTTAGTCACTCAGTTGTGTCCAACTCTTTGCGACCCCATGGACGATAGCCCACCAGGCTCCTCTGTCCATGGAATTTTCTAGGTGAGAATACTGGAGTGGGTTGCTGTTCCCTTCTCTAGTGTATCTTATTGACCCAGGGATTGAACCTGGGTCTCCTGAATTGCAGGCAGATTCTTTACCATCTGAGCCACCAAGCGACACATTACAAAGCATAATAGAACAGAATAGAATCCTAAAAGAGACCTGAGCGTGCTGGTCTGTGTTAGCATGTGTACAGAGTGGCATGCTGCGTGCAGTTACTTATTGGTGTGTACAGGGACTTAGGTGGCCACGCATGTGAGAACATGAGAATTATTTCATTAGAATTGAGCTAGTATATTAAATGAGTTAACCCTTAGGCCAGTGCTTGGCACATAAAAGGCATTTATCTTTTTTTTTTTGGCTGCACTGCATGGCATGCAGGATCTTAGTTCCCTGACCAGGGATGAAGCCCGTACCCCCTGCAGCGGAAGTGCAGAGTCTTAACCACTGGACCACCAGGAAGTCCCAGGGCACTCTCTTAGTTGATGATGATGATCATATTATTATTTTACCTTTAGCAACATGGGATCTTGTTCAACCACTGCCGAGAAGATCCCAAGGTTTTATTTGCCCATAATCTTACAGAAACTAGAAAAATCTCTATCCTTGTCACTATCCTTGTTTAGGGATCAGAATAAGACATGTCAATCTAGGAATCATTTGTGGAGAGGTGGCAGCTAAAGCCATAAGTACAACTGGGCCATCGAGGACGAAGACGTAGAGGGAGGGTCAAGAATATGGCATGAATCTCAGAAGGAACCCATCGTTTGGAAGTAGTGAGGTGAGTGAACAGAAAACCAAGTTCCTCAGGCCAGAAGAGGACCATGGAGCAAAGGAGGCCACTGGAGCCACAGGAGGAGCAGGGAGGAGGAGGTGGAGGAGGGCGAAGGCTGACACACAGGCCTCGTTAATCTGGTCTGACAACAGGGCTAAGCATCATTGACTGAGATGAGCTGTGAGCTGGCCCCTGGTCTGAGCCTGAGAGGGGCACCTCAGAGTGATGAAGTAAGTCTTCAGCAGTGGAGAAAGGGTGATAGAGGTGAGCAGTTGCTTTGGTTAGTTCATTTGAAAAGGTTACTAGCTGGAGACAGTCAGGGGTTTAAAGATGTTTCCTAACAGATGTGCTGAGGGAGTTGGAAGGCAGAAGGAGGAATCAATGGGGAGGGAAAGACTGGGCAGGAGAGGAAGATTAGGAGCCAGGAAGGAACAGGACAGAAACATGGCTGGCGGTAGCCAGCTGGGGCTGCAAACAAGGATAAAAGGGTATTTGCAAGAGGTGTTCAGGAATCTTCTGTAAATACACACAGGCTCCCTTGTGTTTGAGATCCGCCTCCCAAGCCCCACCCTCTCTCCCGCCCTCCAAAGACATTTCAGACCCAGAGTCAGAGCTAAAGGAACCAAAGGGCCCTCCTGCCAATGGGGAGAAATGACAACCTCTCTTGCTCTAGAGCTGCCCTGCCTAAGAAGGTGGCACCAGCCACATGTGGCTATTTAAAATCAATTACAGGGACTTCCCTGGTGGTCGAGTAGTTAAGAATTTGCCTTGCAATGTAGGGGACATGGGTTCAATCTCTGGTCAAGGAACTAAGATCCCTCGTGCCATGGAGCAGCTTAGCAGCACAAGTAGAGAACATTTCCACCATCACAGAAAGTTCTCTTGGTCACCACTACTCTAAAGTCTTGGAATTTCACCTCCTTTTCCATAACAGGAATATTCACTTCCTTCTATCTTACAAAAAAGTTCACCTGCCAGCCCTTGGACACTGACTTGCCCAGGTCTTGGTGGGAAAGGCTATCACTTGGCCATAGAAGAAGAGATTTGCTGACCGTCCAGGACTGAGTTGCTCAGCTCTATGTGAACTGGACTGGCTTCCTGCAGCCTCCAAGAATGCCCATGAGCCTGGACCTTCAGTTCTGTCTGGAGTCACAACAACAGAGGGGAAGACATCTTTGCTGACCCTGGAGATCAGCAGACTGTTGGCTGCCCTCCAAACCCGTGAAGGGCTCCGTTAGCAAAACTTGCTGAGTCCACCTCCCTTCTCTCCATCTTTCTCTCCCCTACTCCAACTCCCGCTCTCCTCCTCCCAGGACAATCTGTCCTTCTTTCTCCTGCTTCTTGCTGACAAACAAGCAGTTTCCAGATGCCTCTGTACCGAGGGAGTTTGTCAGACATGCTGGGGAACGTCCCTGGTTAGTGGGAGGCAAAGGATGATGAAGTTGAAAAGGACCCTAACCTGCTTCTAAGCTGACCGCCTCACTTGATGGACGTGACTGTGGGTTACTATTACTTAAATGAGAGACAGCAGCTCTGGATAGGAGGTAATAAAAGTTAAAAGATGTATTGTCTCCAAGACATGTGAGTGCAAAGCCCTGAGGTTCCTACTTGAACTGCATTCCTGGGAATGTTCCTACACTCTTCTGCCTTGGCTGATGCTTTATGCCCTTTCCAAGACAGCATTCCTTTTACGGAAAATGCAATGAACCGGGCCCATGGATTTCCTTCCACGTAGAGGGGAAACTGGGCAAGTGCTGGACATGGTTAGGGAGAGAGACAACGAACTCTTCCCACCCAGGGGAGCGGCCCCAACCCTCCCTTCTACGCTCCCATCTTTGGCCATCCCTCCTTGGGGCCACTGTGCTGGTCTGATCACTTCCTAGGAGGATGGGAACAGCGAGGACAAAGCTCCACCTGGGTACAAAGCATGGCATGCTTCCGACTTTACAAAACACAGTGGAGAACTCTGCTTGTCAAAATTCCTTGAGGAAAAAAAAAATCCCCAAAGAACTGGAGGTATGGAAAACTCTCCAGTGGCAACTCTGGGAAGTCTGCAGAGAGGATCCTCTAGCATGGTACCCCAGCCCAGCCGCCCTCTTCTCTGGGAAGGGTTTCAACCTCTGGGCTCAATACGAGACCATGTCTCTGACTGCCCACAGACAGCCCTCACCCGTTCAGACAGTCCCGTGGCCCTGGGTGGGATGTAGGTGGAGGCGGAGGGAGGGCCACTCCAGTCTAGAGAGCCCTCTAGGGACTTCTCTGTCCTCTCCCAACAGGTCCCAGCTGATTCCGTAATTAGACAAGCCTCAGAATCAAAGGGAGACATTCCCAGCTCCTTCACTTCATCCAAAGCCCACTGGGCTGCAGAGGATCATCTGGCAAGTCCCTAGCATGGAAGTCAAAGGAACATCTTTCGACTCGTGCCTGTCTTCCCAGGTCCTGGCCTGGCCCTTCTGCCAGCCTGCCTAATGGCTTGCTCAGCAGCTCCCTCCCACCACCTGTAACTCGGGAGAAAGGTCTCTCAAGCAGCCAGGGGGCCAGCCAACTCAGAAGCAGCAACATGTCCTAAAATGGTCAAAGAGAACGCCACAGATCTGGCTGGAGCTCAGCTCCTAAAGGAAGGGGCAGGACCGGCAGGAGGACGAGTTTAACTTCTCCATCACCCCGCCCTGAGCCTCTGGCCCGGGATTAACTCCCTTTCTGCTGACCGCTTACCATTCCACAGCACCTCCAGGGGGCGGGCAGACAGTGGGATTGCCTTGTTCTCTTTCAACACAGGGCTGACGTAGGAAGCTAAGTAAGGGACAGATGTCCAGACCTGTGAAAGGAAGAGGGGGCAGCAAATGAACAAACGTACAGACCTCGCACAGCCAATCTCACCTACCTGACCCCTAGGGCTGCACTCTTTTTATTTCTCCCTTAATCATCACTGTCTTTCACTCTGCGGACAACCTGGACTGCTCCCTGTGGCATCACAACACAGAGCTGGGGAACACGCTGGGTCCAGGGTGGCAGATGGGGAGCTGACACCCTGAGGGCTCCATGCAACACCAAGGTCTCATTTACTCTCCTGTCAGTTTAAGAAACTTTATAGAGTGTTGAGCCTGCTTCTTCATGGGTAAAATGGGTCTCGGGTGAATGAATATCTATTAAGCACCTACGACGTGACGGGCAGTGTTTCAGGCGTTCAGTTCGCCCCCTCGGCCCCTCCATGCAGGACAGCCATTCACCTTGGCGGCGTTCACGAGTCTCCAAGCGTTGAGCAGGCCGAATCCATGCTGGTGGCTGTGGCTGAAGCCGGCCTCGTTGGTGATCCAGTCTGCGTGGCGGTCCTCGTACTGACAGCACAGGGGTCCTAGTGAGCCTTGCAGATTTTAGGTTTCCCGACTCACCCTGATGGCTCATCCAGCCCAGACTCTCCCACAAAGGCTGCTAGGAAGGGACTCCCCGAGGAAAGCTGGGACAAAAGGGCAAAGCCCCGTGATGTCACCAGCCCAATGGCCTGCTTACAGAGGGACCTGGGAGCCCACCCAGAATGCTCCTTTGCAGGTGACATGGCCACAGCAGGACAGGGACAAGTGAATTCAGGTCTACGGTCTTGGTGGGGTCTCCACACTGCTTCTGTAGGAACGCAACTCTGGGAGACACTGGCACCTAATGCCTGGGACATCTAGAATCTGAACCTCCTGATACCTCCAAGCCCTCGAGACCAAAACTCTGAAGTGGGCTGGGCCAGACCGTGCATCTGCCTGCGAAGGGCTCACCCGGGTGGCCGTGAAGACTATGATGTGCTGGACGTCACGCCACGTGAGGCAGGGCCGCACCTGCAGCATCAGGGCTATCATGCCAGCCGCCAGGGGCGCGGCGGCCGAGGTCCCCGTGTGGCCCTCGGTGCAGCCAGTGCCCTTCTGAAGGTCCCAGTCGGTGGTCACCTGGGAAGCAGAATGGGGGGGACGGGGGCTGGTTAGAGCCTGAGTTTCTGGGGCGGTAGGGGGAGGGGGCTGGGCGGGGCCTCAGAGCGAGTGAGCCTCCCGGGACCTCTCCGTCTGGCCGGTCAGGATGAAGGAGATTTTTTATCCTCCTGGGCCTTACAGGAGAACCTCTGGAGCTGAGAAAAATGAGTTACTCTGAGGGTCTTGGCTGCAGTAGCACAGAAAAGAAGTGGAGAGGGGAGAGGCCTCATGTGTCCTGATTCCTGCTCAGCTGATGATCCCTTCCTCAATCACTGCCGCTCCCCCCCCCCACCCCGCCACCCCTGCAGCCGTGGAGACAGAGGAGTGGCCGGGGAGCTCCGGGGCCCCCAGCTGGGGCTGGAACAACAGTGACCGCGCCGGGCTAGGAACTCCAGCTTGGAGGCTCAGAGACAGGCCGGCCTGATGCCAGGGTGAACACAGGGAGTGCGTCCCAGGGAGAGGACAGAGTTCCCCTCGCCCACCGGTGGGCTCAGCATGGGCGGAGCATCTGCACCGCTGCCCACCCTGGCCTGTGGCGATCGACTGGCCGGGCCACCTCCCTGCTTGCGGCTGAGTGCCTCAGGTCCCCCTTCTCTACCTGCAGTCCTGAGGTGGGAGGTGAGAGTGGGGGTTGAGGGGGAGGGACATGTCTGGCATCCAGTTCTTTCCACATTCTCATCCTCCCTGGAGCCACACAGGGTGGAGCCAGGGAGGGCCCTGCCTGAATCCATTCCAGCCCATGGCCCTCTGGATCTAGCATGTGGTGCCCATGCTAACACAAGAACATCTTTTCCTTCCAGACTTCTCTCCTGGGTCAGATACCAAGGTGCTACCTTCTGCCAAGAGCTGCCCTTTCTCCACCATCCTCGTTGCTTGCCTTCCAGCTGTTATAGCAGCTGCCAAGACATGTCATTTCCACCCAGACGCTGTGCTCTCACAGAAGAGGAGGGAAAATCTCTTCAAGTGGAAGTCTCAATGAGGGTGGGAAGCCTGGTCTGTGCCAGGGAGCAGATTAATTTTTTCCTGTTAAGGAAACAGCTTCACAGTGACAGTCTAGTGTGGAGCCGGGAGGCTGGTGAACTTGCCTCCGGTGGCAGGAGCCCTGGGCAGCAGACGGTAGAGTGGTGTGTCCCTCTGTGCCCGCCCTGGGGGAGGCAGTCCCACTGAGCTGATCACCGAACAGAAACTGGCAACTGGTTTTCAAGACAGGGACAACTCAAAGATGGGAGATTGGCTGAACAAACTCTCTTTGCATTTCTGGACAAATTATAGTTCAGATAAAAAGTGGTGGGGGTGAAGCAGAGTTGAGTCCAGAGGAGAAAAGACAGGCGCCCCAGAACAAGGGGATCTTGTATGCCCGGTAACTTCTTGGCCCCCGACTGTGGCTAGGGTGAGCAACAGTCCTGCCAGGATGTTCCTGTTGTTCCTCCCCATCCAGCCTGGCCTGGGCTGGGGGTGGGTGGTGTCCCTCTGCACCCAGACTCCTGTCTGTTAAGCAAAGCCTCCTGCCCGCTTACTTTAGCTCACTCCCTTTTTTCTTCTCCCAGGGTGGGGGAAGGGGCTGGGGTCACCTGGCCCAGAGCCTTGGAACATAGTATTGACCAGAAGTCACTGAGTGGCAAAAACAGAATTTCAGTTTGGGAAAGAGAATTTGACCCAGAGGCAGCAGCCCAATTCCCAGCGGCCCCAGAGAGTCCTCCCAAGCGCGAGCCACTGGAGAAATGTGACACCAGCTGGCTGCAGCCCAGCCCTGCCCGAGAGCCCCCCGTTCCTGGGTCACTCTGTTACGGGCATCAGGACGGCCAGGGAGCTCTAAGATGATGGGCTGGAGCTGAGCCAGCTGGGGGTAGGCACTGCACTCTGAATTCCTTCACAGGTTCCCACAGCTTGAGAAACTCCACTTCCTTGCTCCAACCTCTTGTTTGCTGTGACTCCAACCTCTTGTTTGCTGTGACTCCAAGCCCAGCTCCAAGGAAAGAGCTATCTCTGGGGTTGACGGGGACATTCCAGACTCCTTTTCCCACCCATGTGGTGCAGACAACCACTAGCTTTACTCCTGAGGATGAACAGGATCAGAACTCGCAGTATTTACGTAAGGACTGCATAGCAATGCAATGATGATTTTTTTTTAAGCTTGTAGAAATTAGGCAAAGCCCATATTCTACCAAAGGAAGACATTTCAAAGGTTCTTTCATCCACGTGTGCTCAGAGTGATTCCTATAAAGATATGCATATTTGTTAAGTTAAAAATTTAAAGATGAAGGCGCTTCTCTCGTGGCTCAGTGGTAAAGAATCCGACTGCCAATGCAGAAGACACAGGTTCAATCCTTGGGCTAGGAAGATTCCACATGCCTCGGGGCAACTAAGCCCTTGAGGCACAACTACTAATCCCGTGCTCTAGAGCCTGGGAGCTGCAAGTACTGGGCCCATGTGCCCCAGAGCTTGTGCTCTGCAACAAGAAAAGCCACCCCAGTGAGAAGTCCAGACGCTGTAACAACAGAGCCCCCACCTGCCAAAACTAGGGAAAAGCCCATGCAGCAAGGAAGACCAGCACAGCCATACGTAAATAGGATTTTTAAAATTTAAAGTTTAAAGACCCTTTACACAGATACATTTAGAGTCCTCAACTCCATTCTATCAACAGGGGCAGACTCTTAGGGAAACAGATCTGCTAGGGAAGAGGATCCCGAGAGCCAGGCTGGGGAGCAAAGGGCCGGCAGGGTGGGGCAGAGCACTCACGATGCTCCGGAGCATCTTATCCCCGCCGCTGAAGGTGACCGCCAGCATGGAGGCACACTCCTCTGCATAGAAAGGCATTCGTCCCTCCTCGTCCACAGCACCTGGGGGAGGAGCAGAGAAATGGGAGTGGAGGTGAGGGTCTGAGAACATCAGACTTACCTCTGAGTTATTATCGAGGGGTTGGTCCTGGGCTTCAAAAATGATCTCAGTGGTCCAAGTCCTTCAAGTACCCACATGCCTCCCCCGGACAAGCGGTCTCAAATGGCAGAGGGTAGTATGTGCCGAGACCATTCTTTCAGCAGACTGCAGGGGGTGGCCACTCGACACGGGACTCATCCATTCACACATGCGTTTCTCAGTTACCTATCGGTTATCTACCGCGAGTCACACTGTGAGTGAGAGATGGGGACTGTGGGGAAAGGCCACAGACCTGATCTCAGGGAGCCCATGGTCAGAGGGGAGGTTAGGGAAGTAGGTACAGTTGGGATGGTAAATGCCTACAGCAGGGAGCACAGGTAAAAGGCAGTTAATTTAGGCTGGTGTGGCGGAGAGGTCAGGGAACGTTTCAGCAGGAGGGAAGTGACCCGTGGGAAGAGAGGTTGGAGCAGAGGCCTAACCAGATGTGGTGGTGGAGCTGGGGGCTGGGGGCGCGGAGGGGGTTATCTCAGGTGATGGGTAGAAAGTGCTCCCAGGAATAACTTATAAGGAAGTCCTGACCTCCCCTGAGAGCAGGGCTGGTTCTTCCTCACTATCAGAGTCTGAAGAGAGACTGTGCACACACACTCAGACAGACACATGGAAGCTGGGGGCACACCCAGACACACGGTCCCCTCATTCCTGAGTGACACCTAGATACACGGTTCCCTCACCCCTGAGTTACACACACCCACATACACGGTCCCCTCAACTCTGAGTGACACACACCCAGATACACGGCCCCTCACTCCTGAGTGACACACACTCACATACACGGTCCCCTCACCCCTGAGTGACACACACCCACATACACGGTCCCCTCACCCTGAGTGACATGCACCCAGAAACACGATCCCCTCACCTGAGTGACACACACCCAGATACACGGCCCCTCACTCCTAAGTGACACACACTCACATACACGGTCCCCTCAACTCTGAGTGACACACACCCACATACACGGCCCCTCACTCCTGAGTGACACACACCCAGATACACGGTCCCCTCACCCTGAGTGACATGCACCCAGAAACACTATCCCCTCACCTGAGTGACACGCACCCAGACACACGGTGCCCTCACCCCTGAGTGACACACACCCAGAC